>NC_058131.1:77571174-77609513 GCF_016433145.1 Gracilinanus agilis
TCTCCCTGGCTTTGGAATCAGTACCATATTTGTGTCATAAAAGGAATTTGGTAGGACTCCTTCTTTGCTTATCATATCAAATAATTTGTATAGTATTGGGATTAGTTGCTCTTTGAATGTCTGATAGAATTCACTTGTGAATTCATCAGGCCCTGGCGATTTTTTCTTAGGGAGTTCTTTGATGGCTTGTTCAATTTCTTTTTCTGATATGGGATTATTTAGGTATTCTATTTCTTCTGCTGTTAATCTAGGCAGTTTATATTTTTGTAAATATTCGTCTATATCTCCTAAATTGTTATATTTATTGCCATATGATTGGGCAAAATAGTTTTTAATGATTGCCTTAATTTCCCCTTCATTAGAGGTGAGGTCTCCCTTTTCATCTTTGATACTGTCAATTTGGTTTTCTTCTTTCCTTTTTTTTTTTTAATTTTATTTATTTTTTTTTAAACCCTTGTACTTCGGTGTATTGTCTCATAGGTGGAAGATTGGTAAGGGTGGGCAATGGGGTTCAAGTGACTTGCCCAGGGTCACACAGCTGGGAAGTGGCTGAGGCCGGGTTTGAACCTAGGACCTCCTGTCTCTAGGCCTGACTCTCACTCCACTGAGCTACCCAGCTGCCCCTTTTCATTTTTTTTATTAGATTGACCAGTACTTTATCTATTTTATCTGTTTTTTCAAAGTACCAGCTTCTAGTCTTATTTATTAATTCAATAGTTCTTTTACTTTCAATTTTA
Source organism: Gracilinanus agilis (assembly GCF_016433145.1). NCBI lineage: Eukaryota > Metazoa > Chordata > Mammalia > Didelphimorphia > Didelphidae > Gracilinanus > Gracilinanus agilis. Next base: position 77,571,912 of record NC_058131.1, read on the forward strand.
TTAATTTCTCCCTTGGTTTTTAGTATTTCTAATTTAGCTTTCATCTGGGGATTTTTAATTTGCTTGCTTTCTAATTTTTTGAGTTGCATGCCCAATTCATTGATCTCTGCCCTCCTTAATTTGTTAATATATGCACTCAAGGATATAAATTTCCCCCTGAGTACTGCCTTGGCCGCATCCCACAGAGTTTGGTAGGATGTCTCATCATTGTCATTTTCTTCAATGAAATTATTGATTGTTTCTATGATTCCTTCTTTGACAAATTGGTTTTGAAGAATCATATTATTTAATTTCCAATTAGTTTTTGATTTTCCTGTCCAAGTGCCCTCACTAATTATTATTTTTATTGCATTATGATCTGAGAAGGTTACATTTATTATTTCTGCTCTTTTGCATTTGTTTGCAATGATTCTATGCCCTATAACATGGTCAATCTTTGTGAATGTGCCATGTGCAGCTGAGAAGAAGGTGTATTCCTTTTTGTCCCTATTTATTTTTCTCCACATATCAATTAGATCTAATTTTTCTAGGACTTCATTCACCTCTCTTACCTCTTTCTTATTTATTTTTCGGTTTGATTTATCTAGATCTGAAAGAGGAATATTTAGATCTCCCACTAGTATGGTTTTACTATCTATTTCCTTCTTGAGCTCTGCCAGTTTCTCCTTTATGAATTTGGGTGCTATGCCACTTGGTGCATACATATTGAGCAGAGTTATTTCCTCATTGTTTATACTGCCTTTAATCAGGATGTAATGACCTTCCCTGTCTTTTTTAATCATATCTATTTTTACTTTGGCTTTGTCAGAAATCATAATAGCCACTCCTGCCTTCTTTTTCTCATTTGACACCCAAAAGATTTTGCTCAAACCCTGAACCTTAAACTTGTGTATGTCCACCCGCCTCATATGTGTTTCTTGTAGACAACATATGGTGGGATTTTGGTTTCTAATCCACTCTGCTATTTGCTTCCGTTTTATGAGCGAGTTCATCCCATTCTCATTCAGAGTTATAATCATCAGTTGTGCATTTGCTGACATTTTCGTTTCCTCCCCTATTCCTACCCCTTCCTAACTGCTCCTTAAACTATTTCCGTTAAAACCAGTGGTTTGCTATTAAGACCCTATCCTTTATCCCCTCCCTTGACTAACTTCCCTTTCTACCCCCTCCCTTATTTTCCCCCCTCTTTTTGTTTTTAAAGGCCTTATGAATTCCCTCCCCCTTCAGCCCTCCCTTTTTTTGACCTCCCCATTCCCTTGCTCCCCTTGGTTTATCCCTTCTGACTTTCTCAGAAGGGTTAGATAAGAGTTTTATGTCCCAATGGATAGTATAGCTACTCTTCCCTCTCAGGGATGATTCCACTGAGAGTAAGGTTTGATTATTACCTCTTAATGCTCTCTTCCTCTCCTTCTTATAATAGTATTTGTCCCCTCTCCTTCCCATGCCCTCTTTGTGTGTAATAGAATATCCTATTTCTCTTATTCACTCAAGTTTCTCTTGGTGTCCCCTACTATTCACCCTCTCTTTCCCATCCCCAATGTCATCTTATATTATTTAGTGTTCCACCCTCACCCTGTTAATTATTCTTCTGATTACTATAATAGTGAATATTATAATAGTGAATAGAGTTCACTACAGAGAATTATACATAACATTTATCTACATAGGAATACAGATAATTAGATCTCACTGAGGCCCTTAAAAAGGCAAATTTAAAAATTATAAGTTTTCTTTCTTTCACCTCTGTATCTTATTTACCTTTTCATGTTTCTCTCAATTTTTGTGGTTGGATATCAAACTTTCCATTCAGCCCCGGTCTTTTCTGTGCAAATACCTGGAATTCTTCAATTTTGTTGAATGCCCATACTTTCCCCTGGAAATATATAGTCAATTTTGATGGGTAGTTGATCCGTGGTTGCAGGCCCAGCTCTCTTGCCTTTCTGAATATCATATTCCAAGCCTTGCAATCTTTTAGCATGGAGGCTGCCAGATCCTGTGTGATCCTGATTGGTGCTCCTTGATATTTGAATTGTTTCTTTCTGGCTTCTTGTAAGATTTTTTCTTTTGCTTGGAAACTCTTGAATTTTGCAATTATATTTCTGGGTGTTTTCTTTTCTGGATCGAATGTTGATGGTGTTCTATGAATCCTTTCAATGTCTATATTGCCCTCTTGTTGTAGGACTTCAGGGTAATTTTGCTGGATTATTTCTGTTAGTATGGAGTCCAGGTTTCTATTAATTTCTGGTTTTTCTGGAAGACCAATTATTCTCAAATTGTCTCTTCTAGACCGGTTTTCTTGGTCTGTCACTCTCTCATTGAGATATTTCATGTTTCCTTCTATTTTTTCAGGCTTTTGACTTTGTTTTATTTGTTCTTGTTGTCTTGCGAGATCATTAGCTTCTAATTGCTCAATTCTAGCCTTTAGGGATTGGTTTTCGGCTATAATCTTTCAGTTTTCGGCTATGATCTTTTGATTTTCGGCTGTAATCTTCTGGTTTTTGGCTATAATCTTCTGGTTTTCGGCTATGATCTTCTGGTTTTCGGCCATAATCTTCTGGTATTCCTTTTCAATCTGGACATTTCTGGTGTTCAATTTGCTTATCAGTTCATTTGGTTTCTGAGCCTCACTTTCCATTTGCAAGATTCTACCTTTTAAACAGTTATTTTCTTGCCAGATCTCTTCCATTTTCTTCAAAATCTCAGTTTTGAACTCTTCCATAGCTTGTGAGGAGTTTTCCTTATTTGAGGAGGGTCCAGATGCTTGTTTGTTCTCCTCCTCTGTTTGCTCGGTTGTCTGGATTTTCTCTGTGTAAAAGTTGTCGAGTGTTAAAGACTTCTTTTTCTTGTTGTTATTCTTTCTCTTCTGAGCTTCCTGAGACTGGGTAGCCATCATTAGCCCAGCAGCTTCTCAGGTTTATCCTCGCGCTCAGGGTTTGTCCGCGGTCTATTGGCTCCTGAGGTCTGAGGTCTGGTTTTTTCCAAGGTCAAGCCCCCTGGTGGACCCCCTTGCTTGATCCTCTGCCAGAGGTTCCTTTACAAGTCTCAGGGTGCTGCTTCCACAGTTGTACACCCATCCACGCTGGTTCCCCACTCAAGGTTTCAGAGCTTTAGCTCCTGGCTGTGTCTGCCTCCACCCACGCCTCCGCCCGCGCCTGCGCTCTCAGCCCGCGCTCTGCGCCCTGCGTCCACTCTGCTCCTGCGCTCAGATTTCGCGTGCGTTCTTTGGCTTTTTGCGGTCCTAAATCTTGCTGCTCTCAGGAACAGGCCCCGGAGCTGCCAATGACTCGATGGGTGCCCCAAACTTGCTCTATTTCTTTTTAGCTGGCTTCGGCGCTATAGGTGGTGTGTGTGGAGGGGTTGGGGGTGGGGTGGTTGTTCAGCCTGAGATTTAGTGAGAGCTGTTTCACCCCTTTATAGCATGGAAATGCCTCGATTCCACGTACCTTCCACGCTGTGCCCTGTTGTGGGGTTCCTCCGTTCGTCTGGACTTGTTTTTATGTCCCCTTGTGGAGTTTTGTGTGTTTTGGTCAGGAGAAGTTAAGAGCTGCTTCTTACTCTGCCGCCATCTTAACCCAGAACTCCAATACATCTTTTTTTAAAGCAAAATTCAGGTGATACATCTTCTAATATCCTCAGCTAGAAGTGACAAAATGCTACTAAATCTCTGTCCACTCAATTTGACAATTCCTATATGTTATCATATTCCATGGTACATTCTTTGAGTGTCTGCTCCATTTCACCCTGTTAAATAGTAGATTTCTTGAAGGAAAGCAATATTCTATTTTTAATCTTTGTTTCCTCAGTCCACTGCAGCAAAATATTGTACTTACTATATGTTGAGTTTAATTGAATTGCTAAGATATCTTAGCTTGGGGCAGCTGGGTGGCTCAGCGGATTAAGAGCCAGGCCTAGAGCCTGGAGGTCCTAGGTTCAAGTCCGGCCTTGGACACTTCCAGCTGTGTGACCTTGGGCAAGTCACTTGACCCCTATCGCCCACCCTTACCACTCCTGGGCTAAGGATGGTCCCTAGCCCGGATGAAAAAGGAGGAGGGTTGGGCGTGGGGCTAGCAACCCCACCCTGTAAAAACTACATCTGCTAAAGAAACTGCAACCTTAAGTAGGGGCAGCTGGGCTAGCTCAGTGGATTGAGAGCCAGGCCTAGAGACGAAAGGTCCTAGGTTCAAATCCGGGCTCAGACACTTCCCAGCTGGGTGACCCTGAGCGACCCATTGCCTACTGGTTGTGGCCCTATGCTCCTAGAATGGAGTCCCAGGATAAAAAAAAAAAAGATATCTTATTAAGAAACAGAAGATGTACAGCTTCTGCTAATAAGAAGACCATAGGCTGAACAAAGAAAGAAAATTTCAGAAACATAAGACTATGAGGTAACTGTCACTGTAATGGCATGATTCCCCTATTCCATGAAATCTGCTGTGCCACCTACAGCTTATCCTCTCCCTTTCACATCCACCAACTACTTAGACTTCCACTCAGATGCTGCACTGTCATTGGTGAGTTTTCACTTTATCTTGCCTTGATTTTAGCCCTCCCACCATATTACTTCCCATCCATCTCCATAGTATGCCCCAGAGTGATTCTTCCTCTCTTTCTATCACCTCTCCTTTTTATTTCTTGCTCTGAGAACACAATCAAATCAATGCAACCATTCTTGGAAATGACCCATTTTTTCAATTGTCCCATAATTCTGATCATTATTTCTTCTGATTTTCACATCCAAAAAATTACTTCCTGGTTACCACTCCCCATATACTATCTGCTCCTATTAAAATATAAGCTCCTTAAGGGAAGGAACAATCTTGTTGGCTTGTATTTGTATCCCCTACTCTTAGCACACTGCCTGGAACATAGCATTTAATAAGTGATTTTTCTTGAATGAATGGAAGAATGATCCAGGCCTATAATGTATGGGTCTGATAAAAAGTACTATAGAGCTACAAAGAAGGGCTGAAACAGAATGAACTGAAGTAGACTTGAAATAGGTCCTGAAGGAGATTTTCTGAGTCCTAAAAGATGGATAGATATATAAGCACTTGCAGAAATATTTAAGAAATATGTCTCAGAGAGATCCTCCTAGTAGGGGAGAGAGTGAGGAAACTTGGACACATGTTTATTACTAACAAGTTTCTTAGGGACCAAGGTCCTCAGAGACTGGGATATGGAAGAAAGAGAAAGAGAGAGAGGGCAAAAGGTGAAGAATCCTGCAGAGGAGAGTAAAGAATGCTTCAAGAAAGCAGGAAGCACGAGCAATGTCCTGGAGCCCCACTCAAGGTAGCCAGGTAAGCTTGGGAGAGAGCTTGGAAGAGATAACCTTTAATGTCTAGATTCCAGATGTCCCAAGAACAGTGTGGCCCATGATCCCAAAGTAACATGATTTTTCTTTCTCAAGGAGAGAGACTTCTTTAAAAACTTTTAGTAGCTCAATATTGTCTCTGGAATAAAATTTTAAAATCCCTAACAGTATTTAAAATCCTCAACAGCATAAGCCCAACCTATATTTCAGATTTATTTATATTAACTCCCTCCACACATTCTAGTCTAACCAAATTGGCATGCTACCTGCTCTCCAAACTCAACAGTCTCTATCCTCCTTGAATTCTCATAAACCATCTCCCCCATCCCATCCCTTCCATATGAGAAAGGTGCTCCCTTCTCCTCTTCACTGAATTCTTCCTTCCCTTCATCATTCAGCTCAGCTGCCATTCCTGGGCACGCATACTCTAATGCTAATATTCCCTCACCTCTCATATTATTTTCTATTATACTGATGTACATAGTGTAGAATACAATCAAAAGTCCAGGGATTGTTTTGTTTTTGCTTTGATATTCTCAGGAGCTAATGTTTTTAATGTAGAAAGCAGGAAGTTGATTTTAAAATTGTTTACATAAAGATAGCTGAAATTTTCTTCTGAATAGAACCAGTAACCCTAAAGGCTCTAGGTGACTTTCTTTTATTCTGACTGACTGGCATTCCAGCAGAGTTCTACCCTTTGTTTCATAATCCAGCTTTAGACTGCAATAAAGATTGTAGGTTGGTTGACAGAAAAAGGAAAGGTTGGAGAGGGAAATATATGCCATACTCTAGGTCCCTAGCAACATTGTCCCAATGGAGACAATAACCTCTAAGTCCAAAGTATCAAATGAAGTCAAATGCCATGCGTCAGCACAGATCACTCACCAATGGTGTGAGCTCTTTCCATAGGCTAAATAGCATCTTCTGAGTCAAATCAATCATAGAAATGAAATCCAAAAGAATTAAGTATGCAGTTGAAAGCTGCTCACTGCCCTTGATGAGTTTGAGCTTAATTCTGTAATAGGGCATAAAAAAACTTAAGGATATGATTACTGGGCTATTTCTGAAAGGCATGGTAAATGCAAAATCTGTCACAGAACTATATTATTAATCCTATTACCTATTGCATTAAGAGAGGAATTTTTCTGAGCCTTTAGCAAAAGAATCATTGCTATTTTATTATATTATATAATTATATGTTATAATAATATCTTATATTATATCATTATAGAATCACTATAAGCTTGCATATATTCATTGAGAACAGCTCATACCAGACTAATAATTTTTTCACTTTTAGATAAGCTTCCTAAATGACTAGAGGAGGGATATACTGCAGAGAAGAGATAGCTGGATTTCAGCAAGGCATTTGACATAGCCCTTCATTATATCTTTGTGTACAAGATAAAGGGATATGGTCTGGATGATTATGGTTAGCTAGCTTTGAAAATCATACCCCAAAACTGTTAACAATTGGACCTCTTTAAACTCAAAGAGGGAAGTCTCTGGAATACTGCCTCAAGGTTCTTTCCTTGGCCCTGTTCTATTCAAATACTTTTATCATTTATCTGATTTAAGATCCAGACTAGGCAATTATCAAATTGGTATTTAACATTAAGATAAAGAATTTATTAATACTTTGAATAATGGAATTTGAATATAAAAAGATACTAATCAGGAATAACTATGATCTTTTATTATATCATATTTATGCATTGCATATTATTATGCATTGTGTTACATGTTATATCACGTAAAAATGTATATATATTATATATTGCAATTAACATGTGTGACATATTATTCATACAGTATGCAAAATGAACATATAATGGGAATTTTAATAGAAATTAGCATAATGTCTTAACCTTGGATTTAAAACATCAACTATACAAAAACAAAATGAAGAAGACATGGCTAGGAATCATATGATGAACAAAAGAGCTGAATATATTACTAAGCTGGAAGCATTTGTCAAAAGGAATCAACAGTGATGTTACATACACAAAGACAAATGGGATCATCAGCCACTACTCAGAGAAGTATAATAGCCAGAAGGAAGGAGAGTTTAGTCCCACCATCCCCTGCCTAGCTAGACCACAACTGCAGGGTTGTGGTTGTTCTAGGTGTCACATTAAAGGGAAATATAGCAATATTCTACATAACTTCCAGAGAGGGGAGTCAAGGATGGTAAGAAAATTCAAAGCCAAGCAATATCACAAAACCAGAATTTCTTATTTAAAAAGTACCTCAGGGGGCATGTGGGTAGCTCAGTGGACTGAGAGCCAGACCTAGAGACGGGAGGTCCTAGGTAAAAATCTAGCCTCAGACACTTCCTAGCTGGGTGACCCTGGGCAAGTCACTTGACCCCCATTGCCTAGCCCTTACCACTCTTCTGCCTTGGAGCCAATACACAGTATTGACTCCAAGATAGAAGGTAAGAGTTCAGAAAAAAAAGTACCTCAAATTCCAACCATACAAGAAGAGAAGTGAATATCCTGGCATCCCTGAAAACTGCTTAAAAGGACATGAAACCACAACCACTGGTTCTAAATTGTTCTTTGCATTATTTCACACTGCCCAGTTTGCTTATTTGAAGGAATTTGATATATTTAGTCTAAAATAGAAAGTTAATGTTTAAGTGGATGGGAAGGGACATTAAATATTTTAAAGTATTTTAAATTATTTAAAGTATCTTAAATATTTCTTTAAATATTTTAGAAACTATATGTTTTTTAATAACCCTCACCTTCTGTCTTAGAATCAATACTATCTATTGGTTCCAAAGCAGAAGAGTGGTAAGGGCTAGGCAATGGGGGTCAAGTGACTTGCCCAGGGTCACACAGCTTGGAAGAATCTGAGTCCAGATTTGAACCTAGGACATCCCTTCTCTAAGCCTGGCTCTCAATCCACTGAACTACCCAGCTGCCCCCCTAGAGACTATATTGTTAAGGGACATTAGATTTTTTTCCCTTTAGACAAAAATGAGTCTGATGAGTGAAAATTACAAAGAGGCATATTTTGAAGCATAAGGTGAATCTTATTTTTGCCCATGAGAGCTGTACACAAGAGGCATGAGCAATATTGGGAGGGCTGTGTATATTCACCAAATAACTGGGAGTGTTTGCAAAGGTCAGATCACTGAGAAAAAAATAAATAAATGTGATGTATAGACAATTCAATACCTGCTCTAAAGAAGTTTAGAGAAGGATTTCTGTTCTGGAGAGATAGACAAACTGAGAATGAATTTAAATAAATATGATGATTTTGTTTCCCTTTTTTATGTTGATATCACTTAAGCTAGAAGAAACCTGTAGCAATCATTCTTTTTTTATTCTATACATTTTAAAAAGATGTATATTTGGGGGATTGTGTAAAACTTGAGGATATTACATCTGGAGGGGAAATGAGATTTAGTCTACACCTGTCATTTTGTAAATGAGGAAACTGTTATCCAAAGAAGAAATTTATCTAAGGAAACTCTTACCCAAGAAGAAATTTTGCCCAAGAGAGCAAGTAGCTGAAATAGAATTAGAAGCCAAGTCTCCTGACCCCCAAGACAGCACTCTTTCTGTTTTTCTATTTTCATAGGTCACTGTTTGGATTAAAATCTTATCAACCATGGAACAAACTTCTTTGAAAATTAATGAGCTATCCAACTCAGGAAATCTTCAAGCAGAGGTGGGATGACCATTTGTAAAAAGTATTGAAAAGGGGATTTCTGCTCATGTAAGTGTTGGATTTAAAGGTCACTGAGGCCCCTTCCAACTCTAAAATTCTATAATTCTCTGATCTCAACATGATCAGAGAAAGGTAAGAAAATCTATAAGAAAATACATAAGCTGCAAGGTTTTCCCTTATTACTTTAACATAATTATTCTCTTTGAAAATAATAATTACTCTCCTTGAATAGAACAGTAAGTAATGGGGGCAACTGGGTGGCTCAGTGGATTGAGAGCCAAGCCTAGAGGCAGGATGTCCTAGGTTCAAATCTGGCCTCAGACACTTCCCAGCTGTGTGACCCTGGGCAACACACTTGACCGCTCTATTGCCTAGCCCTTACTACTCTTCTGCCTTGGAACCAATACAAAGTATTAGTTCCAAGAGAGAAGGTAAGGGTTAAGGAAAAAATAAGATTAGAATAGTAAGTGGTCTATGTAGCAAATATCTTCAGTGGAACACTTGCTATTAGCTCCAAAAGAATTGGTTGAAGGTAATTCCACTGTGAAAAGGATGTTGATATTTTCCTCAGAAATATTAGTCATAATTATTTTATTATACTTCTGTAACCCAGACATATTGCCTCCCCTATTTACTAATACTTGGAGTCAAATTTAGCAGGACTCTGAATGTAAAGGCAAAGAATTATGTTTATGTGCTAGGAAACAATAAAAACTTGAAAATTTTAGAGCAATAGATGCCTGGCAAAAAAAGATAATCATCACAAGACAATGTAAGTAGAGAAATGGTAAATTTGAAGATGAACAGCTGAAATCCATAGGCTCTTAGAGGCCATCCAGAAAAGGAATCCCCTCTAAAGCATTCCTAATAGGTATCCACCATTCGACTTGAATTTGAACACTCCAAGTGGCAGGACTTCACTGCCTGACAAACCAATCTGTTCCATTGTTTGAGCTGAGAATAGACAGGTGGAAAGAATAGTTGATTAAATAGAAGACCTTTTCAAATCCTAGCTCAGCCACACATTAATAAGTCTCTTCTTCCAACCTAGATGTTTTTCACTTAAAAATTAGAGGTTAGATTCAATTATTGTTAGCATTCCTAACAAGTCTAATTCAAGGACTGTCGTAGGAATGGTGTATATTTATTAAAAATTAGTTTTATTTTCTTTAGTGAATGAATTTTTATCTTCCTTTAAATGAAGCAAGTTCATGGTGAAAAGGGGAACCAAACCATGTTCTCTGAGTTTCTTCTCCTGGGACTACCTATCCAACCAGAGATGAAGGCTCCTTTCTATGCCTTCTTCCTGACGATGTATCTCACCACCGTCCTGGGGAACCTGCTCATCATCCTCTTGATCCTTGTGGATTCCCGCCTGCATACTCCCATGTACCTGTTCCTCAGTAACCTCTCCTTCTCTGACATGTGCTTCTCTTCGGTGACTATCCCCAAACTGCTAGTAAACATGCAGAGTTCAAAGCCAGCCATCAATTATACTGATTGCCTGGCCCAATTGTACTTCTTCCTTTTATTTGCTGATGTGGAGAGTTTCCTGCTGGTGGCCATGGCCTACGACCGCTATGTGGCCATCTGCTACCCACTACACTACACAGTCATGATGAGCCCTAAGCTCTGTAATTCCCTTCTGGCACTGTCCTGGGTCCTGACTTTCTCCATTTCCTTATTGCATACCATACTGGTATCTCAGGTAGCTTTCTGTGCCAGCAACATCATCCCCCACTTCTTCTGTGACATGTCTGCCCTGTTAAAACTGGCCTGTTCAGATATCCACATCAATGAGCTCATGATCTTCATCTTTGGGGGGCTGGTCCTTGTGGTACCATTCCTACTAATTGTGGCATCTTATACCCGTATCCTCTCTTCTATCCTCAGAGTGCCCTCTGTCAGGGGCATTCGCAAAGCCTTCTCTACTTGTGGCTCCCACCTCTCAGTGGTTTCCCTCTTCTATGGGACAGTCATTGGTCTCTACTTATGCCCTTCAACAAATACCTCCACAGTCAAGGAGACAGTCATGTCAATCATGTACACTATGGTAACACCAATGCTAAATCCTTTCATATATAGCCTGAGGAATAAGGACATGAAAGAGGCCATCAAGAAGCTCTTGTCAGGAAGAAAACTTCCATTCTCCCTGGGACTATGAAACCAAAACTTGTAAGGAAAGTTCTTTAATATAAAGACAAGAATGCATGGTATAATGGTAGTGTGAGAGTAGAAAAATATTCTTTTTTATTTCCTTGCTTCCATTTTCACCCATTCCTTTCCCATACCTTTTATTACAGCCCTCCCTTAAATAAATACATTTCAATTGTCCCAGTCCTTTTCCTGTCTTATCTCTTCCTGCTCTGTTGTATAGATTCTACATTCCAATCAGTCTAATTTCACACACACTTCTCCACCTAAAATTCTGTTTCCTATTTCAATTCTCCATTTCCTTAAAAGTCGGACTTAAATTTATCTTCATTCATCAATCAGCATTTATTAAATGCATACTGTTGCTAGACCTCATATAGATAGTCAGACCCATCTCTGCCTGAAGGGATTACTCCTATTTGCTCCTAAAATACTGTTATCTCTAGCTCCCATTTAACAATTCTTTATATTCAGTCTTTTCCTTCTCTCCTTCTATGGCTTTGAATGGTTATCTTAGCATGTTGACATTACTAAATATTTGACATGTCAGTGTTCTACCTCATCCAGATAGATTGTATGACCTTTAGAAGAAATGTCATTTCAATCATCCCCATCAATGGCTGACAATGTCATTCTAACATTAAACCACTTTTATACTTCCTCATTCCCTTTATTATTCACAGTGACTACAAAGTAAATAGTACATTAAGTATCATTACTTTCACTTTGCAGAATAATCAGACCCATATGTACTAATTTTCTTGAAAATAACATACATGCTAATCATTAAAGTCAACAGGACTGTTGTCTCACAGGCATAATATTATTATATTACAGTTTTCCCTGAAATGATAATATCATAATGCTTTTCTTTGGGATGAGGAGGAATTATTAGCTGAAATGGCTTACCAGAAAACATGATTCTTTAAGACTGTAAACCATATGTGGCTCTCTAATAATGTAATTTACAGATTTATTGTCATATTTATGAAAGTTTCCACACTAAGACTCACTCCACACCAATGAAATTATATAGATTCTTTTAAAAATAATAGTAAAGCATTGTTTTTAATGAAATTTTCTTCAAAACTAAATTTTAATTGTGATTTTAATGCATATTTATTTTTAATGCACAAATATAAATAATATTATTGAAGATGTGATATTCTTTGATGTTGAACTAATAGATTGGACTAGTGACTGTTGAATTCCCTTCCAACTCTGAAATCCCATAATAATGTTTCTCTGATTCTGAATTGAATTTGTCCACTTTTCAGCACATTAATTTCTCCAATAGCAGCCTAATAGTTTAAGTTTACACCAAAATACTCCAGAAACAACCTGAAAATGTAAGTAAAGAGCCATGTGATCAAGCAAGACGATGAAACAGTTACATACCAAGAGACAAGATATGGCCAGTGTGTGTGCTCCATTGAAACACTTGTAATGTATAGAAACCTAAAGGAAGGCCCTCAAAATGTTAAGTGAACTTCCTTGTGAAAGAATTACAGGAGGACATGAACAAAGATTGTAGTGGATGAAAAAGTATATTCAGTTCACGAGCCAACTAGATGAGTGCTGGGGATACTCAAATTGTGTTATATGATGATTGACAGAAAAGAATATGTTTAACTTGGAGAAGATGATCTCTTATCACTAAGTATTTAAAGGATATCCATGAGTAAAAGGGTTTGAATTTCTTCTGTTTGGCTCCATTTTGTAGAACTGGATCCAGGAAATGCAGTAAGGATTTAGGTTCAATATAAGAAAGAATTGTTTAGCAATTGTTTGGCAACTAGAAGCATCCAATAAACAGAAAAAGCTACTTTGCCAGGAAATAAATTCTTAAGCAATTTAGATGTGCAAGAAACAAATGAACAATCTATCATCCTCCAAGCTAGAGTAAGGGAATAAAGATATGTGCCCAACCTCTCCCTGTTGGAGGAAAAAGACACAGGTTGGTAATTTATGCTTGTATTTAAAGCCACTACATTTGAGCATGAAGATTGTTTCTCTTCCTAGCCAAGCTAGGGTGAGTCAAGGAGTAGACTCTGGATTAACAGACTGTATTTGTCCCAAATGCTAAGCTTAGGTTCATAATCAATAGCGATGGAAAGATGTCAGATTCTTGGAACCACTAGCATATCTTAGATTGGTGGTTCCCAAACTTTTTTGGCCTTTCACCCCCTTTTCCAGAAAAAAATATTACTTAGACCCCTGGAAATTAATTTTTTTTAATTTTAATAGCAATTAATAGGAAAGATAAATGTATCTCTGGCCATCACCACTTCCCTGGATTGCTGCAGCACCCACCAGGGAAATCACTAAGACTTAGATATTAAAAGAAAAGGATTTCAAGTGTACTGGGTATATAGTCTTTGAAAGATTTATAGGAAAACAAGACAAAAATTGCCTAGGATGAAAGGGGTTGTGATCTGCATCAAGGAAGTGATTGTCCACACTGATGAAGTCATGGATCACTTAAAGTATAAAAACAACCTTTAAGCATTTGTATTCCACCACACTCAACTTGGGAAATTAAAAAATAGATGCAAAGACAGAAAGCATCATTAAATGAAAACACAGGATTTAAACTCAAGATTCTCATCTCATGGTAGTTTGATTGGCATGGCACTGAATAAGCAGATTGGTTTAGGTAGAATTGTCATTTTATTTTATTGACTGATTTAATCTTCTCATGAGCTATTAATATTTCTCCATTTATTTAGTGTGAAAAGTGTTTTGTGCTCATCTTCACATAGTTTCAGGGTTTGTCTTGGCAGGTAGATTTACAAGTATTTTGTATTGTCTAGTTATTTTAAGTGCAATTTCCCTTTCTATCTCTTGCTGCTGGATTTTGTTGCTAATAAATAGAAAGGCTGGTGATTTCTGTGGGTTTATTTTATATCGTACAACTTTGCTGAAGTTGTTAATTATTTAAATCAATGTTTTAATTCAGTGATGGGCAAACTTTTTAAAGATGGAGCCAAAGGAAAGGAAACGCTCATCTGTCAATCTGTTTCTAAGACAATTCTTTCAAAGTATCATTGTATTGTATCCTACTCATTGTATTTGTCAGATTAGGAATAATGTCTGAGGCCGGATAGAACATTTCAGGGGACCACATCTGGCCTGCAGGCTGTAGTTTGTCCATCACTGTCTATCTTATACCATTACAGGTAATGTTTGTTAATGGTTTTGAAAAAATACTACTTATCAATTTAAGTAACTCTGACCAGTTGTCTGGTTCTCTTACTATCTATGGGCTAGAATTCTGGAAACCACTGTTGTTGATGCATACACCTCTAATACCTGCTGCTGGTTTTCCAGGGCACAGCCTTGGTTGCACTGTGTTCCACTCTCACCCCAAGGGAAACACTCCTTTCCTGCCTGACCTAACTTGTCTTGGAATGGAAATTTGTTTCACCTTAACTTTTATTAGTTTTGCTACTCCACAATTCATTTTGAGGTGGTATTTTTAAAATGTTTGGAGGGGCATTTGGGAAAGCTCAGTCAAGTCCCTGCCTTACTCCACCATCTTGGCTCTGTCTTCTGTTAATTAAGTCTTTTTTTAAAACCCTTACCTTCCATCTTGGAATTAATATCATGTATTGGCTCTAAGGCAGAAGAGAGTTAAGAGCTAGACAATGGAGCTTAAGTGACTTGTTCAAGGTCACAAATTAGAAAAAGCCTGAGGTCAGATTTGAACCCAGGATCTCCCATCCCTAAGTCTGGCTCTCAATCCACTAAATTACTTAGCAACACCCCTAATTAAGTCTTGATGATGGTATCAGTACACTTTAAGGAAAAATTATCATAACTAACATGATAAATATTGGTCACACAACTGTAGACTTCTCATTTTTCGTGTCAAATTGTGGAAAATGTAGCATTAACAGATTTCAGTAAGATGTCACCAGTCACCATTATGCATCTTCTTTTCCAATCAACTCTACTATTATTTTGAACCTTTATTCTCTTGCCAGCATGCATGGATTCATAGCCTTCTTCCTTGGACTGCAAGTAACTGCTTTCTACTAAGAAGGTTCAGCTCCTTCCTCTACAGAAAGAACTTCATAGTTCTAATTACCCATTGTTCAGTGGTTCTTCCTTTAATTTCTCTGTGTCACTTTCTTTATCCTCCAACCTTTCTACATGGAACAAAATTCTCATCTGATTCTTTCTTTTCTTTGTGAAAGAGCCTCACGTGTTCCTGGAGCTTATTTGTGATTATACCTCCCCTTTTGATTGGGAGCATAATTATTTAGAAAGTGAGGGGAGGAAAAAACCTGATTCCCCTTTCTTTATGGTCAGATACCCTGCCCCCAACATATGAATTCAGGCCTACTTAGACAAAGAGCTTGGGGTTTTGTTGAAGAGATGAACTCCCTGAGCTGTAGATGACATTTTTGAAGACTTTTTTTCAATTTAACACTTGAATCATCCTGATAACTTTGAGTTTATGATAATACTTTTGCCTTCTCTTCTAGAATGGAATCAACTCTGCCCTTTGAGCCTAGATTTGTTCCTTGGGAGTCCAAAAATAATAAATATCACATAGTCTACATATATCACCCAAAAATTTCCCCTTCATTCTAGAATTCCTGAAATAAAGATTTTCAATCCTCTGTCACACTCATTAGTACCTCTAGAGGCTAAATCCTGTGAAGGTTGCTATAACGAACTTCCTATCCGGGATATTTTTGCTTCAGTGTTGTCACTCTTCTAACCTTATTAGCTTTCTGCGAAGAAAATTCCTCTTCCTTTGTCTTACCAAATTTCTTTTCCTTCTTTTTTCTACAACTTAAAACATTCTTCTCATGTCTTTTCTTGCTACCTAGGCAGTTAGGTGAAGCAACATACAGAGCATCAGAACTGGAGTCAAGAAAATCAAAATCCTACATCAAGTACTTACTAGCTGTGTAACTCTGGATGAGTAAACCTCTCTCAGACTCAGTTTCCTCATTTGAAAAATGAGAATTATAATAATACCTATCTCATAAGGTTGTTTGAAGATAAAAGATATATATATGTAAAGCATTTTGAAAATTTTAAAGTACTATATAACTGCTACCTGTCTTTACATATTTCCTCCTCAATTAGAATATGAGCTGCTTGAGGATAGAGACTGTGTATTTGCTTTTCTTTTAATTCTCAATGCTTAGTATAGTGCCTGGCCTATAGTAAGCATTTAAATGCTTGTTGACTGAATTAATTATGGTTATATGTACTCCTCAAGTTCTTCTCCTTCCTTCTATGCTTCTTCTCAGACTATTTAACTTTACACCTGAATTCTGACTAGTAGTATGTTTTTCAATACATTCATAACCACTACTCTGAAAGCCCAACTCCTACTCATTGTTTGGGCAGATCCTGGAGAGTATCAGCTACTACTTTTCATCTGGTCCAAAGGATAACTCTGAGGCTATACTCCTAGTACTACTGCTTGCAAGCCCTCATCAGAGTGCTTCCTAGTCTTATCAACAAATAGGCATCAATTCACTTTTTAGCAAAGGGAATTTACTAGGTGGAAGAGTAAGAATGGTTAGTATAAAAATCTATATTTGTTTATTAAAAGACCAAGATACCCACTTAAACAAGTACACAAAGATCCATAGGACACAGAATGTATTGTTTGATATTGGTTTATTCTCTCTGATAACATGACCAAAAGTGAGGAGCCTTCTAGGCTTACTCTTCACCCCCAAAGCTGGTCTCTATTGCAAACACAAAAGTCTGTAAACAGATGGAATTTCTCCCATTATTAAAACCTCCTGGGGTCTAGTTAGCTTGGTTGGCTAGTCAGTTACTCTTCTTTTCTTAACCAAAATAAAGAGGTGTCCACACCTAATGCCTCTCCTAAATCATTGTCTTGTAGTGTCAAAGAAGCTTGCAAAGCTCAATGAAACTGAGCTATGCCATATAAGATGACTCAAGATGTACAGGTCATGGTGTAGAATTCTGAGAAAAGATGACCACTGGAGAAGGAAATGGCAAACCACTCCAGTATCTTTGCTAAGAAAACCCCAATAACAGCATTAAAATAATAATAGATGACACCAGAAGGTAAATCTCTTGGATCAGGTGTCCAAAACACTACTGGGGAAAAGCAGAGAACAACTACAAATAGCTCCACTACTAATGAAAAGCAGTTTGGCTGAAGATGAAAAGAGAATTACAGCTGCAGAAATGTCAGGTAATGAAAGGAAAGTCCAATGCTGAAAAGATCAATATTGCATAGTAACCTAGAATATAAGATCTATTAACCAAGGTAAGCCAGATGTGGTCAAACAGAAGATGAATTTAAACATTAACATCTTGAGTTTCAATGAACATAAATAGCCAGAAATGGATAAATTTAATTCAGGTAGTCATTACATAGACTATCGTGAGCAAGAATCCCTTAGAAAAAATAGAATAGTCTTCATAGTCAATAAAAGGATGAGAAAAGCTATACTGAAGTATAGTATCAAAAACAGAATGATATCTGTTCAAGTTCAAGAAAAATGTTCAACATTAGAGTGATACAAGTCTTTGTTCCAACCACTGATGCCAAAAAGGCCAGTTGATCAGGTCTATGAAGACTTACAAAATCCAAAAATAACACCTAAAAAATCACATTCATCATAAGTGAAGGAATACTAAAGTAGGACATCAAAAGATAATTGGAATAACAGATAAGTTTAGCCTTGGAGATCGAAATGAAGCAGGGCAGAAACTAATAAAGTTCTGTCAAGATAACTCAATGGACATAGCAAACACTCTTTTTCAACAGCCCAATAGGCAACTCTACACAGACATCACCAGATGTCCAATATCAAAATCAGAATGATTACATACCTTGTAGCCAAAGATGGAAAACCTCTATAAGGTCAGTTAAAACAAGACCTGAAGCTGACTATGAATCAGATCATGAGCTTCTTATTGCAAAATTCATACTTAAAATTGAAGGAAGTAAAGAAAGCCATCAGACCATGTAGCTATGATCCTTATGAATATGATATCTTATGAATATGAAGTGGAAGTTACAAATAGATTTAACTGATTAGATTTGGTAGGTAAAGTACCAGAAGAACTATAAATAGAAGTTTGAAATATTGTATAAGAGACAGCAACAACAACAACAACAACAATTCCAAAGAAAAAGAAAAACAAAACAAAATGGCTGTCTGATGAGTTTTACATATAGTTGGGGAAATAAGGATAGGGAAAAGGGAAAAATATACCCAAATGAATGCAGAATACAAGAGAATAATAAAGACAGATAATAAATGAGCAGTGCAAAAAATAGAAGAAAATGATAGATTAGTAAAAGAGACTTCTTCAAGAAAATGAGAAATATCAAGGGAATATTTCATGCAAAAAGAAACATGATAAAAAATGGCAGACTTAACAGAAATAGTAGATATTAAGAAGAGATCACATAGAACTATACAGAAAAAAAGATCTTAACATCACTAATTACCCTAGATGATGATCTAGAATCAGACACCCTGGAGAATGAAATCAATAGGGTCTTAGGAAGTATTGCTAACAATAAATCTAGTAGAAGTGACAGAATTCCAGATAAAAATAGTAAAAGAAAATGGGAAAAGAAAGGAGAACAATCCAAGGAAATAATTAAAAGATGAGGAACAGATCACTAAAAGAGGCACAAAAAAAAAAAATGAAGGAAAGGAGTGTCTTAAAAAAACAGATTTGACCAAATGGTAAAAGAGTTACAAAACTTCACTTAAGAAAATAATTTCTTAAAAATTAAAATCGGTCAAGTAAAAGCTAGGGACTACACAAAATATTAACAAACAATAAAAACAAAATCAAAAGAATGAAAAGATAGAAGGAAATGTGAAATATCTCATCAGAAAAACAATTGACCTGAAAAATAGACCAATGAGAGATAAATTAAGAATTATTGGACTATCTGAAAGTCTTGATTAAAAAAAGAGAGTCTAGGGGGCAGCTGGGTAGCTCAGTGGATTGAGAGCCAGGCCTAGAGACAGGAGGTCCTAGGTTCAAATCTGGCCTCAAACACTTCCCAGCTGTGTGACCCTGGGCAAGTCACTTGACCCCCATTGCCTACCCTTACCAATCTTCCACCTATAAGTCAATACACAGAAGTTAAGGGTTTAAAATTTAAAAAAAGAGAGAGAGAGAGAGAGAGAGAGTCTAGGCATAATATTTTAAGAAATTAGATAAGAAAAATGCCCTGAATCAGAGGGCAAAATAGATATTGAAAAAAATCTGCCAATAATCACCTGAAAGAAATCACAAACTAAAAACTCCCAGAAATATAACAGATAATTTCCAGAGCTTCCAAATCAAGGAAAAAAATACTACAAGCAGTCAGAAAGAAACCATGGAGCCAGTCAGGATCACCTAAAATTTGGCAGTTACTATGATAAAGAAGTGGAGAAAGCATTCTTGGCATAGATACTGTAGTAGTTTGCTATTTCTTTCTCAAGATCTTTTTACAGAAGGCAAAGGAAGTAGGAATGCAACCAAAAATAGCATAACCAACAAAACTGAGTATAATCCATCAGAGGGGAAAATGAATATTTAGTGAAATAGAGGACCTTTAAACACTCTTTATATAAATAACAGAGACAAATAGAAAGTCTGGCATTAAAATAAATTTAAATTATTAAAATTTAATTTAAAAAACAAATAAATTTTAAAATTTTAAAAAACTAAAATTCAAGAAAAACACAAAAAGATAAACATGGAAGAGAAATCATACAAGACTTAATAAATTAAAATATTTACATTCCTATAGGGGAAGGTGATACATGTAATACCTGAGAACTTGCTTAAGAAACAAAGGATATGGCAGCTATGATTTGATTATGTTGGGGTGATTTCTCAAAAAATTAGAGAGAGGAAAAAGAAGGATGTACTGGGAAAAGAAGAGAGAGAAAGAATGGGGGAAATTATTTCACTTAAAAGTGTCATACAAGGAAGAGTTTTTACATTGGAGGAGGCAATGGGGATAGTAAACAATGCTTGACCTCATTCTAATTTGAATTGACTCAAAGAGGGAAGATACATATACATACTCAGGTGGGTAAAGAAATCTATCTCATACAATAGGGAAATGAGGGGAAGGAACAAAGAAAAAAGGAAAGGGATTATAAAAGGATGGGCAGATTAAGGAAAGCAGTAACCAAATGGACTTTTGAGGAGGGACAGGGTAAAAAAGAGAGAGAAAAACAAATATAAGAAACTAAAATGTAACCATGGAAAAGTTTTCTAAAAAAAATAAAATATTTAAACATAAAATAGAAACTAAGTTGGAAAGAAATACAAAGTAATCATAACTGTGAATGTAAAAGGGATGAGTTCACTCATACAGCAGACTTGGATAGCAGAATGAATTAGAAACTAGAAACCAGTATTTAGAAAAAACATACTTGAAATATAAAGACACACATAGAATTAAGTAAAAGGCTGGAACAGATCTGTTATACTTCAGCTTAAATAAAGAAAAAGGCATAAGTAGCAGTCATGACCTCAGACAAAACAAAGCAAAAATTGCTATTGTTTCAGTCATGTCCAACTCTTTGGGGTTTTCTCAGCAAAGATCCTGGAGTATTTGCATTTACTTCTCTAACTCATTTTACAGATGAGGAAACTGAGGCAAATAGAGTCAAGTAAGTTGCCCGAGGTCACATAGCTAATAAATGCCTGAGGCCAGATTTAACTCAGAAAGATGTCTTCCTAACTCCAGCCCCAGTATTCTATCCATTGCACCATCTATCTGCCCAAAAAAAGCAAGGAGATTAAAAGAGATAATTAAAAGAGATTATTTAAGTTAAAAGAAGATAGAAAGGAAATCACATTTTGCTAAAACATACCTTAGACAATTAAATAATATCATTACTAAACATATATTCACCAAATGATATAGCATCAAAATTCTTAAAGGAAAAGATAAATTAATCAAAAGAGGAAATAGTAAAACTATACTAGTGGGAGACTTCAATTTTCCCCTCTCAGAACTAGATAGATCTAATCATAAGTAAATAAGAAAGAAGTTAAGGAGATGAATAGAAATTTAGAAACATTTTATATGACAGACACAAAACAAAATGGGAATAGAAAAGAATATGCCTATTTCTCAGCTGTGCATTAAATATTCATAAAAATAAACCAAGTATTAGGGCAAAAAAACTTCTCAAACAAATGCAAAAAATATTAAATGCATGTTTTTCTGACCATGATATAATAAGATTATATTCAGTGAAGGACCCTGAAAACATGGATTAAAAATTAATTGGAAACAAAATAATCATAATAATAAAAATTAATGAGTCAAAAAACAAATCATAATAACAATCACTAATTTCATTAAAGAGAATAAGAATGAGAAAGCATACTAACATTTTCTGGATGCAGTAAAGGCAATACCATGAGGAAATTTTATATCTCTAGCCATATCAAAAAAGAGAGAAAGAGGGGGCAGCTGGGTGGCTCAGTGAATTGAGAGCCAGGCCCAGAGATAGGAGATCCTAGGTTCAAATATGGCCTCAGACACTTCCTATCTGTGTGACCTTGGGCAAGTCACTTAACTCCCATTGCCTAGCTCTTACTGCTCTTCTGCCAGTCACTGAAGAGGAAAAAAACACTTAAATAATCCTATATTACAAAATAAAATTAAAAAAAACATAAATGAGCACCTTAAGAAAAAATCTCCAGGACCAGATGAATTTACAAGTGAATTCTATCAAATATTCAGACAATTAAATCTGACACTATATAAACTATTTGAGAAAAATGAGTATAAAAGAAGTCCTACCAAATTCCTTTTATGACATATATATGGATTTGATACTTAAACCAGGAAAAGTAAAAACAGAAAGAAAATGAGACAGATTTCTCTAATGAATATTGATCCAAACATTTTTAAATAAAATGCTAGCAAGGAGATTATAGCAACCAGGTAGGATTTATACCAAAAATACAAACTGCCTCAATATTAGGGAAACTATCAACATAATTGACCATTTCTGACCATGTCAGTTACAGAACCAGTTACAGAACTGACCATGTCAGTTACAGAACCAAAGAAATCATGTGATTATCTCAATAGATGCAAATTAAATACTAGCAAGGAGATTAAAGCAACATATAATTCTCTATGTTTAGCATTTAAAGTTCTTCACAAGATGGCTCCATTTTATCTTTTCAAGCTAATTTTAAATAACTCTTTTATGAACCTTTCTGTCCAACCAAACTGACCTCTTTGCTCTTTGCATAGCATTCCATTTCCTATTCTTAGACCTTTCAAAATCTGTCTCTCATACCCAGAATACACTTCAGTGCTTAGATCAGTGTTTCATTCTACATGATACCTTTCCTGATCTCTTTAGTTGTTAGTGCCTTCCCTCAAAAAATTACTTCGTATTTATTTTATATGTATTTCATATAAGCATATCTGCACATGTTGTCTCCCCCAATATACTCTATGCCCCTTGAAGGGACTGTTGCTGTCACCTGTTGACTTTATCTTGATTTTGCCAGTGTAACTTCTCTTTCATACATTCCTCTTCTCTCTTCTGATACTGCCAGCACTCTGGTACCCTCAGCCCCTCATGCCTAGACACTGAAATCTCCTGTTGGTAAATCAACTTGCATTGAGTCTCTCCCCACTTCAGTCCATCCTGAAAAAGCAAATTTCTCAATGTTCAGGTCTATCTATGTCACCCTCAACCTCCAATGAACACCAGGGACTTACTATTACTTTCAAGATCAAATATAAAATCCTAAATTTGGAATTCAAGGCCCTTTATTACCTATACTCTCATATTTTCAGTTACATCTTATACTCCCTCCTCCATGTATTTTTTGTTCCATTAACACTAGTTTCCTTGCTGTTCCTCAAATAAGACACTCCATTTTTCAGCTCCAGACATTTTCCCTGATTGTTCCCCCATGTCTAGAATGCTCTCCTTTATCTACACTTCCTTAACATCTCTGACTTCCTTTAAATCTTAGCTAAAATTCCTTATTCAATAAGAAATTAATCATTTACACTTAATTCTAGTGCCTTCCCCTTATTGATTGTTTTCAGATAATGTATATAGCTTATTTGTTGTCTCCTTGCTATATTATGAGTTCCTTGAAAGTAAGGACTGTCTTTTGCCTTTCTCTGAATGTCCAAAACTTAGCAAAGAGCTTAGCATATACCAAGTACTTAATAAATATTTATCAAATGACTGGCTTTTATATTTATTTCCTCAGTGTCTAGCATAGTACTTAATATATTCTTACTGACTGGTTTCATTCTGCCATATTGGATAAGCATTTCAGGAGAAGACATCTGGACATTTTTTTGGTTTCTCCAGTTCAACACAATAATTTGCTGCAATTAATAATCTCCAGTCTTGTAACAATAGAATAAGGGAAAAGGATAAGACAGAGTCTCAGTCACGGGATACTCATAAATTGTCAAGGTTTAGGGACCAAAAAAAAAAAAAAAACGAAATATGACATAGCCAAGAAGTAAAATGAACAGGTTAGCCTGATTGAATTGGTCTGTGGTGGTCAGGAGGAGTGGCATAATGGAAAAGACTTTCTGTGCCCCTATGGATAGGTGAATGTAAATACAACCCTCAAATAGTTAAGTATGTCCCAGAGAGATCTTCCTAGTTGGGGAGGTAGAGAGGGACCTAAACATAAGAAAATTCCCATGTTTGCCACTAACAAGTTTCTCAGAAACCAAAAATCCCCAGTGGTCAAAACAGCAAAGAGAGGAAGAGAGAGAGCAGGTGCAGATGAAAAATCCTATATGAAGGAGATGAGAAAATCACAACAAAGCAGCAAAAAGGAAGAATGTCCAGGAGCTCCACGTGGGATAGTCAGGTAAACTGGGAGGAAATGAGCTCTGTGACTTTTATAAGCCACTTAATTTCTACCTGCCTCAGTTTTCTCATCTATAAAATGAAAATAATAGCAACTACCTCCCAATATTATTGAATCAAATGAGATGATTTTTGAAAATCATTTTACAAACCTTAAAGCACTATATAATTGCAATTATTATTACCTTGGAAGAATTTTTTTAATGTCTAGATTACAGACTATAAATTGTAAAATCCATGGTCCCCCTAAAATATGTTTCTTCCTATTCTAAGAAGACTGGTTTCCCTCAAAGATAAATTAATAGTTCCATATGACCTTTGGGAAAATATACAAATTCCTGAGCCATAAGAAATTAATATTTAAGGTCCTTGACAATGGGTTCGACCTACCTTTCTAGTTTATCTCACATTATTGCCTTTCACATACCCTAAACTTCAGACTGACTGGATCGACCAGTTCTCTCCAAAACCAGTCTTCTTCATCTCCATGCATTCCCACAAATTATTTTCCATATCTGTTTCTCTCCTTATCTTGCCTGTCAGAATCTTTATTGCCCTTCAAAATTCTTTTAGGAGTGAATTTCTCCAGGAAACTATCCCTAATCTGCCCTCCAAAAATGTGCTAAGATTCTCCTCATTCTAAATTACTTTGTATTATTATATTTATCTAGAAAATGCAATTGATAGCATGTTGGACCTGGATTTGGAAAAACCTTAAAAAAATCTATCCTTAGATGCTTACTAGATGAGGACTCTCAGAAAATCTCAACCTCTGTCTTGGTTTCCTCATCTTATAAAATGGGGATAATAATGTCATCTATTTTCCAAGGTTATTGGGATTTATAAAAATGAGACAGTATTTGTAAAGTATTCTGTAGACTTCAAAGTACTGTACAAATGTTAACTATATACTATGTTTGTGTGAATATAGAATATAAATAATAGACCAGATCTTCTAAAAGACCAGGATCTATTTTTCTTTTGTCTTTGTATCCTCAGGACATAGCACAGTGAATGCATATATTAAATGCCCAAAGTGAGGATGGTCTCTAATTCTAGTCCTCTTTCTGGTCAGACTATAATAGATGTATTGTATTTATGTCCATATATCACATGGAAGAGAGGGACAGTGACAAACTGCATGTCCAGGGGAGGTCAATTGGATTAAAAAACATGTAATATCCCAAAAACATAGAATATGAGAATTGAAATGGAGTTCAGAGCCTAACTAGTCAAACCCACATACAAATTCCTTCTATAGTATCTAATTACCCAATCTCTTCTCAAAGACCCCTTGAAAGGGCATGAAGTCAGGACATTAACTACAAATTTGATTTTTCTTCCACTATACTTTATATACAACACTGTAAAAAACCAGAGATATTTATTCTAGAGAAGTATTGTTGAAGGAGTGGGAGAGAGAGATTGTTGCTTTCTTAAAATATTTAAAAGGATGTCATTCAAGAGGCATGCTTCATCCATCTATACAAATCCAATGAATGAAAGTTATAAGGAGGAATATTTTGACTTAATGAAAAGGAAAAAAAATCCTATTAGAGATGGCTATAAATGGTGTAAGCAATATCAGGGGACTGCACATAGGCAACAGAATTTGGAGATTTTGTAAATTACAGGTTATTGAGGAACAAATAAATTAATGGGGTAGGATTGAATTGAAGTGTATCAATATGATGATGAGATGGCTCTGCCCTTACATTTAAAATATGCGCCCAAAGAAGAAATTTACAAGGATCTGATGCTTTGGCAGAGGAGGAGGAGAAAAAATTTAGAAAAAATTATTTAGTTCCCCTTTTCATGACGATCTTGTTTGAGATAGATGAGAACTAGAGTAATAATTACTACAAAAAATCCACTTTGAAAAAATGTAATCTATTCATTTTTTAATACTTAATATCAGATATTTAATATCAGGATTAAAAGGGATACAAAGTGTTCAGCTAATCCAACTTCTATTTTCAGGTGAAGAAACAGTCCAAAAGAAGAAATTTGCTTACATAATAAGAAAGGAATTAAAATGGTATTAGAAGTCAGATCTCTGGTCTTCCAAATCAGCACTCTTTCCATTTCCTCTTCATAGATCAGAGATTGGATTAAAGATTCTATCAAGGGGAGGAAAGAATATATCAACAATGGACTGAATTTCTTTGAAGGTAAGTAATCTGTCCAACATTGTAAGTCTTTCAGAGATTGGATCACCATATTGCAGTCATGTAAAAGTCATTTTCCTTCTGTGGACGTTGCATATTTTTCTCACATATGTTAATTAATTAGACAACCTCTGAAATTCCAAAATAGAAATTCTGTGATTCTCTGAATTCGTCCAGATCATAGACTGATAAAATATCTGAGGGAGAAAGAGAGAGTATAAACTTGAGGTGGAGAGAGGAGGGATGGAGATGTGTCATATTCCTTGTTAATTGAGCTTAAGCACTGCACTCACACAGTGTGATTAGAGGTAAGCTTACAAAACACCTTCACAGGAAATTCTCTCTGCTGAAGGTTTAAAGTAAGTCTGTTATTGAAAGAAAACTGATTCTTTCCTCTGAGATAGTGACCACAATGAGTCCACTCTAGTCTTTCATTACAGATGCAGTGCCTTCTCAGACAGTTTATGACCTTGACTTGTAGGATAAAGAGTCTCAAATCTGGAACTGAGAACTCATGTAGAGGGGCTCCTCAGCACCCGGCACATAATCAATAAGAAACACAGAAAATGGGAAAGTGAACAGATGAAATTTGTAGAACCAGAGAATCTTAGAATTTGAAGAGATCTTAGAAGAATTTGTATATTTTTAATTTGCACTCATTAGACTTTCTAGTTCCTACCAGACTAGGAATCACCTCTTCAACATCCCAATATCTGACAATATAGCCTGGACTGGATTCTAGAAAAAGGGTCTTACTATTAATGTAGCCAGTTCCATTGTGCCTCAGCTCCTGGTTGGCAATTCTTTTACTGGAACTAGAGTCAAGAAGATCTGGGATAAAAGTCCACCTTGGATATTTACTACCTTTATCACTCTGAGGAAGTAACCCTTGAGTCTCAGTTTCTTCATCAGAACAGTTTGGGTATTGGAGTCCCTCTCCATAAAGTCTCCTGCCTTAAACATTCTAGTATTCCTCCAACTACAAATTTTTTTCTATGATATGATGAACTATAAATAAAAAACACAAAAGTTTTGGAGGAGAATGAGACTAGGAATCAGGAGGTCTGAGTTCAAATGCCAAGTCAATCATTAATTCATTGTGAGACTGATCAAATCATTTATCTGAATCTCAATTTGCAAAAATTAAAGGTTGAAAGTGATTGCCATTAAACTGTTTTATCCTGGTAGTTTTATGTAGAACCCAAGGAATGCCTTCGCATCACATTTTAGCCAAAACAAATTGGCATTACATGCATTCCTTGCAGAACTAAGATGAAAATGATAGCATGAATAGCTCAGAAATTATATTTTGAATAATGTAGTTATGATGGCGATTTCTGTATGAAAAGAGCCTTAAGTGGAACATTATTTTTGAGATCAAACTCCCCAGCCCCACAAAATTGGCCACAGTGCAATAAAACTTGTGGCTTATTACCAAAATAAAAAAAATTAAGGATTGAATTTGATCATTTCTAATGTTTCTTCCAACTCTGAAATTCTAGGAATTGAATCTCAGGAGAACTTTATACTTATTAAATTTATAGTTTGAGTTTTCTTTACCAAATAATAGGTATTTTATTTTCTTTCAGATGCAGCAAGTTCATGTTGAAAAGGGGAACCAAACCATTGTCTCTGAATTCCTTCTCCTGGGTCTGCCTATCCAACCAGAGCTGAAGGCTCCTTTCTATGTCCTCTTCCTGGCTATGTACCTCACTACAGTCCTTGGAAACATGCTCATTATCCTCTTGATCCATATGGACTCCCACCTGCACACACCCATGTATCTCTTCCTCAGCAACCTCTCCTTCTCTGATATATGTTTCTCTTCTGTGACCATCCCCAAACTGTTGGTAAACATGCAGAGCGAGAAACCAACTATTCCCTATCCTGGATGCCTGGCTCAGATGTATTTCTTTCTTTTTTTTGCAGACCTAGAGAGCTTCCTGCTGGTGGCCATGGCCTATGACCGCTATGTGGCTATTTGCTACCCACTGCACTACACTGTTATCATGAGTCCTAAACTATGTAGCTTTCTTGTAGTGCTCTCCTGGGTCCTGACTACCTTCCATGCCTTGCTGCACACTCTGCTCATGTCCCGATTATCTTTCTGTGCCAACAACATTATCCCTCACTTCTTCTGTGACATGTCTGCCTTGCTGAAACTGGCCTGCTCAGACACAAAGCCAAATGAGTTGGTCATCTTTGTCATGGGAGGGCTGATTCTTGTTGTGCCATTCCTGCTAATTATCACATCTTACGCTCACATCATCTCTTCTATCCTTAAGGTGCCCTCAGTTAGAGGTATCCGGAAAGCCTTTTCTACCTGTGGTTCTCACCTTTCAGTGGTCTCTCTCTTCTATGGGACAGTCATTGGCCTCTACTTATGCCCTTCAACCAACAACTCCACAGTCAAGGAGACAGTCATGTCAATCATGTACACTGTGGTAACTCCAATGCTGAACCCCTTCATCTATAGTCTGAGGAATCAAGACATGAAAGGGGCCTTCAGGAAGCTCTTGGCAGGAAGAAAACTTCCCTTCCCCTGAGGACCATGATACTGAACCTTGTAGCACACTTTTTTCCTTGAAGATAAGAACACATAGAATAATACCTAGATAATGATAAGGTATATTACCTGGTCTCCTTGCTTTCATTTTCTCCCATTCCTTTCCCACAATCCTGCACAGCCCTCAGATGACTCTTTCTAAAATATCTAACTTATTACATCCTTCTCATGCTTGAGAACTTTTCAATATTTAGAGACCCAATTGACTTTTTCTCTTTTATCTCCCATGTTTCCCTACATATAGTTTGTATTCAAGACAATTTGGTCTCTTTATGGCCCCTACTTATATATCCATGCCCATGGATTACTTTTATTCCAATTTTCTGTCTCCTTCAAAGTCCAGCTAAAATTTCCCCTCATTCATTCAATTGGCATTTACCGAGCAAATATATGATAGACCATGTATAAGACACCAACTTCCTGAAGTCTCCCCTAAGCATCCCACAGAGAAATCAATTAACCTTCCTCTGAACTACTAAATTATTTAGTGCTTTCTCATTTAGCAAGTCTTAATGTGTAAGTTTGTAAAGTCTTTCCTACTGTGCCTTGAGCATTTATTTAAATATTTTATTATTGCTAAACTTTTCACATGAATTTGTCCAATACTCCTCATATAAATTTTAAATTTCTTTAGAACAGGGACCATGTCAATCATCAGTCTCTATAGCTTATCCTAATTTAGGATTTCCCAAAAAGTCTTAGTGCAGTTTTAAACCATTACAACTGTAATCAAGTCTATGGGGCAATCATTGGCCATTAGGTTATTACTACTGAAATATTATAAATTACAAAGTATTTTCACTCTTATTTGTACCCAAAGTTTATAAAATAATCTGATTTACACCTTCATCCAAACTCCAACTGGAGGGAGACAGAACCTGACTCAGTTTCCACCTCTGAGACTGACCCATACCTCCCCCTTCTTTTAGATGACAAGCAATCTGATAGAGATTTTGCATGTACAACAATGTAAAACATTTTTCTTTGTTAATCATTTTGTGGAAGAGAACTAAACCAAAAAATGAAGAAAAAAGTGAAATATGTTTCAATCTGCATGCAGATTCCCATCAGCTTTCTCTGGAGATGGATAGCATTTTTCATCATGAATCCTTGGAGATTGTCTTGGATCACTTTATTGCTAAGAATAGCTAATTCATTCACAGTTGTTCATCATATTATATTGCTGTTACTGTGTACAATGTTCTCCTGATTCTGCTCACTTCACTCTGCATCAGTTCATGTAGGTCTTTCCAGGTTTTTCTGAAACCAACCTTTACATCATTTCTTATGGCACAATAGTATTCCATTACTATTATATACCATAACTTGTTCAGTAATTCCCCAATGATGGACATCCTATCATTCCCAGTTCTTTGCCACCACAGAAAGAACAGATACAAATACTTTTCCCTTTTTCATCTCTCTGGGATAGAGACCTAGTAGTAGTATTGCTGGATCAAATGGTGTGCACACTTTTAGAATCCTTTAGGCATAGTTCCAAATAGCTCTCCAGAATGTTTGGACCATTTCACAAATCCACTAAAAATGCTTTAGTGTCCCAGTTTTTCCACGCCCCCTCCAACATTTATTATTTTCCTTTTC
The DNA here is from genome assembly GCF_016433145.1 of Gracilinanus agilis. NCBI lineage: Eukaryota > Metazoa > Chordata > Mammalia > Didelphimorphia > Didelphidae > Gracilinanus > Gracilinanus agilis. The sequence goes on from NC_058131.1 coordinate 77,602,251, forward strand.
TACTATATTAGCAAATCTGAATAAGTGTGAGGTGGTACTTCAAATTTATTTTTATTTGTATTTTTCTTTTCAAGAGTGATTTAGGCAGGAGTAGTGTTCATGATACCAGACAAAGCTAAAGTAAAAATTGATCTGATTAAAAGAGATAAAGAAGGAAATTACATCTTGCTAAAATGCACTATAAACAATGAAGTAATACCAATAATAAACATTTATGCACCAAATGATATAGTATCCAGATTTCTAAAGGAGAAACTAAGGGAGCTTAAGGAGGAAATAGATTGTAAAAATATACTAGTGGGGGACCTCAACCTTCCCCTATCAGAACTAGATAAATTGAACCAAAAAATAAATGAGAAAGAAGTAAGGGAAGTGAATGAAATGTTAGAAAATTTAGAGTTAATTGATATCAGGGGAAAACTGACATAGAATCAATCAGAATTTCCTCCAGACCAGGGGTCAGCAATGTATGGCTCTCAAGCCACATCTGGCTCTTTTGAGGGCCAGATATGGCTCTTTCTGCAGGAGCCATAAAGTCAATTTTTTTCAGGGCTGTTACAGGAGTGCGCACTGTGAGCACTGTACGGCTCTCACAAAATTACATTTTAAAAAATGTGGCATTTATGGCTCTCACGGCCAAAAAGGTTGCCGACCCCTGCTCCAGACTCTCTCTTTCTCTGCTGAAGCTGGCTCATTGACCCCACCTTCATCCACTTTGGAAGATTAAAGTGCTTGCCAGAGGTGCAGCCTCGGAGCTATTCCTCTATCTATAGGGTCTTAGAGATAATCCTTATAGATAAGTATTCTCATCAACATTATAGCTCATTAATCATAGGCATGCACACACAGAATGTGTTTTGATTAATAAATTAGACACTAAAAATTTATCTTCACTGGAGAAGGAAATGGCAAATCACAGCAGTAGCTTTGCCAAAAAAAAGAAATACATCCATGAACAGTATGGTCCACAAGGGGCAGGAAGCATTTGACACAACTGAATGACTGAACAAAAACTTATCTTGACCAAAATATTTACTAAAAAGAAAAGCAAACATCTAATAGTTATATGATATTCCACCCCCAAATCTTAATTATCCTCACCCATTGATCCAAATATAGTAGTGTCTATGGAGAGAATGAGCATACATCTTAAAAGCCCCAGAGTGGTAAAGGACAAGTGGAAAGAATCCATGTGGCTCAGCCAGCTCACACCTATGAAACTGAATGTTTTATTATCTTCCTTCTTTCTCAAATATTGTCTGTAAAAGTGTCCTGAAGTGCCTGGCTTCAATGCTGAACAGATGGTTTTATTGCTAACCTGCATTAATCCCCACTTTTTGATTAATATTCCATTGGCACATGGTCTCTAATGGTTTAGCCCATCTACTAGATGGCTTCTCTGATTCTCTATCTTTTTTTAAGTTGTATTAATCCTTTTTTTTTAGCACCATCATCATTTTACAACAACCCATCCCTCAAAGAAGTACAAGTAAACAAAACAAATGGACACATTAGACACATTTGACAAGGTGTGCTTTGCTCAGTACCTGTAGATCACCATTCCTTTTTAAATGTTTTTTCCTTTTATTAATTTTTTACTGTCACTATCCCCTATCCATTGAGCAAATGAAAAACAAAAACAAAATAAAGCTCTTAATACTTAGATTCGTAATTGGGTGGAACAAATTCCTACATTGTCCATGTTCCTAAATATGTATCTCTATGTTTTAATTTCATCACCTCTCTGGCAGGAGGTGAGTGGCATGTATCATCTTCATTCTTTTTTCATTGCACTGATCAAAGTTCTAAAGTCTCCCAAAGCTGTTTTCCTCTCTAATATTATCTGTGATTCCCCACTTCTAAGTTCTTCCTATGCCCAGCTTGACACATTCAAGCAGTGTCTGTTGATTATGCATAGCTCTTTTTCTTTAGCAATTTGGTGGTACAGCAGATGGAGTACTGAGCCTGGAGTCAGCCTTGTACTCTACTAGCTCTGTGACACTAAGCAAGTCTCTTAACAACTCTGCTCAGTTTCCTCAGTTGTAAAATGGAGGTGATAATAGCACCTACCCTGCCAAGTCTTATGAGGATCAGATGAGATAGTATTTGTAAAGTGCTTAGAATAGTATCTGGCACATAGTAGGTGCTTAATAGATGCTTATTCCTTTCCCTTCTTTGTTACAAAGGAAGATTCAGTAGTGGTAGGAAGTACAGGTAAGGGGAAACAATCGATGGAAAAATAAAAATACTTTTGGAAAGCTAATATGATCTTAAGTTATATTAGGAGTGGAGCAGATAGGTGGTCCAGTAGATAAAGAACCATGACTGGAATGGAAGGACCTGGGTTCAAATATGGCCTCAAACACTTCCTAGTTGTGTGACTGGTCACTTAACCCCAATTGCCTAGCCATTACTACTCTTCTACCTTGAAACCAATATTTAGTGTTAATTCTAAGGCAGAAAATAAAGGTTTAAAAAAGAGGTACAGATTTCAAAATGAAGGATGTACAAGTCGTATCTACTCTGTCATTGTCAGACCTGGACTCACTCCTTGACCACTGCTTTAGTAGCCTAACTCTAGGCAGCTAGCTAGTATAGTCAGTGAAGCCCTGGACTTGAAGTCAAGGAGACCTGAGTTTGAAATCTGCTTCAGACACTTACCAGATACATGGCCCTGAGCAAGTCACCTAACCATTCTCAGCCTCAGTCTCCTCATCTGTAAAATGGGGATGATATTAGTCCCTCCCTCAAAAGGTTGTTGTAATAATCAATAAGATAATATGCAAACACTTTGAACCTTTAAATTACATATGAGTGATAATTATAATTATTATTATTCATCACCACAGATATTTGTTGCCTACCATTAGTATTATATTCTTTTAGGGGAAAAAAGCAATAACCTTATCCTAAAGTTAGCAAAATTCTCTTCAACTCTGCTTCTCTGCATGATTTTTTTTCTTCTTTCCCACTTCTTGGCAACAACAGATGGTAATGAAAAAAGGGATCTTCTCTCTTTTCTTCTCTTGTTCTTAACAGCAAAATATATTCGAGAACAATGTATATTCACTTAATTCATTCTGCTATTCTTCTCAGCAGCAGCTTCTCATAATATAAGCAGCAACAAATAATAGTGTAGGAGTGAGTTATGGTTTCTTTGACCTATTCTTTTATTACTCCCACGTCTCCCTTCTATCCTTTCTTAATTCATCAGGAAACAATCCTCTTTAGCTTATGGTTAGTAACCAAATTCTCATTTTCTTTTTATTTAAGACAAATTTCATTTATCTCACAATCATCGAATTGTTCTGATATCACTATTTCTCGAGTTACTATTCTAAAAATTCTCCAAATCTTCATGTGCAAATTACTGAAACAGATTTGGTTTTTTCCCTCTCCAGTACTTTTGTTTGTCGCATGTAAACAATCAACTACTGTCTCAAAACTCTGGAACAGACAGGTTAGGAACTGCTTTTCTTAAAACTCTGAGGCATATCTATGTCATTAGAATAGCGAACTGCTGGACCAGCTGGTGGCTCAGTGGATTGAAAGCCAGGCCTAAAGAAAGAAGATCCTGGATTCAAATCTGGCCTCAGACACTTCCTAGCTGTGTGACCTTGGTCAAGTCACTTAACCCCAATTGCCTAGCCCATACCACTCTTCTGCCTGGGACAGATACTTAGTATCGATTCTAAGAAAGAAGATAAGGTTTAGTTTTTTTTAATGATGTTAAAAAGCAAATTCTGGCTAGTTATAATTATTTATTATTCATCTTGGTTCCAAAGAATTGGTGATGAAACACACCCTTATCCTCCCAGTAGAGAGGTCAATATGGCATATACTGGCAGACTTGGTCACTGTGTCTGTTCAGTTTATTTAATCATTTTTCTTTGTTACAAGGGAGAATTTTGTAGTGAGAGGAGGTGCAGTTAAAAGGAAATAAATTATGTATAAATAAAAGGCATCAATTAGACTTTGTTAAAATTAATGTGATCTTAGGTTATATGAGAATCATAGTGTTGAAAATAAGGGAAGTAATAGTCACACTGTACTCCATCGTGGCCAGGACTAAAATTTGTGTTTCACTCTGGGTACCACATTTTAAGTACCCAGACAACGACAAATAACGATATGTCTGAAGAAGAGATGCCATGATTTTGAGAGTACTGGAGTCTATAATGAAACAATTAGAGATTTATGGCCTGGAGAGAAGAAAAAACTTAAAAGGACAAGATAACTGTCTTCAAGAATTTGAAGGACTACATTGGGGAAAATGTATCCAATTTATACTTAGTCCTAAAGGGGAAAAGTGGATGAAATATGTAGAAGTTGCAGAATTAAATTTTGGGTTCATATGAAGAAAACTTTCTGAAACAATTAAAGATATCCAAATATTGAATGGCTTATATCAGAAGGTAGTGAATTTCCCAACAATTCAAGTCTTTAAAAGTCTAAATCTGATTTATTAAGATCATAAAAATGTAGAAACAAAAAATTTAGAGGATCTTCAGTGATTCGGTGGATAGAGAGCCAAGTCTGGAGTTAGGAAGGCCTGATTTCAAGTCTAGCCTCAGATATATACTAGCTGTGTGACCTTGAGCAAGTAATGTAACCTCTGATTATCTCAATTTCCTCAACTTTAAAATGGGGATAATGATAGCACCTACAACCTTCCAGAGTTGTTATAAGGATAAAATGAAATAATATTTATAAAACACTTAGCACAGCACCTGAAACATAGTTGGTGCTCTATAAATGCTAGCTATTATTATGATTATTCTTCAAATATTATTATTATTATCCAGATGGACTTTGCAGGTCTAGATTCATGTCCTCAATTTATAAATTAAAAAAATTAGGGGAGAGAGGTTAAGTTAAGCATCGTACCAAAGCCAAGTATGATATAATTGAGCCAGAGTTTGAACCAACATCCCCTAGAATTCCAAATCTAAAGCCCTTTTCACTCCAAGAAGAGATTCCTATTTTGGTGTGGTTTGTATGAAATAGATTCTGAAGTCCCATCAAATTTTAAGATTATACAATTCTAACTTTTCTCTCTCCAAGTTTGTCTGCTGCTCAACCCTGGGGTTCAATTTTGCATCAGTTTCCACAGACACTTACATAGTTTCAGGCTTCAAGTTCTATCTCAATCACTCCCTCTTACTGTGATCAGATGGGATTCTTGAGGAGAGTGTGCTTCTAGGGCACAAAGAGCATTCCCTCTTTCCTTCTGCCCCACAAATATGCATCCAGGTAAATTCAAGTTAACACTGATATCCATGAATAGTCATGAAACAAAAAAGCAGCTACAAAGTAGCCCCCCAAGAAGTACTTATAGAAGGGGTCCTGCTTGTGTTTGCTCTGTTTTGTCAGTCATGAGAATATAATTATTATTTGAGCATTTTTACATGAATCTCTAGACTTTTTCAGCATAGGCCTTACCTCCTCCACTAGGCAAATCATTTCACAATATCACAAATTCTGGAAGTTCCCTAATATCACGTAGTCCAGAACAGAAAACCCAATTTATTGTGTCCCATAGCTGTTTCTAGATGAAGGGTAGCATGGAGTAGTGATGGCTTCCACGAAACAAATGGGCAGGGGGTATGCTGGAGCCGACTCAACCTTTTGACAAAAGTTGATTACCTTGAAAATCAGGGAATGTTATATATCAGGACTTCATTTCTTCTTGTTGAGGACTTAAGAAAGTAGTGGGGGGAGTGTTAATAATGTAGATTAAGCTTTTAAATTTATCAAATGTACTTTTTGTGGGGGGAAGCAGTTGCTAAACATTTACCAGTACATCATTGCATGTGGACTATGTTTAAATAATCAAATGTGTGGCCAGTGATGAATGGATTTTTCTATTATGTTGTCTGAAAATGAAAGTGAAATTGGGGAAAGGAGAGACGGTGTGCTTATTCTGAGGCACAAGAAGGAGTCGAGATGTTGGATGCTTCCCTTTCCTATTACATTTCAAAAATGACATCAAGTTTTATATTATAAGCAATTATATGTTGGTTCCTAAATAATCTAGTCTTAGACACAGAAAGTTTTGAACCAGATATTCCATTGAGCCTAGAATACTTTACCAATAAGATAATGTCTGTTTGATATTGGTAATATCTGGTCCAAACATTTCATTTGGCAAATGAAGAAAACTGAGGCCCAGAAAAGTGATTTGCCCAAGATTACACATAAACGAAGCACGCACCAAAAGTCCTGATTCTGACAATATTTCCATCACATCACAATATCTCCAAAATTCTGGCCATTTGGGCGAAATCCAGAGTGTCCTAACCACCAAATATCCAATTTGTCTATTCAGAAAAAGAGATAATGATATAAACATTAAAAAGTTAAATACTACAACACAGACTATGTCTCTGGAGTGCCAAAAGAGGAGCCAGGCTCAGCAGAGACTCCCTTAGGGAAATAAGGACTTTGGATGGAATGCTGGATATCAAAAAAAAAAAAAAAAAAAAAAGTTTCTGTGTCATTATCAGAGTCAGCAACACAATTAATGAGCCTCCAGGGAAGTTCTACTTCCTCTAACCTACACATTCCTCCCTCACAACAATAATTAATTACATGGGATTGTTCTTTGCACTTAAATTAAATTGACTCAGCAGGGAAAAATGTAACTTCTGGTGATCAAGAGTCTAATTGTGAACCTGGGACATCAGCCAGATCCTGACCATCAAATTATCCTGACATAGCCCAAAATCTCCCAGGGCCAGAGGGAAGTTTTTTTCACTAACAGACTCTTCATGCTATTGCGTCAGAAAACCATGCTGCCCCATAAAGATATTAGAAATATTTTTAGACTGTAAATAGTGCCCTGCCTCACTTCCCACAGGCATTTACCTCTATCAGATTCCTATTGGTATAACCTCCAAGCAATTTGCAGGTTTTTAAAATCTGGATCTGGGATCCCATCTCCTCAAGCTAATGTTCATGAATAGGTTCTCCTAGATGAAGGCCCTGCTGACTCTACTTCCCTAAAAAGCCCAAGCAATTTTAATGTCAATGACATGATATCACATTTTAAGAATGAAAAGGACAACTGACAATAAATATAAGTGCAAGAGTCTTCTGTGGGAAAGGAAAGACTTTAAAACCAAGCAAGAGTTAGAGAAAATTACAAAATGTAAATCAAATGGTTTTGATTATATTAAACTAAAAAGTTTTTGTACAAACAAAAACAATGTAGTCAAAATCAGAAGGGAAACAACAAATTGGGAAAAAATCTTTATAACGAAA
>NC_058131.1:77614391-77750343 GCF_016433145.1 Gracilinanus agilis
TTTTGTAATTTTCTCTAACTCTTGCTTGGTTTTAAAGTCTTTCCTTTCCCAGAGATCTGACAAGTATACTATTCTGTGTTCACTTAACTTATTTATAGTTTCCCTCTTTATATTCAAGTTGTTCACCCATTCTAAATTTATCTTGGTGTAGGGTGTGAGATGTTGATCTAGACCTAATCTCTCCCATATTGTTTTCTAAATTTCCCAGCAGTTTTTGTCAAATAGTGGATTCATGTCCCAAAAGTTGGGCTCTTTGGGTTTATCATACACTGTCTTGCTGATGTCATTTACCCCAAGTCTATTCCACTGATCCTCCTCTCTATCTCTTAACCAGTACCATATTGTTTTGATGACTGCTGCTTTATAGTATAGTTTAATATCTGGTACTGCTAAATAATCCCATATCAGAAAAAGAAATTGAACAAGCCATCAAAGAACTCCCTAAGAAAAAATCGCCAGGGCCTGATGGATTCACAAGTGAATTCTATCAGACATTCAAAGAGCAACTAATCCCAATACTATACAAATTATTTGATATGATAAGCAAAGAAGGAGTCCTACCAAATTCCTTTTATGACACAAATATGGTACTGATTCCAAAGCCAGGGAGATCAAAAACAGAGAAAGAAAACTACAGACCAATCTCCCTAATGAACATAGATGCAAAAATCTTAAATAGAATACTAGCAAAGAGACTCCAGCAAGTAATTAAGAAGATCATCCACCATGATCAGGTGGGATTTATACCAGGAATGCAAGGTTGGTTCAACATTAGGAAAACCATCCACATAATTGACCATATCAACAGTCTAACAAACAAAAATCACATGATTATCTCAATAGATGCTGAAAAAGCCTTTGACAAAATACAGCATCCATTCCCATTGAAAACACTGAAAAGTATAGGAATAGAAGGACCTTTCCTAAAAATAATAAACAGTATATACCTAAAACCATCAACAAACATCATATGCAATGGGGATAAATTAGAAGCCTTCCCAATAAGATCAGGAGTAAAACAAGGATGTCCATTATCACCTCTATTATTTAACATTGTACTAGAAACACTAGCATTGCAATTAGAGAAGAAAAAGAAATTGAAGGTATCAAAATAGGCAAGGAGGAGACTAAGCTATTACTCTTTGCAGATGATATGATGGTCTACTTAAAAAATCCTAGAGAATCAACTAAGAAGCTTGTAGAAATAATCAACAACTTTATCCTCATCTATATAATACTTCCCTCCATTAGCATATGGTATAGAAAGTACCACATAAAAAAACTGAAATATAACAGCACCCCACAATTCTCTATTAGAAATTCCCTCAAGGACACATCCTAAATGATCAAAAGTCAAGGGGCAGCAAAGGCTAAAAAAGGATCTTTAATAATTTCTCAGACGTTACAGCATTATAAAAATAGCTATTTCCATTCATCAGTCTTTATTGTTTTTCTCTCTGCACCTGCTCTTCCTCCTATCCTTCCTCCTAGTCAGTCAAGTAGCTAGCTGCACAAAAGACAGAGCAATAACATAACAAGGGCCAAAACTTGGTGCGAAGGAAAGATGAATACTGTCTGGACTAAAGTCTGCCTGCAAAGTATAGGCTGATTGCACACTATTGCTAGATCTAGTCCTAAAAGGACCTTTAGGCCATTAATGATTCTGGACAGAGGTTTGTTTGATTATTTATATAGCACATTATAGATAGATGATAGATAGATAGATAGATAGATAGATAGATAGATAGATAGATAGATAGATAGATAGATAGATAGATAGCATGTCTGTAGCCTAATCTAAAACTAATCACCAGTTCTTATGTTAGGGCATTTTGAACTCATTTGAAGTATAATACTTGGCATATAATACAATTCAACTAATCAACTCAAGAAATATCAACCCTAAGCAAGTTATTTAACCTCTTTAGGCCTTATAGAAAGGTATATAAACTAAGTGTAGTTACTTGAAAGAGAAAAAATGAGAAAAATATGTTATTCCAAGGGAGAAATGATAATAATTTTCTTCATAAAACAGCTTTTAAGGCAATTCCAATTGAGTTGCACAAATGTTTTGAGCACTAATAGGCTCATTGGATTAAATGTATGATCTTCCAATGTACTTCTGAAGGACCAGATTCATTTAAATTTAAAAAATTCTGATATGATTATTTTTAATGTAAAGAAATTTTTATCACAACTTATTCATTTAGTAAGAGCATACAATTTTTTTAAAGATATGGAGCTCCAATTCCAATTTAGAAAATGTGATTGGGATGGAAAATTCTCCTAATTTGAAGGATTTTAAATCAAACCATAATTGTAACCTTTAAGTCTGAATCCCAATCAAACCAAAGCTTGAAGACTTCTTGGCATTTACCTTTAATATAATGATGAATCTAAGAATGAACAATTGAGTAACAATAAGAATTCTCAACCATTTTGATTTTTTCTTTTTTTAATTATTATTTCATACTTTAAAAAAACCAAAGCAAGCATTTCCATTTACAAAGAAAAAGAAGATAAACACAGAAATGAAATAGTAAACCTTCTATATGTTTAGCTTAGTGCTCTTCATAGCCACATAATAAATCATGTCCACAAGTGTCCCAACCCCTCTCCACCCACCCCATATCACAAAATATATTATCAAGGAGACAAACGTGCACAAAAATTAATTTCATTTTATATTTCATATTACACCTTTTTGTTCACTTTCTGGAAGTAACCTTCACAGTTTATGCTTCCAGCATTAATTCTGTGACTGTGTATAATATTCTCCTGGTTTTGCTCATTTCAGTATTCATTGTCTCATGTAGTTCTTTCCAAGTTTTTTAAAAATCAGTCTTCACATTGTTTCTTATGAAACAACAGCATTCCTCCACAAATTGTTAAGGCATTCCCCAATTGATGAATATCCCCTCAGTTTCCAATTCTTTGCCTCCACAAAGAACTACTACAAACATTTTGAAACATATGGGTTCCTTTTCTCTTTCCCTGATCTCCTTGGGAAACAGACTAAGCAACAGTATTGCTGGGCATAAGGGTATACACAGTTTTATAACTCCTTAGGTATAATTCCAAATTGGACTCCAAAATGGTTGGATCAGATCACAACTTTTCCAAAGGTGCATTAATGTCCCCACTTTTCCACATCTTCTCCAAAATTTGTTGTTTTGCCCTTTTATCACTTTAACCAGTCTGGTGAGTATAAAGTGACAGATATCTCAGAACTGTTTTGTTTTGCATCTCTCTAATCCATAGTGATTTAGAGCATTTTTTCATATTCCTGCTTTGATTTTTTTATCTGAAAATTGTTCATATTTTTAGCCTATTTATCAATAGGGCTTTTATTCTCAGAAATTTGACAAAATTCTCTATATATTTTAGACATGAGACCTCTTCCTAATTTTCTTCTTTCCTTCTAATAATGGCAACATATGTTTTATTTGTACAGAAACTATTCAAAGATCAAAGTGGATACATGAACTAGACATAAATGGAGATGCCATAAGTAAATTAGAAAAACATAGAACATATTACCTCTCAGCTTTATGGAGAGGGGAGGAATTTATGAGTCAATAAGAGATAGCTTTGTGAAATATAAAAATGGATAATTGGGGGTATAATAAATTTAGTTGTCAAACTACTTCAGTATCTTTATCAAGAAAACACCAAAATAGAGTCACAAAGAGTTGGTATCCAAATCTGATGGAACACTGTTGTGCTAAATTCTTATCAGAATAATAACCAACGATGATTCCAAAAGATGAATGATGAATTATGCTTTTCATATCCTGATATTCAGGTGAAGGATTCATAATAAAGAACAAAATAAATATTTTTTGGACATAGCCAATGTGGAAAGTTGTTCTGATTGGCTATACATGTTTTACTTGTGTTTTGTTTTTTCTTCTATTCCCTAGGTGAAATATTGGGGTGAAGGTGGATGAGAAAGTGGATTTGTCTGATTAAAACAAATTAAATAATTTTTAAAAGAACTTTAAAACTTTTCTAAGATTTGGAAGCTATTGTCACAAATTTTTTAAGAATGATATTTTTATTCCTAAGTCACTGAATGATTTTACTTTTGTACATACTTGATTGAAGAAAACAAGAAGCAGAGGGGCAAAAATGGCTGAATCATTTTTAAAATCTTCAATTTCATTTGGAGATCAATGGATCAACAAACTTGAACAAGCTTTCAAAGATTTATCAACTCCATCACACGTGTGCCACTGTCGATCTATGCAAATGCAAATAAGCTATTTGTCATGTGCACAGATGCCAATCTAGAAAGCATGACATAAATTCTGGACTAAAAGAATTATGGTTATCAGTCAACGCATTTATTAAGCTCCTACTATGTGAAACCAGTTGCATTTTCTAACAGAGGACTTCATAACAATAAGACTTGTACCACATTATACAAACTTGAATTCTTTTTTTTTTTTTTTGACATGGAAAATCACTGAAAAGTCAAAGACTATATAAAAAACTGGCCTTTATTTTAATTAGTGCCATTATACTATGTTCATCAAAGATGAGTAAAAGTACTGGTGGACTATGAATTCAGCATACACTACTTGTCAAGAAAGTCTCATATGGACACAGACACTCTGGTCTGGAGAAAGATTTACTGAAAGAAGTGAAAACCATATGGAATGCACAGGTAGCTGAGCCTCAATTAAGTAGAAGCTCAGAATTTGGGGTTTCTCTCTGACAATATGACAATAGAATATGTGAATTTTGTTTTACTGAACCAGCCTCTGCCTCACTTGGCTATGTCTGACTGGAAGCAAAAGCAGTAGCTAATTAATGAAGGGGTGAAAGAATTGTGAAACAAGTCAAGAAACAAGAAAATGATTCTAACAAACTCAAATTCCATCCTTATGAAAGTACTATGCTGTTGAGGCAATGGCAGAAGTTGGAGATGTACAACAGAATGCTCTGCTATGTTATTAAACTGTGTTGCCCTCCCCACCCATATGGTTCCAGGAAGAAACTGGTGCTGACTAATACAAGACTCTATGGTCACAGAACCACTGCATGATTCCTTTGGCTATATGTGTATCCAATATCCAAGGACTTTGGAGTTAGTAAGAAACTGATTTTATTGGCCCAAGCTGATATTACTAACAAGTGATAGACTTGATTCCAATAGGTTCAAAGAAAAGTGCTCCCAATTCATTTTGCATATTTAGACATTAGAAGCACTAGCAAATCTTTTGAACTTGTCTGGATTGGTTTGTTTTCATCTAAACAAGGAAATAGCAATAAGTAATGTAATAAGTAATATTTTCACCATGTGTGCACAAGGCGAAACTGGAAAACCTTCATGGTTGCTGAAGAGTTGTGAGAAAAGCATTTTTCAATGTATGGATTCCCTTCCTGATAGGCTCCATTCTAACCAGATAAAGACTTTAAGAGATGGATATTTAAGGCAATGCTAGCTTTGGTAGATATACAGAAGTTCACAAACCAAACATTGCCATTTTCAGTAAGACCTATAGTCTAAGTGTTTCAGTTTACACAGTTAAGTTAGATATGGAGACCAGAACAAAAACTCGAGTGGAGTCAACATATAGCATTTTTAATATTGTGAACTGCCCCCAGGAATGATGTTTTTAAGATGTTTATTAATGTTCAGGCAAAAGCTATGAATTCTCATTAACTTGTACTTTGAAATCTCAGAGGACAGAGAAGACAGGACATCAGTATATTTGTCAACTAAAAGGCCAAGAGAAACCCGTAGGAGCAGTATAAGAAGGTCAGGGGCTTCCACGTCCAAAGCACCCCAGGATGTAAAACTCCTGGGTAGGTAGGTAGGAAGTCAGGAGCTTTCCATTCAGCAAGACTGTGGAAATAAGCCCAGAACACCCCAGAATGCAAGGACTCTGAGGAAGCCGTGAACATACAAGTAGTAGGAACTTTGTCTTTCCCCTTAGCTTGAACCCAGCCTATTCTTCTCTCTGAATTATCAGATATTCTGCCAAGAAACCACTAGGGCAAAACTTCATCAGGAGCCTTGCTAGGGAGTCACCCACCAAAGTTCCAGACCCAGCTGAGCAATCATACATTGACATATTGATCCTTATAGATTACATATTACATTACATTGATTACATATAGAAAAATTTTGTCTGGGATCGCTGAAGTAACCTATGTTCATCATCCTTACCTTGTGAGTCATTACCTATCATAGTTTCTGTATGAAGATTAATCCTAATTCTCATACTTACGTCATTTACCCTATAAATTGTAGATCCCAACCCTATAAACTTTGCCACCGCTCTGAGAAGCTGTCTGCGTAGTTCTTAGTCAGAAAAGGTCCTTCTCTAAGCCCAAACCCCTGCTTCTTGCCCCAGCTTGATGACCCATGAGGCCCATCCCAGAGCTGGTCATGGCAGAAACCTACCAACCAATCATGGCCATTTGAGAAAAATACTGACAGAAACAAATGACTATGTTGCCTAAGTTAATTGTCAAGACCCTCATCAAGGGGAAATGGTTTTGCAGAGAAATCTTAGTATTCCCAGAACCCAAAAGTTTTTAGATTGCTGGAAAACTATTCCATGTCTAATTGTGAAGAAAATGGACAACATGCCTTTGAGGAACAGCTAGATGGTACAGTGGCTAGAGCACTGGGCCTGAAATCAGGAAAACCTGAGCTCGACGCCAGCCTCAGACTCTTACTAGCCTCAGTTTCCTCAACTATAAAATGTGGATAATAACTATCTTAGAGTTGTTGTGAGGGTCAAATGATATATCTACAACGTGCTTAGCACAGTGTGCAACACATAGTAATTGTTATATAGATTATTATTCCTTACCTTCTCCTTTTTATAGAATAACAGTGGGAGAATTGTGGGAGCCCTATACAGACAGTTCACCAACCAAAGGAGAGTTTGGGGTTTTGTTTTTCATTTTATATCTATAGTGCTTAGCACAGCATCTAATATCTTAATTGACAAATCTAATGGCTTTTCCCCAATCATCTTTTCTGATCACTCTGCAGCTTTTAACATTATTAATCACCCTCTTCTCCTTGATACCAAGTATTTGTAACATTGTTCTTCTCCTTGTTCTCAATGATGACTGATACTTGCACAGACTATAATAAAATTACCCACAATGTACAATAATAACTTTTGTACAAGATGGTGGCTCGGTGACATTTCCAGTAAAGGAGATACTGTGTACAGTACTGTGTATTATAACCCAATAGTCTTGCCCAGGTGCAGTTCTGAAAAGGGGAGAGAACTGACTGAACCCAGAAGCACCGATTATCCTGCCTAAAATTTCAGTCAGAGTTCTAGACTACAGATGCCCCACAGAGCCTAAAAATACTATCAGCCAGCTTGGGTTCTCCACAAGCGTGGGTTTAGGCATATAGGCTTATAGTTTTTATGAAGATCATGATCAGCCATACCACGATTATGATATTCAGACTGTCAGACAGATCAGCAGATCATAGGAAAGCTCAGGATCTTCTAGTCATGACCAACCTAACCTGTTACAGGCAAAACTGGAAGTATTTACATGTATTGCTAGACAAAAGTATTAATGTTAACCTATGTGATGCATGCTTTATATGGAATTACATAGTGATATTCATAGTTACCAAACGCCATACATTATTTCAATTTATTTTGCTGTTTGCTTTTTTATAGATTACTATAATGTATTTACTGAAGCTATACCTATTATACATTGGGTTGCTATTTGCATATGCGATACTCAAACAATTTTACAGTCCTATTGATTTGTTAGTTGTTTGCATTGTTCTGTCATGTTTATTTTCTTGTGTTCTAAAGATGTACATATACTTTGGTGATAAATATATGTAAAACACCCTATTCATAATTTGGACATATAGGTCCTGAAGCAGGTTAAGTGCTTTGCACTCTTCTGTGTCTATAGTATATGTGGCTAGTGAGCAGTTTTCCCCCCAAGGTTCTCCAAAATCTCAGTGGCATTGAAATTACTTAAGGGAAAATTATCCAGTTTTATTGACACTGATCTGGGGAAGAGACTTGAGAACCAGAGAATTAGAAGCAAGTAGAAGTAATGAAGAAAGGAAAAGAATATGGAAAAGGAATGTATCAAGAACAGAGTAGTCCAAAAGACATGGCAGGGGTAGGGTGGGGGGATGCTGAAATACATGCTCTGAGAGCTTGTCAGAGTGCTATAATACTGGGCTGCAATTAGGCAGGTTCATTATAGTGAAAATGGCCATATGAAGTGAAAACTAGTGATAGCAAGTCTAGAATATGGTCTTTGACTTGTTCATCTGGCATGTGGAGGCCAGATTATAAGCAAGTTGTCGTTATTAAAGTGTGCCCTAACCTAAGTGGTCAGCCAGAATGGGAATTGATTTTAAATTTTAACTGTGTAGGAACATCTAGGGTTCACATCTAGCCTTGACACTTCCTAACAATTCTAAGACAGAAGGTAAAGTGTGACTTTTTTTAATGTAATTAGACACTATGGAAATCATCAGAAAACTGAAAATTCCCCATTTTTCCACTTCACAGATATTATATGACTTAGCCAGGTAAAGTGAAAATTCTACCTAAATCTCTGGAGTAGTGAAAAACGCCCAAAAGGATGTTTGAATTAGGTCATAAGTATAGCAGCTCCTTTCAATTTGACTTTCTAGAACCAAGTCTACAACACAGTCATTAATTGACCTAATATTTAGGCAGGATTTCAAAATCCATGGGGCAGATTATGCCTATAAACTTTTTTTTAACTCTTACTCTGTCTTAGAATTGATACTAATTACCAATTACAAGGAAGAAGCAAGAGGCAATTATGTTAGTTAAGCTTGCCCAGAATCACACAGCTGGAAGTGTCAGGGTTAAATTTGAATTTCTAGAGCTATCTGGCTGGAGATCATTCAAAAGAGCACTATTGTTTGTAGTCAGTGGGATGGCAACAGAGCAGGTCTGGTTATAGAATTCTAAGCTAAAAGTAATCTGCCAGATTCTCCCAAACAAGGTATGGCTCAGTAGCCACCATATCCTGAGCGTCATCAAGCAAGGGGAGAGAGCTCATTAGGGCTAGGATCAGTATCTCTTTGCGTTTTCCCAATTGAACCTTCAGGCATTTCCCTTGGGATTAGGCCTGCCAATAAGCATTTATCATGTGTTCACTATGTGCCAGGAACCAGAAGTCATTCGTTTCTGTATAGCTCCGACTGTTTTAAATTTACTATGGCTCAGGATTCCCTATCATTAGATTAGCCTAAGGTCCTAAATTTGCTCCAAAACCTTAAATTGGCATTTATAACTATGTAACCTTGTGTTTGGGGACTAGCTTTATTGTCACACATGATTAAGCACACCTAATGATAGATTTGAATGAGCTCTTTTACAATAAAGCTTTTCCACTGACCTCCTGCTTCCATTCTCATGGGCCCCACAATAAGAAGCTAGGAGGCTACTGCCCCAGCATCTAACAGAATGAGAATCATGTCACTTCTAGTTTATTTTTCTACTTAACAGAACTTAATTGGGTCAGAGGAATACTATCTACATTTCCAAATTCAGCACGATAGAGGAAATTCTTGTAGCTTGGCCATAAGAAATCACATTGTGCTTAGGGTAAAAACAAGTTTCTCTCTATTACATGGCCTTAGATAATCATGGCTTGATGGTAAAAGCAAGTTTGTCTGACTTGAGTTCATTAATAAGCTATCCCTAATTTGGTCCATCATGGTGTCTTTATTATTCTTAAGGTCTTGGCTCTCCATCCTGAAAGTGATAGCATATTCCATCAATAACCTCAGGCAGTTATCAAAATATAAGCGTCAATCTCAAGTCTCAAAGTGTCTTTGTATACTGAATTTGTCGTAAAACAACTAAGTTGTGCTTGTAGATGGTTGGTATCAATAATGGCATCATTTAGCAGTTTATATGAGCGAATAACCTAAAGAGCAGGAACCCCATTCTTGGGTGATTCATGAAGAAATTCCACAAGATGGTTTTCAGATATAAATTCATCAAAGTCAGAAACCCAGAAATTTCATTCAAGCACTCTGAAAATTTGTCTAAGGAAGTTAAGGTTAGGTAAATTGTTCAAACAGCTCCACAAATAGCTGATATCTTCTGAAGAAAAATCACTTTCCCTAAGCTGCCTTTTCTAATCATATTCAATCTAGCTGTGCCTGAAGTATGGTGATATGTTTCATCCATTTCTCTGTACCTGTTGATAGTCCTAGGATTAGCAGCACATGTCTTCCATGCCACCGAGAATAATGGGGATGTAAGATGAATGAAGCAAAAAAGTTATTACAGCCCAAAATCAATAACAACTCTCAAAAGGGCAAAAGTCTGAAAACAAACCAAGTCTGATATATCAACAATATAGAGAACTATCTATAATCGAAATCAGTAAAAAGGGCATAAAAAAAGGGGGAATAAACTAAGCTATTCCAGAAATATATTAAACCCACACAAATGTACCACATGTATAAAAACAGGAAAAAATTGAACTGGGAAAGAAAAAAGCAATTTCTATAGGATTCAGACACAACCAGAAGTGCTGTTCTGTTTGTGAGCTGCCTTCAATCATGCCCATCCATTCATTCCACTCTTGAGGCATGACAGAGAAAAAGATGAAAGTTAAATGTAATTTAGATGGTACCTTAAATTACAGAAAAGCATCTTACTGTCAAAGTAGAATAACTAATATGATTTCAAATAAATGGGATGGAAATTGACCTGTGATTTCATTAATGTTAAGTACTCCCTAGGAGAGACTTCTTCTACCAGTGAAGACTGGAACCAACCACCTCTGCAACTTATATCTTAGAAAGTTGCCTAGGAAGCTGAGAAGCTAAGTGATTTGCCCAGGATTTCACAGCCTGCTTCTGTTAGAGGTATGAATTGAACTCAAATTTCCCTGACTTTGATTCAGGCTCTCTTTCTACCATGCTATACTCTCACATAAATACTTATGCTTGATTTTTAAAATTATGAATACAAAAGAACAGAAAAATAAGTTTTTGAATTGGGTTTTCGAAAATCTCCTTAAAGTTCCAAAAAGCCTTTTAGAAGTACCTGTTCAAATAGTCCAAAAAGTCCTTCTGAATTTTGTGACCCTAGAGAAAGTGTTCCTTTACCTTCTGTCTTAATGCCATATAAAATAAGATAGGAATAATAAAGAAGCCAGTCAGTAATAAGTAGTAGACAGAATGGCTGGCCTTAGAATACAGATCTAAATTCAAAACCTATCTCCAGAACATACTAGCTATGTGACCATGAGCAAATCACTTAATCTTTCAGTTTCTGAGATACCTCTCTACAACTCCAAGTTAAAGACAAGTTGTTGATCTGCAACACTGAGGGGTATTCTACAAGGGGAATTTTCCACATAATGAAATCAAAGGTCTGAACAAAAAAAAATTTCATAACAAAAACAATTTTAGGTGATACATTACTGAGCTTCAATTTATATACACTTTAGAAAACTTGATATCATGCATCTATAGTATTTACAATTGATTAAATATTGTATCTGTAATCATTTCTATTAAAAACTTTTGGACAACAGTCACCTGGTCAGGAATCTTGGTTCCTAACCCTACATTATTTAATCACTTTAATGTAATATGAATTTTAAATTATTTCAATCTTCCAATAAGGAAATCTGCCACAAATATAAGAACACTATAGTTCCTTTCCTCCAAAAAAGGTTTAAGTTCCACTGATTTGTTTCAAAAGCTATAGTTGCTTTAGCAATCAGATTCCTTTATTTTCCAGAAACTTTGGACTTAAAATGGTTGTTCTGAGTAAACAGACAGCACACAGATTTGTACATTTCTAATCCTAACTTGGCAGCAGCCAATTTATATTTAGGGAAGAAGTAAAAATAAAGGAAAAAATTGTCTCTCAAATATATCAGTATTTGAAAGATCCATGATTTCATAATGCAGTCTGTAATCCTTCTATACTTAAGTCTTCATTAGTTTTGTGACCAAATTAGTTTTTAACCTGGTAGTCAACCTTCAGGTGAAGGCTTTCTGCAAACTTACCTAAGACAGTTGTTTAATGAGAGACAGCAAGCCAATCCTAAGCCTATACTTTCAAATATACCAAATAAAATCAGAGTTGATGGGTAGAAAAGTGAAATCTTGACTGCAGGCTATTGAACTAAGGGATGAGTCTGAAAAATTTCCCTTTATTCAGTAACTTACCATGGTTACTCTCCACTGTGAATGTTCCAATGTGAGATGAGGGCTAAATTTTTTAATTCATTAATTAATTGTATGCATAAGATTCCTCACCAATATAAATTATCTGATATTAAGCAAGATGTCTACTGAGAGAAGGGTTCCAAACATTCATTTATCTTCACAGAAATTCTCTCCAATATGAACACAATAACATTTATCAAAAGATGAGCTGATGAGCAGAAGCCCTTTCAAATATTCAGCATGCTCAACATTCTCTCTGGCAAAGATTTTTCTGATATTGAGTAAGGTGTGCTAGCTGAAAGTTTTCCTACACCCAATATTTTCATTGGTGTTGTCTCTGTTATATTCAGTCAGCCAACTCTAGGAAGGCAAGGTTTAATAGCCAGGCTTGCATCAGTAAAGAGTATTGTTCAATGCATGGAAGAGTGAAAGTTGGGCATCAGAACCAAGATAAGGGATAATTAAGCATAAGTTAAATAATCAGTCAGAAGGTAAAACTAAGGGAGCAGAGGAATCACACCATACAGAAACAACAAAAGTTGAGGTCAGAGATTCAAGCAATATAAATTATAGGCAAGCAGGGGGGAAAGTGGGAGGGTGGGGACAAAACTTCATCATGAGCTGCGGTGTCAAGAAAGCCACAGAAATCAGACCTGAAGTTTATGGCCTACATAGGTGAACTTTGTGTTCTAGTATATTATCTTCTCTTTTATGATGGGGTTGGCTAATGTTGGTCATGTTTCTTTTTTATTCATTAAAAACATACAAAATGTCAGTGCTGATGTTCTTAAAAATCACCAAATATGAATCTTCTGATGTGACAGATCATCTCCCATAAGAAGTTGTTCCATATCAGTTAGATTCTTAGGGCTCCTCTCCAGTATGAATTCTCTGATGTTGAGTAAGAGATGAGCTGCGGTTGAAGGTTTTACCACATTCATTGCATTCATAGGGTTTCTCTCCACTATGGGTACTTTTATGGTGAATAAGGTGTGTCCTACAGCTGAAGGCTTTCTCACATTCACTACATTTATATGGCTTCTCTCCAGTGTGAATTCTTTGATGTTGAGTAAGTTCGGTACTCCGACGGAAGGTTTTCCCACATTTATTGCATTCATAGGGTTTCTCTCCAGTATGGATTCGCTGATGTTGAGTAAGGTGTGTACTCCATCTGAAGGTTTTTCCACATTCATTGCATTCGTAGGGTTTCTCACCAGTGTGGATCCTCTGATGTTGAGTAAGGTGTGCACGCTGGCTGAAAGCTTTCTCACATTCACTGCATTCATAGGGTTTCTCTCCAGTATGAATTCTTTGATGTCGATTAAGATCTGTACTTTTTCGAAATGCTTTCCCACATTCGTTACATTCATAGGGCTTCTCTCCAGTATGAATTTTCTGATGTTCAGTAAGGTGTGTACTCCAGCTAAAAGCTTTTGAACATTCACTGCATTCATAGGGTCTCTCTCCAGTATGGATTCTCTGGTGTTGGATAAGGTGTGCACGTTGGCTAAAAGCTCTCTCACACTGATTACATTCATAGGGTTTTTCTCCAGTATGAATCCTCTGATGCTGAGTAAGGTCTATAGTCCGTCTAAAAGCTTTGCCACATTCATTACATTCATAGGGCCTCTCTCCAGTATGAATTCTCTGATGTTGAATAAGGTGTGCACGCTGGCTGAAAGCTTTATCACATTCATTACATTCAAAGCGTTTCTTCCCTGAACAACTTCTCTTATGTTTAATTAGGCCAGAATTCTCTTTAAAGTTCTTTTTACACATGTCGCATTTATGACAATTCTCTCCTACAGAAACTTCCTGAGGAACGGTGGCTGAGTTGAGACTATAGCTTACTCGTAATTTATTAGATTTAGGAGGTCTCTTCCCAGTGAAGTTTTTCTTCTGGGTATCTTCCAACAGTTTCACTTGTCTTTCCTGGATTCCCTGTTGACAATTTGATTGGCTATCACATTCCCAGGGTTTTCCTAATTTGGAAGACCAGAGACCATTCATGACGATTCCTTCCTGGTGTGAGTTCTCTTTGGAAATGCCTTCCTTTGGACTTGAATCTTTGGCTTCAGGCCTAGTTTCCCTGTCTGAAAGAAATGAAATACACTGAGAATGGGAAAATGAAATTAATAATGAATACAATGCTTATTTGGCTTTTTTCGCTCTGTAAAATGTTCTTAAAAGTTCTGGGAAGAGAAAGGGAAAGGAGTAGTAATAAAGAGAGATAGAAGTAGGACTGATGCAATATGAAAGGAGAATATAAAGACTCTATCAATCCAGACTGATGAGTAACAATCCTTAAGCAAAGGGCATGTGGCTAGAAGAAAATATCAGGGTAGAATCAAAAGTAAAAGTGGTAGGTAGATGGGCATCAATTCTCAGTCCTTCATCACCTCATTATGAATAATGGCAAGAACACCTACTTTGGAGTAAAATGACTATACTACTTAGCAGCCAGCTAATTGATCCTAGAAAAGTAACTACAATCAGCAGCCAGCTAATTGACCCTAGAAAAGTAACTACATTCTGTGTACATAAATTTCCTAATCTGTTAATAACTGTACTACCTACCAAGGGTTTTGTAGATGTTAGAAATAATCTAAGGCAGGCATTCTTAATATGGGGACTGCAAACCTTTAAAAAATATATTTGTTAGCTCTATGTCAATATAATTGGTCTCCCTGGAAATCCTATACATTTTATTTTATGAATCTAAAAACTTTATTCTGAAAAAAGGTCCAAAGGTCTCACCAGACTGCCCAATTGGGTATAACTCAGAAAAAGATTTTGAACCTCTGACCTAAGGAAAGCTCTCTTTTTTATAATAAAACACTACATAAATAAGCTATTTTATACCAGTTTCCAGCACAGTCCCTTCAGCAAATATCCTACCCTAAACAATTACTACCTATATAATCATGGGGCAGCTCACTTAATCTATCAGTCTTAGTTTCTTCATCTATAAAATGAAGGTCACAGGGTGAAGGTGAGGAAAATGTTCTGCAAATCTTAAAGTACTATGTGAACATAAATTTATTATTACAGGAGTCTTGACAAGTGTTTCATGATTTCAATAATAAAAAGCTTCTAGTTAGTCTTCCTGTCACTAGTCACCTTTTCTCCCCAAACAGAGCTACACACGATCCCTACCAAAGTGATCCCTGACAAACAATTTCAGGTTTGAAAGTACACTCTCGTGACTCCAATTTTCCTATACCTATCTTAGCAGAAAGTAAGCATCAGGTAAGCAAGAACTTTCTCTTTTGAAGTTTTATATCCAGCACCTAATAGAGTAACTGACATATAGTAGGTACTTAATACTCATAGATTTACTAATTAAACACAGAGTCCATCTAGTGCTATAATTATCATCACCTCTATGAATAAACCTATGAATTCTGACCTCTATGGAATATCTATCAAGAAGTACAGAAGAGTCAAGATGCATACCATACTTGCCCCAGAATCAGGCTCACTTTTGCATTTTAATCAAAAATATTTTATTCTTGTTCTCTTATACTTCCTGGACCCTCACTCATTCTAACTACTAAGAGACATTTTGGCTAACCATTAGAACCAAAACTCCTAACCTCTATTCTTATTTCATTTCCAAATATTTGGTCAACCTCTGACTAAGCTTGGCTTGCTGATCCTAGGATACATAAGTTTTTCTTAGCATATCCTAGCAATCTTTCCTGGTGTTCTCCCCACTTAGACTATCACTGCCAATTACCAACTGCCATCCCTGTCCCAAAAAATCCAATAATCATTCACATCTATAGGGTGATGTTTACATAGATTTCAAAAATATTTTATATTCCTCTTTAATTCTCAAAATAATCCTGAGCTATTAAAAACCCCATTTCACAGATGAAAAAATCTGAAATCTGGTCATACAACTTGTAATTGTCAGAGTATAATTTCAGTCCATGTCTATCCTGATTCCCAATCCAACATTCTTTCAACTACAGCTTAATGTCATGTGTCTCTGGAAAAACTTTAATGGCTAAGATGTTGCCCGTAGTCCTCAGCCTGGGAAACATAACCCACAAATCCCTACTGAAATTTATATTCCATTTCTCCACAATTACCCTACTCTCTAGTCAAATTGGTATCCTAATGATCCCTTTCTTCAAACTTGTCTTTCCCTTTTTCTGTAACTGCAAATTCTAAACTCCCTTTCATGTTCAGCTTATGTTCTACTACCTCAAAACAAGTTAGTTCATAGATTTCCCCTTCAATCGACTCCTTGAAGTATTTACATAAAGACTCTCAAATATATAAATATCCAGCCCTAGTTTCTCTCCTGAGCTCTAGTCCTGCATCACCAATATTTAAACTTAAAACATCCAAAATCATCTTTTCCTTAAAAACCCTCTTCTAAATTCCCATTGCTGGCAAAAGCACCACCATTCCCCCAGGCACAAAAGTTCAAGGTCTGTATCATCTTTGACTCTTCACCCTCACTCAGCGCACATATCCAAGTAGTTCTAAATCTTATACTTTTTACCTTCACAATAGCTCATATAGCCACCTAGAGAATTAATGTCTTCAACTCTGACCTATACTACTGCATTAATCTTCATTTGTCTCCTTACATCAAACCTTTCTCATGTCTGATCCATCATTCACACAGTTAACAAAGTGATTTCCAAAAATGTAGTTCCAACCATACCACACATACTTTTTACTTCTACCCCCAATAAAGCCAGCAGTTCCCTATTGCTTCCAAAAGTAAATATGAAGGGCTTTGTCCATAACCTGGCACTTTCCTCCCTTTCAAATCACTTTACAAATCAGTCCTCTCTATATAAGCTTCTGTCTAGCAATGCTAGCCTATTTGCTATCTCATAAACATCACACTCTATCTCCCATCTCTGAAACTTTGCAACGTTTGTCCCCCATAATTGGAATGTTCTCTCTTTTTAACTTCCACTTTTAGAATCCCTGGCATCTCAGATCAATTTTTACCTCCTCCAGGAGGCCTCTGCCAGTTTCTGCAGCTGCTAAATTCTTTCTGTCTAAGGCTGGCTTCCATTCATTCTTCATGTATTTTTATCTACCTGTAAAAATATAACTTACATGTTTTCTCCACTATTAAGACAGGTTCTTTGAAGTCAGGGAACTGTTTTTGTCTATCTTTGTATCCCCACAACATAGTACGATGTTTGACACAAAGAGGGGCAGGGCAGCTAGGTGGTTCAGTGAATAGAAAGCCAGGTCTGAAGATAGGTGGTCCTGAGTTAAAATCTGATCTCAGATACCTCCTAGCTGTGTGACCCTGGGCAAGTTACTTAACCCCAATTGCCTAGCTCTTACCACTCTTCTGCCTTGGAACCAATACATAGAATTAATTCTAAGATATTAGCTAAGGATTTTTAAAACTATCTTTTATTTATTGATTGATTATAGCAACCACTGTGGCAGCCAATTATGTAATATTCCTTTTCATTGTTACCTAAATATTTTTATGTTTAAATACTCAATATTTAAATTTTTTATTTGTATCTCTCTTGAATTTCCAAATAGATTCTTGGTTCCCAGAGGAAAATGAATATTTGTTAAGGAGTAGCATGTATTGAAAAAAAATAATAATGTAAGAGATTATGAGATATATAAATAGTATAAATCACATTAACAGTATTTCTATAACTAGAAAAGAGAGGTAGCCAGTCATGTAGTGAGATCAGAAATAAAGAGAAAACTTGAGTGTTACAATGAGAACTAAAAAGTAAGAAAATATGTAAGAAGTTTCCAGTATAAAGGTAAATCCATTAACTCATCTCCTCCTCCTAAATGCTCTGCTCCTTTCACTTCTATGAAATCCTTTCTTGGCTCTTTTCCTACCTGTCTACCACTCCTTCTTTTCTCAATTATCACTGCACCCTTATAGACATTCTCCAGGGCTCTGTCCTAGTCCCTCTTTTTTCTCTATAAACTCCCTTGAAGATTTCAATCCCAAAGGGTTCAATTTAAATTTCTTTATAAATGTTCCTCAAAGATTTCCCAAAGGCATCTCAGATTCAACTTGTACAAAACAATCTTCTCCTCCTTCAACTTTCCTTGTTTCTTTTGAAGAGACTACTATTATGCAAGTCACTCAGTTTTATTACCTGTTCCTCTTCTCTCTCCCTGATCCCCTATTCTAATCAGTTCTACCTACATAGCATCTCTCCACTTCTACACTACTACCCTAGTTCCAAATTTCATCACTTCTCACCTGTACTATATTGTAAGCCTCCTAAAAGGTTTCTCTAGTTCCAAGCTTTCCTGTCTCCAGTTTATGTTTCTATAGTTGCCAAAATAATTTATCTGAGACAAAGGTATGACCATATTACCCCTGTGCTCAAAAATATTTATTAGCTGCCCATTGTCTGTGGGATAAAATACAGGATCCTTAGCCTAACATTTAAGGATCTCTACAACTAGGCTCCTACCTACAATTCCCACCTAATTCAATTGATAAGCATTTATTAAGCATTCATCATATGCCAAGTATCGTCCTAAGCACAGGAAAAACAGACAAAATTAAAAACAGTCCCTGTTCAAGTAATCAAGCATGATTTTTATATCATTCTTCTTCACAGACACTATAGCCCAACCTAATTGGACAACTAACCACTCTCTGAATTTGACAACCCATCTCCCACCTCTTTCCATTTTCACAAGTCTTCCTTCATTCCTGGAATGTACTCCTTCTTTGTCTATCAGAATCCTTCCTTCAAGGCTCACCTCAGGTGTTATTTCCTCTATAAAATCTTCCCTGATTCCCTCTAGTAGTTAGTACTCTCTCTCTCCTCAGTTTTCCTGTACTTTTCCTGTACATGTTAAACATTTTCCACAAGGTAGAATACAAGGACACTGGAGAATAAGCACTGTTTCATTTTATCCTCATGTCAATTTATATGTCATCCTATATTTCAATTTATCCTCATCACAGCCAACTAGTAAAGCAGTAGAGAATTGAAATGAATTTGTGGAAAGAAATGGGCAAGAACTACAAGCAAGAAGGCATGAATGAGTTTCAATTCATCAGAGTGTAGGGTGCTCCCACATCATGGCTCTGTCAGAGAAATAAAGCCATTAAAAACCTCATATATACTATGTCATATGGAAATAACTAGTTTAGAAGTTCAGAAAATAGGAAGAATATATATATAAAAAAATAGGAGAGAAGAATTTTCATGGAGGAGGTGGAACTTGGATAGACATTAAAGGATGAGAAGAATTTATTTAGGCAAAGCAGAAGAAGGCGGCACTCCAGGAGAAGTGCAAAACATATTCAAAGCCACAGCTGTAGAGATACAACCTTACAGAGAAGAGTACACTGACATATGAAGGTTGCTTGAGGGACAATAAAGCAAAATAAAATTTAATTATGAAAAAAGACAACAGGATCAAAGACTTAAAGCTGGAAGGAAACTTATAAGTCAGAGTATAAACTCCAAATTTTAAAAATGAAGAAAGTAAGGCACAAAGCATGACTTGCCCAGGTTTATACAGTTAGTAAATGTCTGAGGCAGAATTTGAATATGGATATTCCTGATGCCAAATCCAGTATCCTATCCATTAGGCCATGCTGCCTCTCCAGTAAGAAGGCATTGTAAACTTTTTAAATAGGTAACAACAGGGTAGAGACACTCTCCAACATCCATTCTGCCCCTTAATTTCTCAGTAAGAGGGACCTATTGCATCAGCTGATTTTGTACTGGAGGTTCAGATTCCTAATCATTCTGGGGGCATACAGATGGTATTTCTGTTTTCCAAGTAATCTTTATAGAGTTTCAAATTAATAGCAAATTAATTAACTGTGCTGGGTTGGAAGACTTTTAGGTCTGACAGTAATATAAAGGGGACTCTTAGGGGGGTTAATCTAGTTATGAAGTGATATGGACAATGCCTACAAAGTTGGTAGCTGAATGGACACTAAAGGATGAATCTTGGAGAATACTGAAAAGGAAGAAAACAATAAGACTTGAAACACTTTGAACAAAAGGGACAAAAGATATGGAAAATTCAAAAATGAATCCCATTTTAAGCCTGGAAGACTATTAGTCTAGTGGTATCCCAAGTCAAATGCAAAATTTGAGAATGGTTGCTAAACAGGACCTGGGATGTAAATATAAGTTCAAGTTTTCACATGTTGAATTTCAAGACATAAAAGTAATACAAGTAAAAATGTCTTACAGGTAATTCAAAAGATGAACCTGAAATGCAGGTGAGATAGCCAAGGTAGAAATACATTTTTGAATTATCACTATAGAAGGAACAGTTGAAGACATCCTAACTCTCTGTTGAAAGAGATAAACAGAGGGCTAGTGGTAAAGTCTTAACAATGGATGACTAAAAGTAGAGGTCTAAAAAATAAAAGATAGTCAAAAGGAAAGAGCCAGAGGTAAAAAGAGACTTTGGTAATATATGAGAAGGGACGTTTTTCTTTCCCAGGGTAGCCTCATAAACATACATTCTCAGAGGCCACCAAAATTAGCTTAATCTAGCACCCATTGCCCATCCCAACCTGATCAGTTCGAACCAGTTCCCTGACTTCTTGCAACCACCTGAACATAAATACAAATTAACAAGGGCCTTCTCCCAAAGGGTCCCCATACATTACAAGAAAAGGATACAACATATTTCCTGAGTAGCAATTCAGCAATACCAGAGCCACTGACCCAAAGGTAGACATACAAACTCACAAAAGGTCAGCTGAGGAAAGGATCCAAGACACTACAGTGGTGGAGCTCCTCGGGGTCCAAAGATCTGCACAAGCATCTCAGCTACAGAATCATACACAGTCTGTATTCTGCAAAATACCCAGCATGCTGGGAAGAGGTGAGAGAAGGGAAAAGGGGAGGAGCACAACAATGGCATTACCAATGTCAGTCCCTGCCAAAACAAGATACTGATGAAAACACATCTAATCTGCTTTGGCAAAAGCTAAAGAAAAGCATAGTTGCAAGTATGTGACTTCCAGGGAGTCTAATGCGAGGGCCTTTGCTCCTTGACTTGAAGTTAAACTGCTGTACTACTTTTCACATAACAGCTGCAAATCCTTGAGCCCCAAACAGAGTTTGCTAGAAAGCTACTAGCCATTTATGTTGGTTGATTAGTGGGTGTGGTTCTCACTTTTTAAGTACCTCCTGTTACCAGGAGACCTCCAAAAGGTTTTAACCCAACTGCAAGATAGTGTCTTAATGCACAAAGAAAGGAAAGTTTCAAACCAGTGTTCAACATGTCAAATAAAAGGCATGTGAAAGACCCAGAAAAAGTGATCATTTCTGGAAGAAGAAAATCAGTAAAGATATTTAAAAGAATTGTTCTGGGAAATGTAGGGGAAAGGGCCATATAAAAGGGGTAAAGAAGAGAAAGGAAATGGAAACCTTTTAAGGGAAAGGCTATAAGATTGAAGAGAAAAGCAGTGAAAACAATGGGGAAAAAAAGGGAAGCACTGTCAATAGGAAAAGAAGGAAGATGACAGAGAATGATACAAAAATGAGAAAGTCAAGAAGGCAGAGAGAGATTGGAATTACTGGGAGGGTTCAGTTTAAAGAGGAAAAGTAACAGGTCTTCTGATAATAAAAGAAGCACAGAAAAGGAGAAAGCTATCACTCTCCCTATTATCTTCAAAAATATGAAGTACTGTTACATGGAAGAAGGATTGGGCTTACATTTTTATGCATGGTAAAACAAGATCCTACAAGAGTAGGGGTTATAGGGAAGAAGATTCAGCACAATTTAAAGTGGAACAGGTTTAAAAGAACAAGATCTTTGTCCCTGGAAATGTTTATTGTTAGAGATATTACAAAAGAGATTCTTGCATTGGGTGGGGAATTAAAGTAACTTCTAAGGTGACTCCCAACTCTTAAATTTCTAAGATACTTAGAAGTGAAGTCCAGGGCTCTGGTCCAGCATGGTAAAGGGCACCAATTGCTTCCACAGGCCTGGGTAAGGTTTTGAGAAACTAATCAACATTTCCAATAATATACCCCTTGTGATTTACCTATCCTGACTCCCATTTCTCTGTTTTTTTGGGGAGGGCAGGGTTTATTTGTTTTTATTTTCCCATTTACCTGAACAAGTGCATCTTGAAGTTCCACTCTCAACCATCCATGGCTCTTTTCCTTTTTCTAACTGGGAAATCATATTTGGTTTGGAAATGTGATACCCTGTTCAAATAGAAAGAGGAACTAGATGTTTATTTTGAGACAAAGAATAATCCTGGAGTTCAGTAGCAGCCTCTTCTTCTTCAGGATGATAAAGAATAAAAGAGGTAAAGTATCAGGGACACACACACAAAAAAATAGCTTCCCATTTTAGTTTCCATACAACAAAGGCCTTTCATTTGACAAAAGATAATAGAAACATTCTGTTTCTTTGCCCAAAAGGGAACTCTTAATCACTTTAAATCAAGCCTAAATTCAGTACGTATTTTATAAGTCTCACATATTTGAACAATTAGACATAACTGCATTTCTTTTCATTTCTGAATGTTAAATGTATCTTACCCAATGAGACCAGGTTTCTATAGTTCTCCAGCATAACTTCCCTGTATAGGTCCCTCTGACCAGGGTCCAGGTGCCTCCACTCTTCTCGGGTAAAGTTCACAGCAACATCCTTAAAAGTCACTGACTCCTAAACATCAAAGACATTTCTAGTTAACTATCTTCCAAAATTGTATTAAGGAGAACTGGAAGTATCAGATGTGGGAAAGATCCTCTGTTGTAATAATGTTTAAGGGTTCTTAGTATACCAAAAGTAGCTATTTCCTAGATCTGAGTAGGAATCCCATGGAGGTAAAATGCATCAGAGTAAGTCAACTCAGAAAATATGGGTAATATAAAGAATATATATCTATAAAATATATAATATAAAGAATGAAATTATAAAGACACAAAGACTCATTAGGGAGGAAGAAGAGTAGAAAGGGAAGGGAGATCGAGGGTAGATTATGAGATTTTTGGATATACGACTTATATTTCAGGAGCAAAGCCATGAAACAGAAAACAAAAATAAGAGTATGGCATGGTTGAGTAAAAATAGTATTAGTAATGTTAATAAGTAATTAAAATAGATGGAGAATTGTTGAGGGAAGCTGAGGACAACAAAAAGGGTTTGTTTTTTCTTTTTGCTATATTGAGAGAAGGCACAGGATCTTTGCTTGGCATGGATGGGATGATAATAACTGACAAAAGAAAGAAAACCAAATTCCCCAGGACCAATTTTCCTTCTCTACAAAGGACAATGCTCTTTATACAGGAAATGACAGAACAAAAATAATTAACAAGGTAAGAGAACACTTGTGTGCTCTTGATGAATTCAAGTCAGTTAAAGCAGATGAATGATATACTTAGGTTCTGAAAGAATTAACAGATGTAACTGCTGATAGCCACTGTTAATGATTTTTAAAAGAGCAAAGAAAACAGTATGCTAATTATAGGTGAATGAAATTCATTTTGATTTCTAGGAAAATTCTAGTAGGGATCATTATAGGGATGATTGATGAACATTTAGAAAGGGAATCAGTAATTACAAAGAGCCAGTGGGACTTCATCAAGAACAGGCCAATCAGACAATAAATATTTATTAAGTGCCTACTGCATGCCAGGCACTGTACTAAGCAATGGAAATATGAAGAAAAGCAAAAAGTTCCTACTCTCAAAGCAAAGTCTAATGGAAGAGAGAATATGCAAACAACTCTGTACAGACATGTCATACAGGACATATTGGGCTTAATCAACAGAGGAAAGGCACTAAAACTAAGAGAAATCAGGAAAGGCTTCCTATAAAAATTTTAGCTGGGACCTCTAGGAAATCAGGAGGCAGACATGAAGAGGGAGAACATCATTCTAGACACAAAGGACAGTTAGTAAAAGTGTCTGGAGTCAAGAGATAGAATATCTTGTATGAGGAGCAGCAAGGAAGTCAATGCCTGAATTGAAGAAGGGCTGAGGTGGGGGTGGAGGTGGGGGGTGATTTAAGGGCTTTGAACACTAGAAATAGGATTTTGTATTTCAAAGAAGAGGTGATGGAGAATTAATGGAAATTAGTGAGTAGAAAGGTGGCAAAGTTAGACCGGAATTTTAGGAAAACCACTTAGGAAGTGAAATATGTAAAGGGGACTTAACAAGTGCCAATTAAGGGTGCCAAACACAAGGACCATACTCACAATCCCACAAGTAAAAGGACTAACTAGATACACTGGAAAACCCACATAAGGGATGTGGAGAATGGGTAGTGGCAGAGTAAACACACAAGTTGGGTAACTGTGAGTTGAGAGTTTAATGGTCCACCACACTAGCCAGGGAACCAGGTTTGGACACATAACTCAATGTGGGCTCTTGTTGGAGTAGAGGAAACACAGGAAGTAAATGGGAAACAGTTTAATGATAAGTTTAAGGGGTAGGTAATAAGGGAAAAGGTCACACTAGATCTAATCAGCTATGGATGAACTCATGGGGCTGGTAGGTGGGACACTCTACTCTAACACTAACACAGGCTGTCAGGACAAGCGTGGCTGGTCAGAAGGGGTAAAGGATTTCTCACTGATCCTCTTCAGTTCCACCAATGATCTCTGCTCCTCAGGACCTCGGGTATCACAGCAATTAAATTCAAAAGGATAATGAAGTCAAGGAGATGAACTAGTTTGCATGTCCACCACAGAGAACTAGATTCAATACTCAACCTGAGCTTCCTCACTGGACAGATTCTTGCTGGAGATAATCCACTTTTCCTAGCTCTTCACTCAAGACAGTTAAGCCAAGCACCCTAACTAGCCACCAGTCACTCAGGAAAAGCTTCCTTTCTCTTATCACTGTTTCATACTTGGAATCTTCAGGTCTTCCCTGACAGCTCTGGCTGCTACCTTACTTTAAAATTCTAATTTCCTCATAACAGAAGCTCAGTAAAGGAGAGACTATAGCAGAAAGAGACTTATGGCAGGCAAGAAGATCAGCCAGCAGGCTGTTTCAGTTGTCCAGGCATGTGGCAATAAGGACTTGCACCAGAGTGGTAGCAGTGCCAACCAAGGAAGAGGAAGGAATAAAACAGCTATTATGAAGGTTAAATTGTCAGGCCTTTGCAACAGACTGTACAAATATGCTTTGATATGATGTAACATAGGGAAAATGAGGAATCAAAGATGGCACTTAGATACTTAAGTATCTCCATTGGAAGTCTCTAGTAAATAATTTAAGGATCTATATTTGGTCCTGTTCTATGCTACTGAACATTTTAATTAATAACTTGGATAAAGGCCTAAATGGTAAACTTATCAAATATAATCATGACACTATGCTAAGAGGGAAAGCTAATACAATAAATGACAAAGAGAAGATCTAAAGTGATCTTGGAAAGCTTGAGCATTAGCCTGAATCTGAATAAAATGAAATTCAGTAAGGACAAATAAAAGCCTTACATATAAATTTTTTAAAAAGTTGGAAAGGTACAGTTACACAAGTTATTCTAAAAAAGTTCTGGAAGTTCTAATGTCCTGAAAGCTAAAACTGAGTTAAGAGTATGATGTAGCAGCCAAAAAAGCCAAAGCTATGCTGATTTAATTAAGAAAGTAAAAGTCCTACTGGTCTCCGTCTTTGTTAGACATTATCTAAAAGGTAGAGGTGATTTCTGAATGGCATTTAATGCCTGAAAAACTGGAAAAAGTCCAGGGTGGACAATCAGGATAGTTAATAGTTTTGAGTTTGTGCCATATGACAAATGGTAGGGAGAAAGGAATATGTTTCTGATGATGAGAAGATTCAGGAGGAACATGAGAGTTATCTTCACACATATGAAGGGCTGTAATCTCTTTGGAACAGAAGCAAGAGGAAGAAGTTGTAAAATGATCAACTTGGGCTTGATATCAGGAATATACCTCATGAGACAGAATTCTCCAAACAGAAGCTAGATAAATACTTTTCAGGTATATTATTATAGGGATTCTGTTTAAGTATAGGTCATAGCAGGGGCCAATAAGTTTCTTCCACCTCTCAAAATCTATGACTCCGATTATATTTTATTTTGGTTTTTTAGCCTAAGCGCCCATACCTCAGGGTTGATTGCTACAAATATTATATAAATTTGTCCATATATTTCTTTTTCTTTTCTTTTTTATGTTTTTCTTTTTGTACATATATCTTAACAGATGTAGTAATTGGATATTTGAAGAGTTCCTGAAATATCTGAAAACTTCAAAACAAGAAAAATGTCTATTGTAAAAAAAAAAAAATCTCCATTGACATCTAAAACTTGTTTTGAATCCACTTAAAATGATCCTGACAATTTTCCTGAGATATTTGTAAATCACTTAACACCATGCCTAACATTATATAAATGCTAGCTGTAACAGTGATGATTTGATTTTTTTTATTTCATATTGACATATGCATATTCAAGTATACATATAAAAAAAAGAAATTAAAAGTAATTTGGAGAGTTAGGAACTAGCGGCTTGAGGAGTCAAGAAAAGCCTTATCTAGAAATTGGTATTTGAGCTGAGCTTTAAAGGAAACTAAAGATTTTAAGAGGCAGAAGCAAAGAAGGAAGACATTTCTAGGCATTCAAGAAAGTCTATGTAATGACAAAAAAATCAAAGAAAGAAGAAAATGACTACTAGAGATAAAGATTTAGCAGTTCTCTTTGTGATGGTAAAAAACTAGAAACAAAGAAAATATACAATAATTAAGGAATGGTTAAGTAAATTGTGGTATATGTGATAGAGTACTATTGTACTTGAAGAATACAAGGATGATAGAAAATAAGTATTGTTTTATTAGTTTAAAGATAAGAAGTAGAGAAGCTGCTTGGGAAAGAATTGCAGTTTCAAAAAGAGCTGAGAGAGAGTGTTAATTTCAACTGTGGCAGTTATAACCGTTATTCTATGACAGTTACACTCTCTGGGTGTGGCATTCTAGGAGTGGCTTCTGGCAGTCTACAGAGACACAGGTTGCTTTCTCTCTCAGGGCTGGAGAAAGTAACATCTTTGCCTCTCTTTATCTTGGTCTGAGTGAGACTTGAAGAAGGGGAGTGTTTTCTTTTAACTTGGGAAACACTATTCATCTGTTACTGTTTATAGATTGGTTAAACTCTGAAAAGACCAAATAAAACCTGGTCTTAGTTTGGACTCTGAGTCTGTTAAGGCTCAGAGTCCTAACCTGATTCTTGTGGAGACTCAACCAGCTAGCCTTGGTTATCGTTATAACAAAGGTGAAGTTAAGAGTTAGAATGGTTAGGTTTATTTAGAATAGTATAAATTTGGTTAGTTAAATCAGGGAGGATTAGTGTAGACTGTGAACCACAGGAGAAGAGGTTCCTTGCCGGACCCAGGAGTTTATTTGGGTGGAGTTAGAATCCCTTAGAATTAGAAATCTTTTTTCCTTTATATATATTTAAATAAATAGTATATTCTTCATAAACAAGAGTTTCTTTAGCATTCCTTGCACCTGGCCCTGAATGGAAGTTCATCTTTGAGTTTCACTTCACTTACCACTGAAGATACTTGGATAACATCTATCAAAAGTATCTGGAAACAATTTTGAACCTTTACTTTCCAGTTCTTTGTCTTTATTTGTATGCTCACCTATTTTATTTTTACAAGAAACAGATGATTTCAAAAAGACGTGGAAAAATTTATATGAACTGATACAAAGTTTGAAGAAAGCAGAAAAATTTTAATTATAAAGTCAGTATTATTAAAATGAAAAATATTATGGGCTTTTTTAAACTGAAAAAGAAGGAAATGAACAGAAGAACCAGGAGAATAATTTATACAATGCCAATAAAACTATAAAATACAAACAACTCAGAAAGCTGTAAGAAATAAGATAATTATAATGACCATTCATGATTCCAGATGACCAATGATGTAACATATTATCCATCCATTACAGCTAGAGGTGATGGATTTAAGAGTGCAGAATCAGACATATATTTTTATATATAGCCCAATTTGCTTTGCTTGACCATGCATATTTATAACCAAAAAAATTGGTTATTTCTTATCTTTTTTCTGTAAATGAAGTAGGGTGAGGGAAGAAGAAAAAAATAAGATTTCTGTTCATTTAAAGTCAGAAAGAAAACTGGGAGATAATACAGATGCATGTACTTTATTTTTAAACCCTTACCTTCTGCCTTAAGATTTGATACTAAGTATTGGTTACAAGGCAGAAGAGCAGTAAGAACTAGGCAGTTGAGGTTAAGTGACCTGGGCAGAGTCACACAGCTATGAAGTATCTAAGGCCATATTTGAACCCAGGTCTGCCATCTCCAGGCCTCACTTTCTATCTACTGAGCCACCTACCTATCCCAGATGCATGCACTTTCACATAAAGTTACTGTGTTATTAGTTTCACATAACTTTTATCTTGTTACAAAAAACCTTGCCCAAAGCAAGAGTAATCTGTAATTATATTTAATGTAAAACAAAACAAAATTGAAAATGATTTTTAAAAAAAGACACAGTAATAAGGCTAACTTAACTGGACCAGAGAGCACATGAAGGAAAATAACATATAACAAGGCTAGAAAGTATATTGAAGCCAAGTGAGAAAGAACTTTAAATGCCAAACAGAAAAGTCTATATTTTATTTTAGAAGTGATAGAGAACCACTGGTGGAGTTGACTTAGCAGGGGAGTAAGATAGCTGAACCTTTGCTTTAAAAGGAATAAGATTTGATGGCAAGATGGTGGAAGAAATAGATAGAAGAGGGAAACTTGAGGGAGAGAAAACAATTAAGAGTATTAGTTATTAATTAAGGAGATGGTCCTATAAGTAGAAAGAAGTAGATATATGAGAGATGCTATGGATGTAAATCTGATAAGACTTAGGAATTAATTAATGTGTGGGGTAAGGAAAATGAGGGATGACGTCGAGATTTTGAACCAAGAATACAAAAATGGTGATATCCTGAACAAAAAACAAAGAAGTTCAGAAATAGGGTGGTTTTGGAGAGGAAAGAATGAATTCTGTTTTGGACATATCAGGCAATCAAGAAGAATTTATCAAGTACTTAATATGTACCAGGCACCATTATAAATTCTCATTATAGAAAGAAATAAAAACTGGTTCCTGACCTAAAAAAACTCCATTCTAATGAAAAAGACACGTGAAAAATTTTATATATATGTATACAAAATGACAAAAATGAAGAGACTATTCTAACCATGAGAGACAATTGTAAGGATGAAGGGCAAAAGGAAAAATCTTGGTGGGGACAGAATGTTGGAAGAGAGCAACATGAGAGAAGAATGGCAATTGAGACAGCAGAGGATTCTGGGAGAATTTCCTAAGAACCAAGTCTTCGGTTGGGAGAGCTCAAGGGGAGCAGAGGAGGAAAATGAGCTCTGAGGGAACTGAGGGCAATCCTAAGAATTTCCCCGTCTGGAATCAAAATCCTGACACTATTCATTGCCTGTGGACATAGTCTCAAGTCCAAGACCATTCATCCTGTTCTTTTAGGGATTTCTGGACTCCATCTGGGAGCAGTTCCCCAAATCCCATTTCCAGTCCTTGCCCTACAGAGAGACCCTGATCAATTTGAACTATAGATATAGCTCATAGATATATAAAGTATTAGAGGGTTGGGAAGGAGAAGCTTGGGTGGAGACTGATTCTCACCCTAGTGAAGGACCTTGGGTTAGAGATTAGAGCAACCTACTTCCTCTGACTTTCCTTATCAATCACCCTTACCTATCACCCAGATACTCTTATTAAACACCTTTGAAAGTCAGATAGCCTTACAAGTCTATTGAGGGACATGAAGGGAAGGAGGTACCTCAGTTTTGCCTGGCTGAATCCATCTTTGAGCCAGAACCCCTGTGGTGCTGATGATCAATCAAGGGGAGAGGCTTGTGTGAGCCCCAGTTCAGAGCATCATCGAACTGGATCACCTCATACCTCATTTTGTGTGGAAGTTTTCCCTCCAACCTGTGAGGGCCAGCATGCCTGCCCCAGACACCCATTAACCAAGGGAAACCCCCTTCAAGTGTCTCCAGTATTAGTGGCTCCATTAGTGAGGGAGGAGAGAGTTACCACACTATCCCATCTCTCTTTCACACCTGTTCTCCTTCCATCTGGGCCATTAATTCACAACCAATAAAAAGACATGGAGTCAGGTCATATATAAAAACAACGAAAAGGCCGGCCTCACTGAAGGGCAGAGTAGAAGGGGAGGTGGGAACAAGGAATAATAAGCCTGGAAAAGCAGGTTATGAAGAGCTTTAAGAGACAAATAAATGATTTTGCATTTTATTCTGGAGGTATCAGGGAATCAAGGAAGTTTATCAATTAGAGCCAGGCATAGTTAGATCTACATTTTAAGGAAGATGACCTGAACTAGGGAAGATCTTTAAACAAGGAAATCCACCAGAGGAGTACTACTAATAGTCCAGACCAAGGTGACAGAGTGTGCACTAGGGTGGTGGTTGTGTGAGAGAAAAGAAAGGGATGAATGAGAGAGGTAAAAGTAAGGATAATAAGACTTGGCCACAGACTAGATAAAGTGGGTAAAGAACGAGGAGTCCAAAATGAAACAGAAGTTATAGCCCACAAAAGCTACTAAATTGGTCACGGGCTGAATTAAGAGAAGCTCCAGGATTAAAAAAGTGACAATCTTGCTTTACTCCACCCTAATCACATGATATCTAGAACACTGTGTTTAATTCGGGGTGCCATATTTTTAGGAAGGACATTGATAAGCTGGACAGCAACCAGAGTTGAGCAGCCAAAATGATAAAGGATCACAAAGTCATTCCACAAGAGAAATAA
This sequence comes from Gracilinanus agilis, assembly GCF_016433145.1. NCBI lineage: Eukaryota > Metazoa > Chordata > Mammalia > Didelphimorphia > Didelphidae > Gracilinanus > Gracilinanus agilis. The sequence continues at coordinate 77,645,357 of NC_058131.1, forward strand.
TTGAAGGAACTGAGACTATTTAGCCAGAAGAAGAAAAGACTCAAGAGACAGACTGTCACATGAAAGAAGAGGGATTAAACATATTCTACCTAGCTCCAGAATGCAAAACCAGAAGCACTGGTTGGATATTGCAGGTGCAAATCTAGACTTGATGTCAAGAAAAATTTCCCAGTGATTAGAAATTGGAATAGAAAGCTTTCCCTATTCTAAAGGTCTTCAAGCAGAAATTAGCTAACCACACTTTGGATTAGTGGTAAAGAAAAAATTTTTTCATTCATTTTTCAGTCTTTGCTCTACTTTGTATAGGGTTAACAAAAATTAATAGTGTTTTATTATACGTGAAGTTTAAAAAGACAACAAAGAAATATAAAAAGCCAAAAGCGGCTGGTTAAGACAGAAAATTATATGAATTCAGAGAAGGGAGAAAGAAGTCAGTGAATATGGGATCAGTTGAGCAGAAATGATCATCAGACTTTTGAACTATTCAATGAGTAGCTGGAGAGGATAGCCCAGATGGCATTCCAACAAGAAGTACATCAAGATGCTTGAGGCCTTGGTGAATGTCATCTATGATGACACTTAGAAAACTGGGTTACTAGAGTGAAGAGTTCTTGTGAAAGACCAGTAGAAGAGAGGTCAAATGGCATCTAACCTAATATAAACCCAATGAAACTACAAATTCCTTTAGGGCAAAGACTATCTCCTCCTATATTTTTTTTTGTTTCAGTCATTGACTTTAGCATGCTACTACACACATAGCAAGTTTGCATAATCTGTTGAATACACAAGGAGATATTGGACAAAGAAAGAAAACTAGGAAAAGAAGGCACTAGGTTAACTGGAAAAATTCTCTATTACACAAGAATATTCTAGCCTTCAGGAGAAGCACAATTTGGGTCCGGGTTCCTGGATAGGATTTTGATGGGTAAAGAAGCTCAGGGCAAGGGAAGAAAATGTTTTTATCTTCTGGAACTCTAGAATTCCTAGGCTAGGAAAAAGAAACCCATAACTCACCTGGGCTCTGGCTCTTGACAGGCCAGATATCAATGTTCCCAGCTCCTCTGTGGGCTTTTCTTGGAAAGAGACAAAACCTTGAATAGGGCAATCTGGCAAAGAGAAGGGAACCATGAAGAGAAATCATTCTATCTCATAGCTTCCAAATTATAGAAATGATCACATCCTATTTCAATGTAACCCCCACACTCCTTAGAAATAGGTCAAAGAGAAACAAGCCATATCCATGTCTAAAATCAGAGAAAAATCCTATGGGCACTGCTAACTGGAACCCTGACTCTATTCATGTATTCATAGCATGTTCCAGGGCATATAAACCTACCTAATCTGGGGCTAAGGGCACATAGCTCAAATTCAGTTTTGTCATCTTTGTGACAGCTTTGTCACATAAAGCTTTGTGCTTTATGATACTGAGTATATAGCCCAAACTCTTTGTGCCTCACAGTCTCATTTAGAGAAATAATCATTCTAATTCCTTTCCCTGACTCAGAAAGTATGTGTCAAGTTCTTTGGAGAACTAGGAGCTCTTATATCAAAGCAAACAAGCAATAAACAAATATCTGCCAGTAAGTTCCTGGAATCCAAATAAAAAAAAAAAATCAAAAAGTCCCTGCTGTCTTAGAGCTTGCATTCTACCAAGTGTAAACTATTTTAACTATCAGAGAAGCAATGTGGAAAATCTAAAAATCTAAAAAAATCTAAAAAACTAAAGTCATAGACTTTATATTTCATTTTATATATATTATATTTATATTTATTTAAATCATAGACTTCCTTAGAATTCATTAAGTGTAACTACATCACATTAAAGTTGAGACCAAGAGAATTTATACATGTTCAAGGTCTAAAAGCTAGTAAGTAGAACAGCTTAGCTTTTTGAAACCATGTCCTCTCACTCCTGATGAAGCACTCTTTAGACTGCTCTTTATATTTCTGGCCCTAATTCTGTTACTAAATAACTATGAAATATTAAACAATTAATTTGATCTGAGTCTCAGGTTTCCATTATACAAATAGAAATTATAATAAACTTTAGTAAATAAAGAGTTAAAAAAGAGTAAAGTGACTGGAATGTTCCCTATCATAGATATAGAAAAAAGGGAATGGTCTCCCCTCCAAGGATTCTACAAAAAGTAGAGCTGGTGCATCTCATGGCTCCAAGCAACATTTTTCACAGCCTATAAGTTACAAATGGGCTGACAATCCATATCTCCAGAAAGAATTTACAAAAGATTCATGAAATTACAGATCTGGCCAAAAAAAAATAAAAAGAAAGAAAAGTAGGCATATACATACAACTATAATGGCCCTTCATAATACATTCTACTATATTCTTGGAGCATTATCTCCAAACCCAAACCCTCCCTTGAATCCAATGATGTCCAAAGGAAAAAAAGAGAAGTGAGGAGGAGAGATTTTGGTGGAGTACCTTAAGCAATGAATTAGATACTCACTGCAAGTTGAAACTTCAAACTCTCAAGCAAGATTTTAATTGAATGTGGGTCAAAAAGCTGCAAGCTAGGTGGTTCAGTGGAAAGAAAAACAGGTCTGTCTGAAAATGATCACATCTTATTTCAGTGTAGACCCCACAACTGCTTAGAAGTAATTCAAAGAGAACCTTTTGAATCTTTGAAGTAGGTCAAAGAGGACAAGAGGTCCTGGGTTCAATTCTGGACTCAAATACTTCATAGCTATGTGACCATGAGCAAGTCACTTAACCCCAACTGCCCTTGCAATTAATACTTATGATTGACTCTAAAATAGAAGGTAAGGGTTAAAAAACAAAACAGCTGCACACTGAAAACTTATCCATGTCAGTGATTTCGTGCATCAGGCTTTTGTTTTCTATTTCCTCTCTTTTTTAGTAAATGTTCCTTTTAAAAAACATCCTCCTCTCAACTGGTCCAAGGTGGAAAAAGGATTTTTCACTTGATCTTAACCAAACAGCCAAAAAGTAAGTTTTAAAAAAGATTTTTCCACAGCTGGAGCAGACCGAGTATTCTGTGTCACTCTGGAGTATGTGGCCTAGTGACCAATGCAAAACCCAAATTATACCATGAAGCTGGAATACACAAGTGTGAGATAAGAGAGGGCAAGTGGTCTTCAGTCCTGGATATTGATCCCTTCCTAGAGTCTATTCCCTCCCAAGAACTCTCACATCCTTCCGACAATTCTCACCTCTCCCCTCAAGTGCCCGAGTCAAACCCTTCATGGTCGCTGCTGGCTTCCCTGCTGTTCCCTGGAAATGATGACTCCGAATTCTGGAGGAAAAAACAGGCCTCGCGTCAGTACCCACAGCTCCAGGCCTGGCTCCTTTGCAGCCAGTCTCCCTGCCCGAAGCCCCGAAAGAAGAGGTGTGCGGGGTCTGGAGGATCAAAACCTCCCACTGCCCAAAAGCATACACCAGTACTGGGGTTGAGGAGGGGGAGGGAAGCCAACAACTCGAAGCAGCGCTTTCTCTAAAAGATTCAGCTCCTACCCAGGTCGGGTCTAGGGGCAGAGGGGAGGCGCTCTCCATTATCTGGGGCGGGCCCAGCTGTCCGACAACCCCACCCCCAGGATCCTGCCGGGAGCACACTAAGAGGACCTGGAGAAGTCCGGTGCGGTCCCGAGCAACACCATCTCGGACTCCGGCGTCGCCTCGCCCCACCCCCATCCTGTGGCCCTCCGTTCACCACTAGATGCTCTAGGGACCCAGGTATTTCTTTATCTCACGCCTCTAAAGGTCACGGCCGCTTTTTCCTTTCTCTGAGTCCCTGGCGGTCAGCCCTGGTCCTGGTACACTGGAGGCGCCTAATAAATGATAGCATACGAACTGGCCAGCATCCTACGCGTGGACACACACAAACACACACACACACACAGAGTCCCCCTTCCCGCCCGCGTGTCCCGAGAAGGCCTGGTTCTGGCCCTTCCAGGCTCTGCGACCAGGGGTGGGGAGTCCCAGCCTCACTCGTCCGGCTCTCACCCACCCTCCACGATTCGGGAACCCGGCCTGCCTGGGCGCAACAGGCGCGAGGGTCTGAAGTCCCGATACAGCAATAGCCGCGAGGACCAGGCGGGAAAACAAAGGGGCAGTGAGTCCAGGCCCACAGAGACTGCGCCTGCGCCGCCACCTGTCACTGGCCCGGACTATGTTTCCAAGAGGATGTCTGGAGCCGCTGTTGAGTCCCAAAAGGGTTTGAGGATCCCCGCGGCGCAGACCCCAATGGTTTTGTCGGTGGGTTTGTGGGAAATTAATGAAACCTGGTCGAACGGACAAACCTCAGCTCGACGGATTCTGGGAATTGTAGTCTAGAGGTGCTGTCTCCTTCAGCACACTGAACAATCCTGGATCAACTAAAATGTGTAAATCAAGACCAATAATAGCCTTTCTGTAGTATGTGACACCACCTCCTTTAAGATGTCAAATCAATCAATCATAGATTTAGAACCGGAAAGCACCTCAGAGACCATCCAGTCCAACCCACTCATTTTACAAATTCGGAAACTGAAGCCCAGAGAGGCTTTGTGATTGCTTTCCTGCTGTTCCCTGGAAATGATGACTCAGGGAAGCAAGGTCCTACCTACAGAGATGGGTTCTGAACCCAGATCCTTACATTCCAATCAATGTTCTCTATACTGTGCTTCTATACTGTCGTTTCTCTTGATACCTTCTTACTTCAAACTAGCATTTTAGTGTCATATATGGGCTTTGGCTCACTAAAATTCTCAGTTCTTTTTCATATGAATTTTTGTTTAGTCACTATTGTCCTATAGTTGGTTCTGAAACAATTAAACATCAAGGCAGTGGCTAAATGCAGAGTGAAAAAAAATTAAATCTAGAGCTCTCAAACTACCCCACGATTGATGGGTCAGAATCTCAAAAAAGAAGTCAGATACAGCCTTACACTATTTGGGGGATATTATTTTTCTCTTCACAGATTCACCTAATATAAGGAGAGACAGAGAGACAGACACAGACAGAGAATGCCAGAGCCAGAGTCCAACAAGGAAATGCCATACTTTGCCAGTACAGATAAGATGCCTAAAAAAGAGTCCTAGAAGGTTCCCGTGACCATCCTCCCAGGAATGGTATTCTAGAGAAAATGCACAGTAATACGCCCAAGGCAGAGAAATCTTTGTTGATCCTAAACAGCTGTGATTTTAATAGACCTCAGTGGCTTAGCTGGGTCTGAGACAGTTTCCAAAGGCAAATAATGGCATGAAGGCTCCATGACAGTGACCAGCTTTGAAAGAAATCCATTATTCATTACCCTAAAAAGCTCCCACCAATAAGTTAAATGAATACAGAATAGTATACTTGTCAGATCTCTGGGAAAGGAAAGATTTTAAAACCAAGCAAGAATTAGAGAAAATTACAAAATGTAAATTAAATGGTTTTGATTATATTAAACTAAAAAGCTTTTGTACAAACAAAAACAATGTAGTCAAAATCAGAAGGAAAACAACAAATTGGGAAAAAATCTTTAACTCTGACAGGGGTCTAATTACTCAAATATACAAGGAGTTAAATCAATTGTATAAAAAAATCAAGCCATTCCCCAATTGATAAATGGGCAAGAGACATGAATAGACAATTTTCAGGTAAAGAAATCAAAAGTATCAATAAGCACGTGAGAAAGTGTTCCAAATCTCTAATAATTAGAGAAATGCAAATCAAAACAACTCTGAGGTATCACCTCACACCTAGCAGATTGGCTAAAATGAAAGAAGGGGAGAGTAATGAATGCTGGAGGGAATGTGGCAAAATTGGGACATTAATGCATTGCTGGTGGAGCTGTGAACTGATCCAGCCATTCTGGCTGGCAATTTGGAATCATGCTCAAAGGGCTATAAAAGACTGCCTGCCCTTTGATCCAGCCAATACCATTGTTGGGTTTGTACCCCAAAGAGATCATAAATAAACAGACTTGTACGAAAATATTTATAGCTGCACTTTTTGTGGTGGCAAAAAACTGGAAAAGGAGGGTATGTCCTTCAATTGGGGAATGGCTGAACAAATTGTGGTATATGCTGGTGATGGAATACTATTGTGCTCAAAGGAATAATAAACTGGAGGAATTCCATGTGAACTGGAGAGACCTCCAGGAATTGATGCAGAGCGAAAGGATCAGAGCCAGAAGAGCATTGTACACAGAGACTGATATACTATGGTAAAATTGAATGTAATGGACTTCTGTACCAGCAGCAATGCAATGACACAGGACAGTTCTGAGGGATTTATGGTAAAGAACGCTACCCACATTCAGAGGAAGAACTGCAAGAGAGGAAACATATAAGAAAAACAACTGCTTGAACGCATGGGTTGAGGTGGACATGATTGGGGATGTAGACTCGAAATGACCACACCAATGCAATTACCAACAATTTGGAAATAGGTCTTGATCAAGGACACATGACAAAACCAGTGGAGATGTGGGTCGGCCATGGTTGGGGGGAGTGAGGGGAGTGAAGGGGAAAGTAGGAGCATGAATCATGTAACCATGTTAAAAATGAATATTAATAAATGGTTTTAAAAAGTCAATCAAATATTTAGGAATCTGTTTGCCAAGACAAACATGGGAATTATATCCTGAGGGACTTATGAGAAAGAACATTACCCACATCCAGAGAAAGAACTGTGGGATTAGAAACACAGAAGAAAAACGTCTCCTTGATCACAGGGTTTGATGGGGATGTGATTTGGGATGTAGACTCTAAATGATCACTCTAAAGCAAATATTAATAATATAGAAGTAGGTCTTGATCAATGATACATGTAAAACCCAGTTAAATTGCTCATTGGCTATGGAAGGGGTGAGGGAGGAGGGAAGGGAAAGAATACAAATCATTTAACCATGGAAAATATTCTAAATTAATTAAATAAATATTTTTTAAATTTAAAAATAAAAGCTCCCACAATACCACAAGGATAAAAAAAAATCACTTGTCTCTTAAAGCACTGATGCAGCTTACAATTCTAGTGCTCTCCATTCGCCACCACCGCCACTGTTCCCCACCCAATATAATAACAAACAACAATGTTTGGAGATTTTAGTTCACTGAATGTTCAACAATCTGGCACAGTATTTGAAAAAGCTAATGCAAACTTGAGATGCATTGAGAGCCATAATATTCAGAATAAAGACTTTATCTTTCATTGTACTCTGCCCTGAATGGTCCATATTTGGAAAACTGTCTTCAGATCTGTAAGCCACATTTTAAGAAGTATACTGACAGTTGACAGTCACCTAAAAGAAAGAAATAACAATGATGAGAGGGTTTGAAAATAAACCATGTAATGATCAATTGAAAGAAATAGGCATGTTTAGCTTGAAGAAAAGATATAGTCGGAATATAACTAACTAACCCTATTTGAAGAGCTACCACATGGAAGAGCAAGTAGCTTGGTAGAGTGGGGAAAGCATTGAATTTGGAATGAGAAAACCTTGATTCAAACCCAGTTCTGCTTACTTTATACCTTTGTGTTCCTTTGTAATGGACTGAACATCTTTACACCTTATTTTTCTTCACTTAAACAAGGTGATTGAATTAGATGACCACTAAAACAAAAACAGCATGATTCTATAAATCTGTAAGTATTTGAGGAATAGTCATATAAAAAAGGATTATAATTCTTTGTGGCCCCAGAGAGCAGTACCAAGATAAAAACAGGTAGAGGTTGCTGAGGCAAATTCATTCTGGAGTGGGTAACCTCAGAAGGTAGAGTGAAAGCCAACATTCACCTTCTCCAATCCCCACCCGGATCCTAACTGAGAACACAAGAAATATAAAACCCATAACACACATCAATCAAATCAAATTTTCATATTCGCCATATTCATCAAAAATTTGTCTCATTCTGCATTTTAAGTTCTTCTCGTCTCCATCAAGGAGGTGGAAAACATGTTTCATCATTGATCTTCTGGAATTCTGATTGGTCATTCTGCTGAGAAGACTTTAGCACATATAATAAATGATAAACAAGATGATTTCAGAAAAAGCTGAAAAGAGCTACATGAACTGATGCAGAGTGAAATAAGCAGAACCAGGAGAACATTGTACACACACAGCAATATTGCACCATGATCAACTGTGAAAAACTTAGCAATTCTCAGCAATACAATGATCTGGGACATTTCTGAAAGACTTATGAACATAGAATGCAATCTACCTCCAGAGACAAAACTGTTGGGGTCAAATGCATATCAAAGCATATTTCTCCCACATTAGTTTATTTGCAGTTTTATTTTGGAGGTTTTGGTTTTATATGCATATTCTCTTACAATGAAGGCTAATATGAAAGTATGTTGTACATGATAATACATGTATAATCCAGATCAAATTGCTTACCATCTCCAAGAGGGGAGAGGGACAAGGGAAACGAGGACAATTTGGATCTTATAATTTCAAAATAACTTATGTTGAAAATTGTTATTACATGCAACTAGGAAAATAAAATATCTTTGAATTTTTAAAAAGTTTAGCACAATAGTATTCCATCACATTTATATGTTATAACTTCTTCATCCGTTCCTTAATTTATGAGCAGCCTCTCAGAATTTTTGCTCTCTCAAAAGAGAGCAAAAAAAATTTTTGCACATTGTTAGGATCTGTTTTGCTTAGAACTCATCTATCCTTTAATTTATCCTCCCTTCTCCTCTTTTTCCCCTATTTCACTGTTGAGTGAAATAATAATTTTTTTCCACTCTCTCTGTGTGTCATTTTGAAAGTGAAGTTCAAATGTCAGATGCTTTCCCCACCTGACTCCCTTCTCCTTGTTTATGAAGATGTCTACTTGTCCATCCTCATTATGTGAAATAATTTCCTCTAACCTTCCTTTCCCATCCCCATCCTATATATTCTTCTTCCTTGCTTTTTCCATTCTTTTCTTAAGCTCATCAGGATATAACACACACTATCTCGGGCCTTGTCTAATCGCATTCCCTCTATAAATCCCAATGATGAGGGAAATCAGAGAGGAAACCTATATCATCTCCCCAAATTAGAATGTAAACAATTTATCCTTGTTTAGTCCATTATCACTGATCATTCATGTTTACCTTATTATGTTTCACTTCATTCCTATGTTTGTACTTCAAAATTTCTTTGCAGCTATAGTCTCTTCATCAGGAATGCTCAGAAGTGTTCTGTTTCAGTAAAGACCTACTACCCTTCCACTTTTAGCATCATACTTGTTTTTGATAGGTAAATTATTCTTTGCTATAAACCATATCCTTTAGCTCTGGATTACCTTAATCCAAGTTCTCTACTCCTTTATGGTGGTAGCTGCTAAATTGTGCATGATACTATTGACTGTGGCTCCTTGGTACCTGGTTTCTATCTTTCTGGCTTTATTTTTTTCTTTAACCTGGAAGCTCTGGATTTTAACTATGATATTCCTGGGAATTTTCATTTTGAGGTTTCTTTCAGGATGTGACCAGTGGAGTTTTTCTATTTCCACTTTGTCCAAACTCTTAATTCCCTTTCCAATTTTTTCTTTCATAACTCTCATTTCTTTATCAGTTTTTAACTCAAGCATCTCATTCCATTTATAAAAACATTTTTAACTCTCTTTTTAAAAATCTTGCTTGATCTCTTCCAGGAATCCTAGTTAAATTTGCACCCAAGCTGTTTCTTGCTCTGAGATAAAGCTTATAGACATTTTGGAGTCATTTTCTTCTGTGTTCATTGTCTTGAGTGTCCCTAACTATAAAATAGTTCATTAGGGTAGGGTTCTTTTTTCATTTACTTATTTTTCCAGCCTATTTTCTGACTTTGGACTTGATGCTAAGGCACTTTTAGAAGGAAAGTCCGAGCTTGTCCTATTGCTACTTTGTTGAGGTATTTAGTGTTTCATGTTATTCCAGGATTTCTGGGACAGTCTAGGAACCTGCAAGCTTTCAGTGCTCTCAAAGTGGTCTGATTCAGGGTGAAGTTTGACTACTGTCCCCCTACTGTAAGTTTTGCAAGTTCCTAGGTTTGAGTCCCTGTCAACTAGCTGAAAAACCTTGCTGAGTCAGAGTGGCAGAACCATAAGCTCCCCTTTCGCCTATGATTCCTGTTGCAGATGGCTACATATTTCTCTTTGTATTTAATCCCACCTGATCAGGCTAATACTTAAGACATATTCTACTGGCAGTCTCCAATAATCAGGGTGAAATGGCTAACCTTGGATATTGGCTGAAAATAGATGCAAGAAAGAAGCATAATAAACTTATTGCTCACTAAAAATCTAAATCAACAATATAAACAATAAATAATATTGGGGTTTGTGGAGTTTAGCACATTAAAAATTATTAATTAATTTAAATTTAATTATGAATTTAAATCATTAAAAATCACTAGTTCCAGGGAGCAGCTGGGTAGTTCAGTGGATTGAGAGCCAGACCCAGAGATGAGAGGTCCTGGGTTCAAACCTGCCCTCAGGCACTTCCTAGCTGTGTGACCCTGGGCAAGTCACTTAACCCCCATTTCCTAATCCTTACTACTTTTCTGCCTAGGAACCAAAACACAGTAATGATTCTAAGATAGAAGGTAAGGATTAAAAAAAAAGAAAAGAAAGGTCCATGGGATTTCAGGGAGTCTAAATTTAGATGGGGGTGGGGGTGGGAAGGAATTCCTTTATTTTCACTAACTCCTAGTTGAATTTTAGTATTTCCTTCAATTTTAAATTTGTTACTGATCTGCATTTGTAGAGGGTATCACATCACTAAGACACTTGTCTCCCCACACACACTCCCTCTTATACCAATGAAATCACAGCTCTAGACTTCTAAAAGAGTTGCACTAGTTTTGTTGGGAATGTCATTAAATCTCAATTTGGCTATAAATATATCTTTCTTTCATGTTTTATAGTCATGTAGATTAGCTCCATATTAGAAAGTGTCTGGGTGACTCATGGTACTGTCACAGCAATATCATCCCTGGCTTTTTTCCTGCTTTCTGCAAACCTACAAAAATGCAGATCAATGCAAGTCTATTAACCAGAAAGAGAGCGTAATTTATAATTAATCCACTAGGTGGCACTTCACTCAAACCAGGTGGTGTCCAGTCAACAGAAAGCATCCACTTTCCCAAAGGTAAAGAAAACATCCCTTCAGCTCCCTAAAGGGTTTTCCCCAGCTCTTGGATTAATCCCTCCATCACCAGAGTTAGGGTTGAACAGATTTAGTCACCTTCCCTAGCTGGCTTATTGACTTTAGAGAAAAGGACATCACTCGGAAATACAGAAATTATGGGGGGAAAAAACATTTATTGGTTTCCTCAGTGTCTTTGTTCCTACCAGGCATTTGAGAAATCTCCTGCTCTCATTCAGAAGACTCGTAAAATTGGCTTTTCAGTGACCACAGGGTTTATTAAAAATAAATAAAAAACAATCTAGGTCATATTACAGAGTGAAACTAGAAAGAAATTGGTTCACTTGACTGACACCATGGAGGTAGGAGGCCTCTGGTGTCCTCCCATAGGTACAATTTACATTAAATTCACACAGTTATAACCACTGCCTCCTGATTTCACTGCCACAAAATAATGAGGAAGATTCTAGAAAATCCTTCATTAATACCTCATATATTGATACCTTAAACTGTACTCAGAAATTAAACTATGTAGTCTAAACATAGTTATATGTGTATGACCTGGAATGAATGGCCACCAGGATAAATAATAAATTTGTATTTATAAGCTTGATTCTGGAACACCAATAAGAAAAAAATGTATAGAAAGTCAAGAAGGGTAAGGAAGACAAATGATGTCTTCCATTCACTCTTTAATTGTTCCTGCCTATTCTACTATGATTAAACCTTTGCTAATCAACGAACATTGTTAATGGCCTAACAATCAGCTTCCCCAATATTTCTGTTATTATCAACATAACACGGCCTACATACTATATGCCAGGCACTATACTAAGCACTGGAGATACAAAGACAAAAATGACTATGTTTAATTGCTAAGACAAGATTCCTCAGGAAAGGATGGAGCTAGTTAAGACTAATATGGTTGAAGTGCAATTAAAAATTGATATTATGGGTGATTCCCTAGAAATATTATTTTTTTACCATGGTCTACTGAGAACCATTATCTTTATAGTTTTCCTATTCAGCTCCTAGTCAATTGTGCCTTTAATGTGCTTTAATAAACTTTTTGGAGAGGGGGGAAAGTGTTGGAGAGACGGGGAAAAAAAAATAACAAATTTTTGGACATGGGTAATGTGAGAATTTGTTTCTCTTGGGTAAGAGTATTTATTATAATTTATTATATAATTATAATAAACCATATGCGTCCTATTATTGTTGTAGTACATGTTATGTTATATTAAAAAACAAAAATAAATGGCAACTCAAAATAATTTTTTTTAAATAAACCATTTGGACACTGAAGAGCCAATTGTCTGAATCTTATGAATGAGGTTGGTTTATTGAGAGCAATAGATTTCCCAAATGCAGTGCATAAATAGAATTTTGTACCCTTGGACTTCATCTTCCAGCATCCCTTCCCTTTTTTTGTCCTCATGTTGCATCCTTAGTTTTGAAGATAAGTTGTGTGCAACTCTGCCCCCATTTCTCTCTCTCCCATGTTCCCAGTCTGGGATCCTCCTCTTTACTAAGGCTATCACTATCCTTTACTTCAAGTTATTATTAATAAATCTTATAAAAATAGAATACTTGAAGTATTGGATATTAATTTTAATCTTACGCCAGTATAAGTTTAGAACCCTTGAGGAAACCAACTGAGATATTCTCTCAAATTTTAATATTTCAGAGCAATAGCAATATTTCATATTTTGAAGGGAAAGAAAAAAACATTTTCTATAGGATATTTCTCTATCATTACTATCTTGGTATAGCAAATAGAAAGCTATTCTTTGAGCCAAGTTAAAATCTTGCCTTTCACAGTGCTAGATAAATCTGGGTAAAGCACTGAGTGTTCTAGGCAACTTTCTTAAAGTCTAACTTGCAGAGAAGACACTGACCTATGCTGGCAGAGGGAGATCACAGGTCCTTTGCCTTTCCCTCATTTATCAATTATTTAGTTTTCCATGTCCCCAGCAAAAAAAAAAAAAAATACTCCAACATGAAGTAAAATATCTATCTATGACTGTCAATGAGCTCCAGACTAAGCCAACAAACCTGGTCAACACAGCCCAGCTAGCTGGTCCTCACTCTTCTCTACTCCCCCACCTCTTCCCTGTGTCCTTGATCTTTTATAGTGGGGAGCGGGAAGAATGGAGGGGTTAGTCCCTGCCCCACATAGCTACCCCTTTCTCCACCCCATCTGCCAAATACTACAATTGTAGTTCTTGGACCTCAATTTTTACTGTTCTCCTTTCCCATGTCAACTCAGACCCTCAGTTTTAGTATATATCAGAGAAGAAAAATCAATCAGACACTGGAGCCTCTTTTTCACTATGCAATAATCCCACAAACAGAAGCATAGCTCAGATTCCTCTCCACCTGGAGATTGGAGAAAGATGTGGTATATCTATCTCCATGACAAGTGTCACTTGATCTGGGACCAAAATTGGCAACTTCCTTCTGGGACATATTAGCTGGAGGTGGCTCTCCATAGCCTCTGTTTTGTAGTTAGTGAGCAATCTATTAATCTAATTTCTAATAGAAAGACCTTCAAAGAGTATGATGCTGACCAATCTGTAGGCCTTAATTTCTTCATCCTCAAAATGAAACAATTAAACCAAGAAATTTATAAACAACCTTCCAATCCTCACATTGTGTCTTTAAATTCCAAAGTCTCCAGACTCTAACTCAGAACTTTGCAATGGGATATAATAACATAGAATCTCCAAATTATACTACCTATGAAAGACTGTATTCTTTAGAGGGAAAAATAAGTAAGAGTTTTTAAAATGTAAAAATCCAATTGAGAGAATATTTTAAGTACCTCCTGTCATCACCCCAAGGTAGTTAACATTTATGTAGAGATATACAGTTTACATAGCACTTTTTTCACAATAATCCTTTGAAATAGCTACTATTTCCATCTTCCCTCAAATTTGCAGGTTTTTTGAAAGCCTCTCTGGCACATGGCTTTGTTCAAAAGCTCTTTGGCATCCTTTGAAACGCAATGGTGAGGAAGGACTGGGAAATCCACAAAATATCAGGGCAAGTGAAAACATGCAATTCATTCATTCAAAAAATATTCACCAATTGCTTACTATGCAATAAACTGTACTGATACTGGGAAAGATATAGATATGAGTGGTGGGTACTATAGGCCAGATTCACCAAAGTTATGTCCTCCCATACCTTACCTGGCTCATTCCACTGTGAATGTAGCATATTATTTGACCACCAGATGATGCTCTGACTATAGACCAGGAACAAACTGTCCTCCTGTAAGATTAAAAATTAATATCCAATGCTCCAAGTATTATATTCTTATAAGATTTATTAAAAATCACTTGAAGTAGAGGGGGAAAAGCAACTTTCAGTAAAGAGAAGCTTACCCAGACCACACACATGGGAGAAGAGAGAGAGAGGGGCAGAGTTACACACAATTTTATCCATACAATGTAAGAATGTAAGGTGGGGACAAAGGGAAAGGGATTCTGGGAAATGTAGTTCAAGGGTACAAAATTCTGATTACAATTCCCCCCATGATCCTTTAGGAGATTAGTCTCCCCAAGGGATCATTAACATAACCAATTTAAAAGATCTTTAACTAGAGATACATACAATATGGCAGTTTCTAAAGAGGAATTACAATAATTTGGGGATAAGAGGGAAGTAAAAGAGAAAAAGATTAAAACCAATGATTGATACATTGACAACAAAAAACAATTAGGGGTCAGTTCCCTTTGGCATAAGAGTGTACATTCAAAACAAATTCATTCAACCCCCTACAGTTCAATTCACTACATCCCAAAGTTCACTCTGAATCTTTTTGGCATAGCATGTAGTCTCTGCAGGCATCTTTATGGTGCCTTCTCTAAATGGTTCACTTTCTGGATTCAGGGAGGTAGCAAGTTTCTTATCCTAAAATTACTCTCAAAAGAATTTAAACTTTGAATTATAAGATAATAATACATTCCCCCTAAGGAGGATATTGACAAACACACTCAGGGATGCATGGCTGTGTTATGAGGAATATGAATCAATTGGCAAAAGAAAATCAAAAACATCAAAAATCCAAATAAAAGAGAAAAAATAACTTCTGGATGAAATATAAAATATCAAAGTCTTGTGTGTGAAAATTTTAAGTTAAGGAAAAATAAACCTATAACAGGTCTTTGAATCAGGGCCCAATTAAAGTGATTTATGACCAAAAAGCCTATAGTAGCAATTATGCACTTACCCAATCAGCAGACAGGACTATAGAAAATTAGCCACACAAACTATGAAAGAAAGAAAAAGGACTAATTTTAGCAGCAAATGGGAAATAGCATTCCCTGGTCTGATTATTACCTTTTTCTCTCAGGAATAGGGGAGCCAGGATGGCAGCCAAAGTGAGGTGCTTGGTAGAAGTGTGGGATGGGGAATACCTGTATCTAACATATGTCAAATAGCCACAACCTTAAACCTCAAGCAAGTTCAAGTCCTCTTGTTTTGGTGCAAAATGCCATTAATCCCACTGGGATTGGTTGATCTCTTTGGTCATGTGCTCAATTGGTACTATGCAGGTTCTTATATGCTCCCTTGGCACTGTGCAGTGGCTCTTTTTGTGTTCCCTTCTCCTGGAATCAGACACAATGATTAAGCAAAGTCCCATAATTTTTTTAAACAATCAATGGCACTGTTTCTATAGTCTAAAGCTTTTGGGTATGCATTGACATTAGGGCTAATGGACATTTTAAACTTACACTAGTGCAAAATAAAAATAAAAAAAAAATAATATTGGTAGCATGTGCTTCACACACCAAAAAAAAATGAGAAAAAAAATAAACTCAAATACTATATTGCACATATAAGGGAAAAGAATAATAATAATAAATGTTTTAAAAAAATCAAAAATACATAGTTTACTATCTGTGACACACTATGTCAACCCAGGAGAGGAAGAATACAAAGGTTTCTCACCAAAAAATGAGATCCATTTCCTTTTTAACTTGGTCATGATCCACAGTGTGAGTGCAAATGATTTTCACCAAGTAATAGCTTTATAATATAGTAGTACAATAGATAATGCACATTCAAAATTCCCCAAAAATATAATAGCCCACTTAATGACAATAGCAAACAAATCCTCTTTCATTAGGATTCATATGAGTTGCTGTGTGACTTTAAAAAAAAAACTTTGAAGCTCATGGATACTGTAGTACAGAGAGAGGGGGTCATGATAGTTTTTTTCAAGCTTTGGCTGAGTTCTGGAATCAGTTAGGGGTTTGGAATCTTGAGGGAGAGAAGTCAGTTGGTTTTGGGGAATCTCGTGGAGAGAATTTCTGACCAGCTGAGCTGCTTCCTTGCCTATCTGTAGAATTGAAATTTAGTCTAGCTTTGAAATATTTATTTAAGAATTGTTAGTTTAGATAAACCCTTTGTATCTTCATTCCCTATATTATTTCCTACCTTCCTTCCCTTACCTTATATGTCTGTGGAGTGAATAAGGAGAGTAAATTAGAGAGTAGTTCAAATCTGTGAGGAGTTTAACTATAATTTGACAGTATCTTATCTAAAGAAATTGGCTAGTCATCATTTTATTCCCTTTAGACATCGAGAGCACCTTGAAAGTTGAGCTAAGGCAGGACCTTGCTCAGACTCCATCTCTGCCTCCCTTCCCCCACCTGAGGTTCCTGTGAACAACTGTTAGGGCTTCCTCAATCCACTTTCCTGACAAATCATCCTTAAAGATAATAAAACCTTTTGTGTTTCAACAGACCTATTAGTTAATTTGTCAGTTAGTTATTAAGAGAGGGAAGAAGAGGGAAAGAAACAACATACTCTGGGCTTAAAAGGAAGCCGGGATATCCATCTTGAAGGAAGGTGTAACTTCAAAACAAGTCCCTTCCTGTGAAATTAACTAAAGCCTGTAGTTAATTTCAGTTCAGTCTATTTCCCTCAGTTTGTGTTTAAGTCTGTCCTAGTCTATAAGCCCTGCTGTCTTTGCCTATTTAGATTAATTCTCCCTCTCCCTGAAGATCTTGTTCCTTTCAGTGTTATACTCCTGACTTCAGCCCTATTATATCCTGAATCTCCTTATTCCAGCCTACCTGTAACCTAGATTACCCTAGCAAGTCCCTGACAACCTCCTTTCAAAATGCCCTTGTACCACACATCTTTCCTCAAATTATCCCCATTACAATACTTGACACAAGTTCTATAGATCTAGCCAATCCTTCAACCTTGGCTGAGATATTTTTAACAAAGTCTATTACTGCCATCATTCCAAAATGTGGCAACAGAGCCCAGAAAAAACACAAACCTCTATACTGCTGATGAAAACCTTTTGGGTCTAAAACGTCAACAAGAATTTAGATCATTCTGGTGGAAGGGTAGAGTAAGCTGAAGAGTTAAAAATATAAAAAACCATTAAGAAGCTATTAGGCTTCCCAGGAAAATCTTTCACACCTCCCAGATGACATTATAACCCATTACAGAGTAATCAAGCCCCTTCTCAGGGACCTCTCTCCCTCTGGTATGAGACTATAACAGTGTAGAAGACCTGTCATCAATATGTCCCATACATTTCAATGTGGAGCCAAGGACTAAATAATGAAAATCACTTCAGATATTTCATCCATTAGATTTTTAATAAATGCAGAGATGGGGAATATAGCAGTGCTATTACACTTCACTTCAACTACAAATGGACCCTTTCCTCTTGTTACAAACAACTCAGATGCAGGAAAATGATCAGTCAGAAGTAGGGATGCTACTAGATACCTAAAAATCACTTGTGGAGACTCCTTAAAATCAATTTAAATATTTAGCTCATTAAATTCTCCAAAGTTTGTATACAGGTTGTAACCTATTTGACGGAGCCCATCCATCATCAGCTATGTAACAATTAACAAGGGCAAAAATGAACAAAAGGCTGTTAAGGCAGCATGTGACCTTGATGGATCTGGTGGCAAACCCAGCATCCATAAGGACTTATGTACTTTTACAATGATATATTCTTCAGTATAGTCATAGGAGAGGTACAAATAAAGATAATATAACAGAACATATAGCTAATAGCTAAAACACAGTAGCTGAAAATGATTCAGTATAACAGAATAGTATAGATTAGATTAATATATGAACTTAAAAAAAGTTAAATCATAAAGCAAACACTCAGCAAATACAAGAAGTATGACAGGATACAGTCACTGAATTCAAGAGTCCTTTTCTCCAATTCTAATAGCCATGTTACAAAGACTTGTTCACTATTAGGAAGGGAACAAAACTGAAAGAGTTAACATCAATAAAACAATGGAATCTGAAAAGTCTTAAAAGTCACCTCCAGACTCATTAAGATTCCTTCCCATCCCCAGTATCATCATCCATTTAGATTCCTTTGGTCACACTTTACGGATTCCCAGTATCCATACTGAGCATAGTGTGGAGGAATCCCATCTTAGGTGCATAGCAGAGACTGGGCAGGCCAAAATGACAAAGGATTGTAGGGAACTGAATCTTCCCCCTGAATAACAGGATCACACAAGCTATCAATTGAATGTATCCAATCCATAGAAGAACCCCCAGGAATAGCATTAACCGGAGCCAATCTGAATTTGTAATCTTTTCCAACTCAAATTGTTCCTTCAGAGTTTCAAGCAAGCTTTGTAACAGCATTATTCTTGAGATAAACTCACTGGCTGTTTAATTACAGAGAAAACAAAAGACCCTGACTTGAGGGTAAAAAAAAAAATTCAGGTGTTTGCTAAGAAGCCAGGAAAAGCTATTCATCCTTCCCTTCCTCCCTAGGGGCAAAACTTCCAGGGAGAACAATAGGGTATTTGAATATGAAATATAGGCTTCTCTTGGTGTTTTGGGTCAGGAGAAAAAGAAGGGGGAAAAATTAGAGGTTTGTTCCCAAAAACTCTAACTTCAAATCCACTGATTTGCTACCTGCCCTCCATGTTATGTTGGGTTGTATGGTGGAAAGGCAGCAGGGAAGACTCCTCCCTTGTGAAAAACCCTCAGTTGCAACTCTCTCAGCCAGGAGCCCAGGGTCAACTTTTAAAAAAAATTGCTTGGAAGCTAGGATGGGGTGAAGTTGGTCAGCCATGGAGCACAGGGTGTGTGCAGCAGTGTAAGAGCAAGCAGCTACCCCATGGGGGTGGGGAGAAAGATGGCCAAGGAGATTGGGGATCTCACCCTTCCAGCAGGACCAAGAAGGCACTTCTAAACAGCTCTCAGACCTCCCAGTACATTGCAGCAGAAGGGAGGCTGGGGTGGAAGCAAGGGCAGGAACCTCAAGAGCTGAGGGTGTTCAGGAACAGCAGTGGTAGCAGCAGCAGTAGCAGTGGGAGCAGCCACTGGGCTGGGAGAGGGCTGGGTGAACTCTCAGCTTTCATGATGTGTGGCCAGGCAAACTTATTGTCTTTACTGAAAGGCTATCTTAAAAAAAATTTGAGAATTCGTTCCCAAAGTGGTAGCCAGAAATGTAAGATTAAAAAATAATATCCAATACTCCAAGTGTATTTTATAAGATTTATTAATAATCACTTGAAGTAGAGGAAAGGAAAAAAAACCTTCAGTAAAGAGAAGCTTACCCAGAGGACACACACAGAAGAGAGAGAGGGGGCAGAGTTACACAAAACTTTATCGATACAATGTAAGAATGTAAAGTGGGGACAAAGGGAAAGGAATTCTGGGAAATGTAGTTCAAGGGTACAAAATTCTGATTACACACTCTCTCTTCATTCCTCAGATTTGTCCAGTGTAACTGTAGCCTGCCTTCCCAATTCACAATAAATTCAGTAGATGCATAAATATGGTTAAAACCAGAGTTGTGATTATTGTCTTAAGTTTGATTTAGCAAACTTCAGTAATGTACATGATATGCTCACTTCAGGAAAAATGGTAGCAAAAAGTTTGAGATAGAACCTGAGTTATAGTTTTTCTTATCATGACAACAGCAGGAAGCATAAGCCAGAGTTTTTTCAATACAAATAAAGATGAGGAGGTGGTGTGCTAACATTTAAGCCTCCCTCTCACCTCATCTGGTTAAAGAAGGAAAGAATACACACACACACACACACACACACACACACACACACACACACACACACACCACGCATACATAGAGTTAGGTACAAAAATATGTCTCACTCAACAGGGAATAAGAGAAGAGAAAAAATGGAATTAGAAGGAGACAGTTTAAGAGATAAATTAGTCTCAAAGCAAAAGAAACTATGATTATGTAAAATATTTATAGCTCTTTTATAAGGGGCAAAGAATCTGAGGGGGAGCTCATAAATTGACGAATGATTGAACAGGTTGTTATATAAATATGATGGAATATTAATGCGTATAA
The DNA here is from genome assembly GCF_016433145.1 of Gracilinanus agilis. NCBI lineage: Eukaryota > Metazoa > Chordata > Mammalia > Didelphimorphia > Didelphidae > Gracilinanus > Gracilinanus agilis. The sequence continues at coordinate 77,665,775 of NC_058131.1, forward strand.
GAAATTATGAAAAAGGTGGAACCATGATGGAAGAGTTCCTCACTTAAGCTCTACCAAGTTCACCTCAAAAAAAAACTTTGAAATAATGCTTCAAAACTAATTTTGGAGCAGGAAAAACAACAAAAGGACAGGGTAAAGTAATTTTTATGCATGAGAAAACTTAGAGGTTGAATAGGGAAGGTCTGGGGTGAGAACGGAGTGAAATCCAACTGCAGGCATGCCAGATTAAGCCATACTGCCAAATTAGCGGCAGACCTTTGGGGTAATTGAATCTGTAAAGTGGCTTCTTCCAGAGCTCTCAGCCCATATGGTAAAAGGGGTTGACCACAGGTCAGAAAGATGTCACAGGGGACCCTTTGCTGGCACTGGGAGCAGGATTCTGTTACATTGTCCATATTTTCTGGGACACAAGCCCAGGGAGATGAGGTGCACTAACAGGGGTCAGGACCCTGGTCACAGTTCCAGAGCAGAAAAGAATACTTGTGGTCACCCTCAGACCAGAGGACAAGCCAAGAGAGCAGAGACCACACCTCTTTTAAATCAGACCATTTTGGAAGAATTGAAAACTTACATATTTCCAAAACTAGTTCTAAAAATAGCAGCACAAAAAAACTTCAGGCAGTGCCTCCTCCACCCTAGGAGTGCAGTCCAAATTTAACATAAAGTTAAAAGTCAAGAAATAGCCTGGGGAAGTGAGGAAATGACCAAAAAAGTTAAGAAGAAACAGTTCACTATATAAAGTTACTATGGTGACAGGGAAGATCAAAACACAATTCAGAAGAAGACAATAAAGTCAAAACAGACATATCCAAAGCCTCAATGCAAAATGTCACTTGGTCTCAAGCCCAAAAAGAATTCCTGGAAGAGTTCCAACAGGATTTTTTAAATCAAATAAAAGATGTAGAGGGAAAATTGGGGAAAGAAATGAGAGTGATTCTAGAAAATCATGAAAAAAAGAGTCAACAGCTTGGAAAAGAAGATGCAAAAAATAGTAACAAAAATAACACTTAAAAAAAGAGGCCAAATGGTAAAAGAGAAACAAAAATCCACTGAAGAGAAGAACTCTTTAAAAACCAGAATTGGACAAATGAAAAAGAATATACAAATACATATGGAAGAAAATAATTCCCTAAAAATTAGAATCAGGCAAATGGAAGGTAATGATTCCATGAACTTCAAGAATCAATAAAACAAAATCAAAAGAATGAAAAAAAAGATGAAAATGTGAAATACATCATTGGGAAAGCATAGAGCTAATTAAAAGAACTTAGAATGTCTTAGCCTGAAGAAGAAAAAATTAGAAGGTATCTTTGAAATTTGGAATGGTTTTCATGAAGAAGAAGAATTATCTTTGTCTTGTTTTGCAACAGAAGACAGAATCAAGGACTATGAGTAGAAGCTGATAAATATATACAAATATAGAGTTGATAGTTAGAAAATCTTCTTAGCAACTAAAATTAAACAAAAGTAGGTTTTGATGCCTCAAATAGTAGTGTGTTCTTTCTTATGGGAGTTCTTCTAACAGAGCCTACATGCCCATTTGTCAGGTATATTATAGTAGGGATTCCTGTTTGGGTTTGAGCTGAACTAGATTGCTACCGAAACAACCATAACTAGAATGGAGTGAGAATGATATCATTCTTGGAGTAATTCCTTCTGTGCCCACATCTCAACCCAAAAAAAAATGTCCTGTTGTGCTACATGGTAGCTGAGCTTAAAATGTCCTAACTTTCCCATGTATCTAAATTGCTAGTTATAACTCAACTGCCAAGGTCTCTTTCAACTCAAAAATTAGTTAATTCAACAAAAGTTCATTATGGGCTTATTTGCATGACACTACTTGGCACTGGAGGTGCAAAGATTTAAAAAAATAAGCTACAGACACTCCAATTAAGGATTTTACATTTTACTGAGAAGAATATGATCTGAACACAAATAGAGATTCAAAGGAGGCAATAGCCTTTTTCCAGCAAAATACATTAGGAAATGTGAATTAATTAGAAAGCATTTATTATTTTCTATGTGTGAGCTACAATTCTAGGAGCTAGGGATACAAATTTTTTACTCTGTTGGAAGAAACTTTGTATATTTGAGACAGCAGATAATAGACAGACATGATCCAGAAATGAAAGATTTTGCAGATTTGCTATCCATCAGCCTGAGGCATCAACACATCATTGAACCTACTTTCTGGGGCTGGGAGTAGGACCAATGGATTGTTTATGTGGAAGATGATCCATTTTCTTTCATCAAATTAAGGGCATGCAGCAGAACACCATCCTTGAAAACCTATTCTTTAGGATTCCTGGTTCTAGTTTAACATCATCTATGACATCCAGATTATGCCCTACAATTTCTCTTCTCCTACATGTTCCAAAGACCTTCAAATGGAAACTATCTCCCTGTGAGTGTTGATCTGCCTCAGCGCCCTGAAACTTCCTAGCAGATACCAGTGTCTAGAGCTGAGCTACAAGGGACAGGTATCACCCTCTATTGTAAATAAGGTACTCAAGAGTATTGTGACTAATCACCCAGTGGTGATAATCACATCTAATTACCCAGTAGGTCCAAGTGTACCTGCTGATCCACTGAGGGCTATCAGAACTGGCCAAGGACTTAGCCTCATTCTATATGACTTAGCTAACACAGGGTTTAGCTTTAGCAGAGAATAAAGAGCTACATTAGAGACTGTCAGATCTGACTGACAAGGGTCCAACTCAAGACTAATGAAACAGATTGAATAATTAGCAAGGTTTTATTGGAAGGAAGGAGGGGGAAGAGGGAGATGAAAGGTTGATGGCAGTGGCTTGGGGTGGAGGGAGGAAGGGAGATCAAGGGAGGAGCCCACAATCTGTGGAATGCTAGGGGTCTCCACCTCGGTGGAAAAAGGGGCAATCTTTTATATGGTGGTGGTCTGAGATTAGGTAATCTAGATTGTCTCTATTGGATAAAGTTAGGGCTTTAGTCCAGATAATTGGATTGCTCTAAGGGGGTATGGAACCTTGGTCTTTGAGGGTGGGAAGTTGCTGGTTCCCATAGTTGTATAGTTCCTAACATGGTACAGACAGTATAGGTTCAGAAAATCAATATGTGATGAATTTGTTAGGTCACAGCATAGGAAGTAACACTGCCCTATGAAGTAGAACTACTTGCTTTGTTCTAGAGTTCCAACAGATGCAGGGGAAGGCGGGGCTATTGGTCCCCATAAGGATTGGGGAGATGGGGGGCTTTGCTCCCAGGGTCTATCAGAGACTTAAGTAAGTGGTCCAGCAGGAATCCGAATAGGTTCAGCTTCTAGAAGAGACAAAGGAGGAGCAACAGCAAAAGATTATGCAGATTTGCCTCAGGGTAAACCTAAGGCTGCCAAGATTATCTGGCAAGCACTAAGAAAGAAGCCTAGTGGCATCAAACTTCCTAAAATCTAAGATACTCAGAACTTTCCAAAACTATCGTCCAAATTATCATTATCCAAAACCCAGATTTCCAAAACTATTGTCATTATCTTAAAATTCAGTTATCACTGACAACCTTGTAGATAACCTGCAGAATGAAAGCTTCACCAAGGGAAGTGAGTTTATCAGGGACAAATATTAAAATTTTTTTCAGACCTCAAAAGAAAGTTCATCTGTTCCTCCTCAAATTACAATTTTGAAGGATCCAGCCTATGTATATATCTACCCTACCCCATGATTAGGTGACTTTTTCATCACTCCTACTGTCACACTCCCCAATCCATAGAATAAATGAAAGCTGATGCAAATATTCCTTTCCCTACTCAAACCTCCCCATATATTTCCAGGATCCTGGAGTATAAGAACCATGTACTTTCTTAGGAATCCCTAGCTGGTTTCCTTCCAAAGATAGAAAAAAAGACAGCAACTCTCAGGAATTCTCAATAAAGTTTTATTACATTAGTAGGGGGGGGAGGGAAATGCAGAAATTAAACAGTCTCTATCCATGATCAACTTAAACTTTACTACGGGGATATAAAACATTCATAGATAATTAAATACAGAAAATGTATTTTTAAAATTGATTTGGAGCCAGGACACTTTTGGCTGGGGAGATCAGGAAAGGCATCCTAAAGAGGGTTGCTCCCAAATTGAGCTTTGAAGTAGAATGGAGTTTCAAATGGTAAGGCAGAGTGAGAGCATTCCAAACATGAGAGATAATTTCTGCAAAGGTATGGAGTTCATTGAAAGTTTGTAATTCCCTGGCCTTAATGAATCTTTGAAAAACACAGCACTTAATACTTGGAGAGAGTAGCAATAGTTTCCAAGAGAACACAAACTAAGACCAAACACTGCCCACATATTCCTTGCAAAAGTATGTAGAACCTGACCCTAATATAATTTGAAAAGAAAATTTGGGAAAATAAACCCCCAAAATGCTCCAAGAATAAAGAACTATTATGGAGACTGTAGCAATCCAGGTATACATTAATCGTGATATTATTTTAAGAAGTATTCAAAACTTAACTCTTATACAGCTAATGATTGATCTCTGTAATCTTGAGTCAAATTGAACGTTGACCTTGCCAAATCCCTAGCCCTTCCCTAAGGCTACACCCCAGAAGAGAGTCAGTTATCTCAGTCTCCTTACTTTTCCTTCAATGATCAATTAACATAGGTATCAAACATCAGTAGATGCCTTAGGCCATATCCACCCTGGATCCTGATCTTAACTCTACCTATTGTTTCAGGTTTTGACAGTTTGCATTTTATGATGATTACCTCATAATGTTAATGTATCAGGCCACTGGCCTCTCCCCTTCCCCCATACTGTTGTAACCCCAATAAAAGTGACAAGAAATCAGTTGGCAAGAGAGCTCTTAACCATCAGAACTCCTAACCATGAAGCTCTTGACCATCAGAGCTTACTCGCTGTCTATCTACCTCATGCCAAAACTTTCTGTGTCTACATATCTTTATTCTCGCCTTATGTTCTCTTTCCATTAATCCTTAACCCGCAACCCATTTTCACTCAGTCCTTGGTTCCCCTTCCTAAGTGTCCAACCCACTAGGAATCTTCGTGGAGCTGCTGGATGGCTTCAGAGACAGAATTAGATGAGATACAAAACCAGGAAAAGGAAATTATTCCAAAACATCTATAAGAAAATCTCTAAAAGAAAGCTTGGACACAAGGTCAACTAAAGTTTCTGGAAGAAATTAAGCAAAAGTTTAACAATTGCTTTATAAATGAAATGAAAGTGCTAGCTGGAAATTTTAGGGGAAAAAAGAGCTTTAGACAAAAGATTAGGAAAGAAAATGAACATTTTAGTAGAAATATAAAACCTTGGCCAAGTAATAGACTCCTTAAAATTTAGAAGGAACTAAACAAAATGAACCAAAATTATTCCATTGAGGCCTGCCTCAATAAATATTCAAATAAAGGTCAAAGATGAAAAAAATAAAATATGTAAGTTTTTCATATTAAGAACTGACCTAAAAAGTCTGATCAACTCAAGGACCCATAATTTAAAATACTGAAAAGCCAAGAATTTTTAAAAAGAGATGGAGGAAAATATGGTGGGGGGGGGGGGGGGAATGGAAAAGTATGTTATGCTGAAAAGTACCATATACAATTAAGTAATATTAATATTGAACTTATATGCACTGAATGACATCATCTAAAGGAAAAGCTAAATGAATTACAAAACTAGAAAGCAAAACTACAATAGTAGGGAACTCAATATATTCCTTTCCAATCTAGCAAAATCTAAGTTTTTAAAAGATGAGAAAAAAGTTAAGAACTTTTAAATTTTAGATATTATAGATCTCTACCTATGGGAAAAGAAAGGCTGTAAATACTTTTGCAAGAAGCCATTTTGGACCAGGATAGCTGCCAGTTACTGAGTTGGAATACAGAATACAGGGGTGCCATGAGCTGGCATGAGACCAAAAAGTCTGTTGAGATGAGCCTATAAAAGGAGAGAGACTTTGAGCTTCAGGGTCTCAATCTGGAGATATGGTGGGAGGGTAGGCATCATCTCAGGATTGTGTCTTAGCTAGGTTACTTATATCTCATAGGATTAGTTACCTAGGTTGTTCATTTGTCATTCAGTGCTAACAGCATCCAGCTTTAAACATCATCAACAATATACGAATCTGCTAAATACCAACAAGATCAACTCTTAAATCAAATCATCTTTAACTGAGATAAACCATCAAATAATCAGTCAGGCCTTAAGCCTGGCCAAGGCAGTCTACCTGGCAGACTTCAGGAAATCAGCTTCTCCTGGAAACTTCAGAAGATTTAGTATAATTTCATTAGTTAGACAAGGTTTAGGATTCATCTCTAATCCGTCTTTCCTCAATATTTAACCCATCCTTTCCCTAATCTGGTTTACCATCATTAAATAAGTTATTATAAAGAAGCTGATACTAATGTGATCTGTACTAAACATTCCAAGGGGAAGTTGTCAGTTAACACTTCTCCACTGATATCACTAAAGTCATCCACGAGCTTATTGATCTCCTGTGTTCAGGATTAACAAATCGCAGTCAGAAATAATATTAATAATAGTACAGTTTATTACTTTTGAATTAATCTTAAGAATTAAATTCATATAGCACTGACAGTTGAGGAAAACCATCTACTTCCTCACTGGTCAGTTGTAAAAGGTGAAATCAAACGAGTGAAATGTCCTGTCAGCTGATTCATCACAAACCACAACCAGCTGCAGAGCCACTGAAGCTTATGTAAGTAAACTCATTTACCATCTAAATAGGAAGTGACAGGCAAACTACAGCCGGTGGGCCAGATGCAGCCCCCTGAAATGTTCTATCCTGCTATGGGAAATTATTCCTAATCTGACAAATACAATGAGTAGGATACAATACAATGAAACTTTGAAAGAGTTGCCTTAGAAACAGAATGACAGATGAGCATTTCCTTTCCTTTGGCCCCCTCTTTAAAAAGTTTGCCCATCACCGTTCTAGACTGTTTTAACATGCAGTAGTTCGCTACTGAATTCATATCCATTGCATCGTAATCTTCAGGCCACGTTGTTAGACCTGGGCTTATTCTAGTTTCCTCAATGAACTGTGTACGCTCTCTCTTAATAAGTAATTCCTCTAACAGTAAAAAGAAGTCAGAAAAATCGGGGTTGTTCATTTTAACAGCTCTTCTCAGTTCCCTTATTACTCTTATCAGCTCATCAAAAAATCTGGGGGTCCTCCTTTTGATGACCTCAATCTCTGCTGTTGAAAATTGCTTGTGCAATTTCAGGTGCACAGTCCCATCAGTCATAACATAGGGAGCATTGTGGAGTGGGAATAAATTAATTGGTATACCAGTGGAATTCATTTGAGCCTCTTCCTTTTCTAATTTAGTCTACTTAACCTTTTTTGTATTTACTTTAATTAAATTCTCCTCATTTTCCAGACCATCAGAACCATTAACCATATTTGGACCATTAGGTACCCATCCTGTATTTATGCAAAGCTCCATAGTATCTAATTTAGCTTGCATTATTTTCAACATCACTTTCATTTCTGAATCCCTTGTCAGCCAAGTAACAACCAATTTACACAGTTAACCAACACCATAAAACAACCACCTCACTTTATATACAACAAAACAAAGCAATCCAATGACTGGTATATGAGCTATAATAGTTTGTACCATTATAACCATTAATGGTTTGATGTAATCAAAATCCAGACATTTGTAACAATTTTTAGGTATCATACTGAATATTCCATATGGTATTAATAAGACACACTCCCACAAAATATATAAAACAATATCCTCCATCATGATGTTATAGGCTAGTACACTTAGGTATTGTGTTGTGGAAACAGTGGTATTAATAGCCACTTTGAATAATATGAATATAAACTTAAAATTTAAAAAAGTATATGTTTATGACCATGTGCTTTTAGATTGGTCCCTTTAAATTTTTTAAATACCCTTAGACCATGTCCTTTGAAATCCCTTTAAAAATTAAAGGTCTTGGGGCAGCTGGGTAGCTCAGTGGAGTGAGAGTCAGGCCTAGAGACAGGAGGTCCTAGGTTCAAACCCGGCCTCAGCCACTTCCCAGCTGTGTGAACCTGGGCAAGTCACTTGACCCCCATTGCCCACCCTTACCAATCTTCCACCTATGAGACAATACACCGAAGTACAAGGGTTAAAAAAAAAAAAATTAAAGGTCTTCACCATGTGCCTTGTTTAGCACTTGGACAGTTGCCAACTGCATATTTAACCAGTGATGGAACTTTAGAATTTCTAACTGGCTTAATGGCTTCTAACTGCCACAGTGAACTCCTCTTTGAGATTTAACTCCTTAGCCCAGATATGATTAACCATCTGAGGTGCCAAATGATGTAAGGAACCTGAAATATAATTAACTGGAATGGTAAATGAATAACTAAATAAACACAAGTAACACATTGACCTGGGGAATAGCTGGGTTAACAGACAGATGAATAACAACCAAGGAAATCAGCACTTTTCACAGTGGGTTCTTAGTTGACAACTTAGGTTTCTGGGTAAGGACAGACAAAGAAGGAGTATGGTAACTATGATATTTAATGATTAATTGGTTAATTAATTTAGGTAAACTGACTCTAAGATCTATGGATCTCCACCCAGGGATATAGGGATGGATAAAATCTACTCTGCTGGCTAAATCTAACAGCAGACTGCTTAATAGCAAGGTCTGGCTGGGAGAAGGAGATTTCACATAAAGTCCAATGTTAATGTCTTCAAAGCTGGTCACAGGAGACTTGAAAACATAGCAAAATAATCCAAAGATAGGAGAGGGAGAAGGGATGGTCTCTGTGTCCACCACAAAGAGACAAAATCCACTTCTCAACCTTGCTCCTTCACTGGGATACTTGATTGAAGATGTTAATTAATCCAAAATCCAGGGAAACAGCTTCAGGGATGGTCTGTCTCACTAACTCCACCATTAGACCTTCAGACAACAGGTCCTCAGTGCCAAGTTCAAACTGTCACTGACACTCAAGATTCTGGAATCTCCCTTGCCACTCAGTCTACTCTGTTATACTAAAATCCTATTTTCCTATAACAAAGCCAAGTCACTCCTGAAGGACTGATATAAAAGAATGCTAACCACATTGAGAGAAAGAACTATGGGAGTAGAAATGCAAAAGCAAAACATATGACATCACTTCTTACACGTATATATCTGTATGTGATTTGGGGTTTAAGCTTTTTAAAAAAACACTCTATAGCAAAAATGAATAATACAGAAATAGGTATCAAGTAACAACATTAGTACAACCCAGTGGAATTGCTTATCAGCTCTGGGATGGGAGAGAGAAGAGGGGAGGAAAAGAAAATGAACCATGTAAACTTGGAAAATATTTTTAATTAATTCATTTTTTAAAAAGATACAACTTTAGTAAAGTAGAATAAAATCTAGCCTCAGAATGAGGAAAGTCTTCCATTTGAATCCTATCTCTGACATATATTAGATGTAACTATAGTTGTCAATTAATATTGCTAAGTCTCACTTTCCTCATATGTAAACTAAAGTAAACACAAATCCTATTTTAATTAATGTCAATAAAAAGAATTCTATACAATGAAAAAATAAAGAAAGAAATATGAACATTGCTCAATAAACCCAAAGACCACAGCTACTGGTGTAAAAAGTCATATTTGACAAAGACAACCAAGGAAAATGGAACTCAGTCAAGCAGAAACTGGGTATAGACTAATATCTCACACCATATACCAATATAAATTTCAAGTGGATATGTAACTTAAAAAGTGTTCATAAACTAGTTAATGGAGAAAAAAATTACCTTTCAGATCTATGGATAAAGGAAGAGTTTAGAATCAAACTAGGGATCAGAGAAGAAAAATTTTATATATTTATATAATAATTTTCTTTGTGAGATCTATATGCATATCTCACAAATAAAGTGATGATAGCTAAAGTTAGAGAAGTAGGATGGGGAAAATCCTATAGCAAACTTCTTTGACAAGTCTCACTTCCAAAATAGTATAAAGAATTGATTCATATTTCTAAGAATTAGAACTATTCCCCAAAGAATATGAATAAGCAGTTTTTTAAAAAAAGAAATCTAAACTTCAGTAGAATCCAAGCAATCAAGGAAAAAAATGTTCCAAATCTTTAATAATTGGAAAATGCAAATAAAGTGGCTCAGTTTCCACCTCATAACCACCAGATTGGCAAAGCTGATGGGACAACATTGCCAAATGTAGGAGATCTTGGGGAAAACAAGCGCAACATTATACTGTTGATGAAGGTATAAAGTGGTCTCTGCCATTCTAGAAAGCAATTTGGAATTATCCCCCTCTATTTACTGAACTGTGCATGTCCTTTGCCCCAGCAATACCGTTGTTAGGCCTAGAATTAAAAGAAATAAAATACAAAGGAAAAAAATCCATATGGAAAAATATATTTTAGTCACTTTTTTTTTTAGTGGCAAAGCCCTGAAACCCAAGGAAATGTCCTCCAACTCAACTGGGAAATGACAAAACAAATTACAGTTTCTGTTGCATGAATTGATGAAAGAGATAGTTTTAGAGAAACTTAGGAAGACTTGTATGGAATGATAAAGAGTGAAGTGAGCAGAACCAAGAGAACATTGTCCACAGTAACAGCAATATTGAACAATGATCAACTGTGAAAGACTTAGCTATCCTCAACAATTTCCAAGACTGTTCTGAAGGACAAAGAATTCTATACCCCACCCACTCGCCCAGAGAAAGAACTGATGGAACATGAATGCTGGTAAAAGTATACTATTTTTCTCTTTATTTTATTGGTATGTGTTTTTATTTTTGTGTTTTGGTTTTATGTGAGTATTCTCTCACAACATGACTGATAAAGAAAAATGTTTTTCATGATCATATATGTGTAAGCCAGATCAATTTGCTTTCCATCTCAGGGAGGTAGGAAGAGAGACAATTTGGATCATATAGTTTCTGAAAATGTATGATAAAATTGTTGTTACATGAAATTGGGAAAATAAAATATTAAAATTTAAAAATAAATAAAAGTGCTATATTAAAAAAAGATAACTTTAAAAGACTTAAAAACTGATTAAGACAGTGATTAACTATGTTTCCTGAGGACTGATAATAAAGCATGCTAACTCTTCTCTTGATAGAAAACACATTGCCTCAGGATACGGCATATGATAATTTTTTTGACATGTTCAGTGTTGGAGTTTGTTTTGCTTGACTCTGAATACTCATTATAAGGCTTTTCTTTTTCTTCTATTTTTTTAATGGGAAGTAGCAAGACAAGAGGAATTGAAAACTGATTTTTGTTAAACTCATAAGAAACAAATTTAATGAAAAAGAAATATATATACAATAATATATCACAAAGGTTATAAGTTCTGGCCAAACATAATTTTTAGCAGATATTCAGGGATGGTTTACTATACAGAAAACTATTAGCATAATTGATTATATCAACAAAAACAACAAAGATCGTATGATTATATCAATAGATTCAAAAAAGCGTTTGATAAAATACAACACTCATTCCTTTTCTTTTTTTTTTTTTAAACCCTTAACTTTCGGTGTATTGTCTCATAGGTGGAAGAGCGGTAAGGGTAGGCAATGGGGGTCAAGTGACCCGCCCAGGGTCACACAGCTAGGAAGTGGCTGAGGTCAGATTTGAACCTAGGACCTCCTGTCTCTAGGCCTGACTCTCAATCCACTGAGCTACCCAGCTGCCCCCACTCATTCCTATTAAAAATACTTGAAAGCATGGGTATAAAAGGATTTTTCCTTAGAATAATAATAAGTATATATTTAAAACCATCCAAAAACATTTTTGTAATGGGAATAAATTAGAAGCCTTTTCTATAAAATCAGGAGTAAAACAAGAATGCCCATTATTCCCAATATTATTTAATATTGTATTAGAAGATGATAGCAATTGCAATAAGGGATGGGGAAGAAATTGAAGGAATCAGAATGGGTAAAGCAATAATAAAAGTATCTCTTTTGCAGACAATATGATATATAGAAAATTCTAACGATTCAACTAAAAATTAATTGAAACTACCAATAATTTTAGCAAAGTAACAGAATATAAAATAAGCCCACTTAAATCATCAGCATTTCATATATCAAAACAATGTCCTGCAAGAAGAGACAATAAGTGATAACTCATTTAAACTAACCATAGTTAGAATAAAATTCCTGGGAGTATAGCTGCCAAAACAAACCCAGACGCTAAATGAACATGATCATAAAATACTTTTTATACAAAGTCAAATTTAACTAATTAGAGAAATATCAATTGTTCATGGGTGTGCAGAGATAATATAATTAAAATTATAAACCTAGCTAAATTGATCTACTTATCCAATGCCATCCCAATTAAAATTACCAAAAAAATAAATACTTTCTTGAATTAGAAAAAATAATGAAATTCATTTGGAAAAACAAAAAGCTAAGAATATTTTTTAATTAATGGAAAAATGTAAAGAAAGAGTCTTAGCAGTACCAGATTTTGAAGTATATATATTATAAAATGGTAATGATCAAAACTATCTGTTAATGGCTAAGAAATAGAAAATTATATTAATGGAACAGAATTAACGTACACCAAATAGTTATAAAATATTATAGTAACCTTTTGTTTGACAAAAGTAAAGATGTAAGTTTGGGGAATAATAATTCACTATTTGGTAAAAATTGTTAGAAAACTGGAAAACAGTCTGACAGAAACTAGATATAGACAAATACCTTACTACGCAGTCTGACAGAAACTAGATATAGACAAATACCTTACTACGCAGATGGAGAACCTTTTAGAGACCAAGTGCCCAAACTGCAGCTCTCATGCCAAATATGAGCTGCCCCCTTATCCTAGAGAGGGGAGTGAGGAAGCACTCCCATTAATCTGCTGGGTAGAGGAGCAGGTAATGTGAGAAACATCCTCAGGTGTGGTGGAGAGGGGAAGGGGAGTAGCCCCCTCTGAAACACATGCCATAAGTTCACCAACACAGACTTATACCATTTACCAAAATAAGATGAAAATGGATGTATGACCTAGGTATAAAGGGAGATATAAGCAAAATTGAAGACCAGGGAACTTTTTTACCTATCAAATTTATATATAGGAGAAAAATTTATAAATAAACAAGAGATAGAAAGCATTGAGAGATGTAAAATAAATAATGTTGAATATATTAAATTGAAAAGTTTTTGTACAAATAAAATTAATATATCCAAGATCAGGAGAGTAGTCAATTGGGGGGGGGGGGAGGAAGGGAAACTTATAGACAATTTTTCAGATAGAGGTCTCATATCTAAAATAGATAATTTTATGAAATATATAAAAATAAGAGCTATCCCCCAAAGAATAGTCAAAAGATATGAATAGACAGATGAAATCAAAGCTATTTTGACTAGATGGAATGGAAAAATGCTCTAAATCATTATAAATTAAAGAAATGCAAATCAAAACAACTCTGAGGTATCATCTCACACCTCTCAGATTGGCTAAAATGATAGGAGGGCAAAATGACAACTGTTGGAGGGGATATGGAAATTGAGAGACAAAAATGAGAACAAATGTGCTGTTGATGGAAATATGATGGAAATATGAGAGCAATCTGAAAAAATATTCAGAGTTATAAAACTGTGTATACCTTTTGACCTAGCAATACCATTATTAGGCTTATTTCATAAGGTGATGGGGGGAGAGGAAAAGACCTTATATGTTCTCTTTGTAGTGGCAAAGAACTAGAAATTGAAGAGATGTCCATCATTTGGGGGATGCCTAAACAAGTTATGGCATATGATAGTGATGGAATGCTACTGTACTATGAGAAATGATGAACTCATGAAAACATGGGAAGACCTACATGAAATTATAAAGTGAAACAAGAAGAACCAAGAGAACATTATATACAGCAACAGAAATATTGTTTGAATTGTTTTTACCTCCAGAGGAAGAACTGATAAATAGAAATAAGTAAGGTACAGTTAATATATAAATATATAAACATATATATACATATATATTTTTGTCAAATGATACCTTCCTTAATGTAGAGAGGGGAGCCAGGCAGTTAACTGGGTATTTTAATGGAACAAGCAAACAAATATATAAGCAAAGTTTTTTTTAAAAAATGTAAATGAAATGAACATGAAAAATATCAATAAAACTTAAAATTTTTTAAACAAAGGAAATGGGGAGCCAGTGAAATTTCTTGAGTAGGAGAATTGGTATGGTCAAACTTGTTTTCTAGAAATATCAATCTGAAAATTAGTGAATCGTAAAGGATGAACACACTTTCGATTGAGGAGATCTAGGCTTTCATGTAAGTGCTCATCTGAGAGTTAAAGGATGCAAAGAATTCTGAAGGGCAGTCCTAGGTATTGGTGGTGGACTGGGAGGTGGTAGAGAACAGATTGAAGTTAGCTAGTATTCTATTTGGTCTGAAACATAGAATGCAAGTAGAGGAATAATATGATCATAGGACCTCTTATTTGGAGCCAGAGGGAGCCTCAGATCATTTAATTCACCCCTTCATTTTTGCATAAGAGTTCATTGAGGAACAGGGAAATTAAGCTATAGTCACACGGGTTTGAGTAAGGAATTGAGCTAAGAAAGAGTAGCATAAGTTTGAGTGGAGAGAAGAGGATGACAAGTGTGAGAGAAGATGTAACGGTAGAACTGACAGAATTAAGCCTTTAATTGGATAGGAGGGGAAAAGAGGGAGGAAAATGGAAGTCTCAGTTAACTTCAGGGTTTCAAACCCGCTTATTGGTTAGACAGTGATCTCAAACAAAGATGGCAATTTGGCGGAGGAGCCATTTTAAAGAGAAAGGTGATAGAACTCAGTTTGAAACAAGTTGAGTCTGAATTACTTGGGTCAAGTGTTTATATCCAAAAAGACATGCGGGACAATTCAAAGCAGAAATTGGAGCTAGATACATATATATGGGGATCTTCTACATAGAGAAAGCCGTTGGATCAGATGGGATCACCAAAGTTGAGGGAGAAGGAGAGAGCATTCATGCTTGGGGGCCAGAAGGATCAAGAACTAGTGAGGGAGATTGAAAACCACTCCTAAAATTAGAACCAGAAGAGAGTATCACGGAGTCAAGGGGGGCGAGAAACTCTCCAAGAAGAGTTTACCAACAGCATCAAATAAAAGCTGCAGAAAGATCGGGTATGAGTAGGAGTTGGAGGTTAACTCGGAATTTTTCTCAATCTGCCAAATTGGACAATTAAGAGGCCAGCGGTGATCTTGAAATGAGCATATTCAATAGGGCACGGAGAGCAGAAACCAGCAGGCAAAGGTATAGCAAATGAATGGCGAGGAAACCAGTGCGAGGCAAAGAGCCAACACAACCCTAAAGCGCGGAGACGAGAGGAGATGGGTTCAAGAGCACTAGTACGTGTAGTTAGCCAACAGCAAGACCCTCGACTTCTTCTGCCAACGCTGAAACAAAGGAGGGCGTCAGTCAGAGGTTTCTTAAAGTCCGCAGCCCTCGCCCAGTTATTCACTGACTAGAGGAACACGTGACGTAAGGGTAGCTTATGAACTACATTTCCCAGAATCCCGTGCGCCACGACCCATTTCACCAGACTCCATCTCCCCAAGCCTGGTACTTAAGCGGTGCCGCGGGTCCCCGCTGCCCCTGAGTCCCGCAGTGTCGGTGCAGTTCGTGGAGGAGCCTGCCTGCCCGTCCAGGGCTGCGTAGGAGTGGGCTCCTCGGTGCTTTATTCTGTCCTTGAACGCAACGATCAGTCGGGCGGATGGGTGAGCGAGGGAGCGAGCCCCCGGGCTCCGCGCCGGGCTGGAGGGCGGCGGCCCCGGCTGCCAGAAGTAGCGGAGATCTTGGGGGAAGGGGCCCGGGGTGTGTGTATGAGTGTGCCCCGCTGGGTCCAGGGAGGCGGGGGAAGAGTGTGTCTGTCCGGCTGTCTCTGTCTGAGCGGCGTGCCCTGCCAGGTCTGGGGACGAGTGCGTGTGTATAATATCGCTGTGCCCTGTGGGGGTAGAAAGAAAGCGAATGTGTCTATGGCCGTGTCTGAGCGTGCCTTGCAGGGCCTGGGGAAGGGGAAAAAGGGGGTGGGGGTGGGGGAGGCGCCATGTGTCTGTTCGAGCTTGTCCCTTGGGGCCTGTGGGGGTGGGGAGAGGGTGTGTGTCTGTGTATGAGCGGTGTGCCCTGTAGGGGCGTGTGTGTAACAGCAGAGTGCCCAGCGGGGCGGGGGGCGGAGTGTGTGTGTGCGTTTGAGGTTGTATTTCTGTGTATGAGCATACTTTTCAGGGCCTGGGGGAGAGGGAAGAGAAGGGGGCGTCTATGTCTATCAGTGTATTTGAGTCTGTGTGGTCTGTGCCTGAAAGTGCCCTGCAAGGCCTGAGGAAGGCAGAAAGGGAGGAGGAGCAGCATGGGGCAGGGAGCCCCTCTAGTCCGTAGCCTGTGGGGGGAAGGGGGAGTAAGGAGCTGGGAGACCGTGCGGATGTGTGAATGGATGGATGGATGGATGAATGAATGAATAAGCAACCTGCTCAGGTCTTGGGAGGAGAGTTGGGGAATGTGAGTGGTTTTTTGCTTTTTGTTTTTGTTTTTGCGAGGTGGGGTGATGGAAAGGGAAGATTGTGGAAGGGAGATCCAAGAGTGTTACATCCACAAATAGAAGGGACCTTGGAGGCCCAGGGAGTCCTCACTCAGGAAATTGAGACTCTTAGAGGTCAAGTGACTTGTCCAAGGTTACAGAGCTTAATGAGATTTGAGAGCAGGTTTTCCTGATTCCAAAGCCAATTTGTTATACCATACTGCCTTTTGGGAGAGTGAATATGTCAATGACTGAACCTACATAATCATACTATTCTTCTGATTGGGATGAAAAGTCGGGCAATTTTTCTTGGTATATTTGAAGAAACACCATTGTGGACTATACTGGGTTAAGAAAGAGCAATGGGTTTAGAATTAGGAAGAGCTGAGTACAAATCCAACTTTACACACTCAGGCTTTATGCTCCTCAGCCAGTCATTTAACCTCTTTGCCTCAGTTTTCTCATGTAAAAATAAAGATAATAGAAACTCCCTCCTGGGGCTTTTGTAAGGATAAAATGATGTCATATTTGTAAAACACTGTAAATCACTACGTATTATGTATATAGTTTGTGTAAAAATAATAACTGTTATGTATCTGTTGTTTTCCAACTGAATCAGAATTGTTTTGAGTCCCTTTATACTGTTTGACTACAACATTATATAGGATCATAGATTGAGCTAGAAGGGATCTTAGAGGGCATCTTGTTAAACCTCCTCTTTTTATAGATGAGGAAACTTGATACCCAGGGAAGTTAATTGACCTATGTGCCAAGAACAAAGATAAAAATTAGAAAGCTCCTGTTCTTTCTGTTTGGAGGGAGGAGATAACCTTTAAATATATGAATATATACAAAATAAATATAAGATACTTTAGAGATGTAGGGTACTAGCAGTTGAGGGATCAGGAAAGAATTTATGAAGAAAGTGATATATGATCTGAGTTTGAAAAAAGTAAGAGAGTTTGTGATATGTAGGCATGAGGGACAGCCAGTGCAAAATCTCAGAAAACAGTTACTAATACTACATTTGAGGTTGGGAGAAGAACTTGAAGATTTGTTTGGCTAGGCCATGGTGTCCAGGGAAAAAAGCAATAAAGTTGGAGAGATAGGTACTACTACATTTTGAAGGGCTTTAAAAACCAAACAAATGGACAATGAGGAAGCTCAGTGGATTTAGAGCCTGCTTGCTATGTCACCTTGGGCAGCCCATTTCCTAGCCCTTACCTCTGTTCTGCCTTGGAATCAATATACAGTATTGATTCTAAAATAGAAGGAAGGATTTTTAAAAAAGTTTATTTTTTATTGTAGGGGCAGTAAAGACTACATAATAAAATGGAATTTATTAAATAGGGAAGTAACTGATTAAAATCAGGCCAAAACCACTTTGGTACTTATGTGGTCGATGTGGTGAGTGACATGAGCCTGGGAAACCAATTAGGAGCTAATTTCAGTAGTTCAGGCTAGAAGTGACAAGAAACTGAACTATATTATGCATATGTGATTAATTATATATATATACATATATATGTAATAGCTGTTATTACATGTTTGTTATTTTCCAACTGAATCAGAATTATTTTGAGTACCTTTATACTATATATGAAGTCTTGACCTACTTCTCTAAAGCTATTTGAATCATGAGAAGAGGATGATTGTGAAAGAGGTAGACATAAAAACTATATAGTGCGACAACTGATAGGACGTGTGGGATGAGGAAGAGTGAGAAGTCAAGGATAATGCCAGAGTTGTAAATCCAGAAGATTAGAAGGATGGTGGTTCCCTCAACAGAAATAAGAACATTTTGGAGAGGAACAATAATAATAATGATGAAAGAGATGGTGAAGTGAGATGACTCGGGTACATTGTATTGTACTCCACTCACTCAGTCACAGAAATATGAATTCAACCTATGGGTTCTAGTTCCCAGATCAGAGCTCTTTCTTTCCCTTAGAGCCTGTTGTGTCCATAGTCAGGAGTTTCATATAAAGTCCATGTTTCTTCTCTAATCCCAGAAGGGTTTAGGACTACTCCTGAGTTATCATCAACCCTCACCATAAAGATCTTATGATGATACCTACCTAGCATGTAGGGATTGATAGCCTAATGAATTTGGGTACTGCAAGTCAAGAGTACTTTCCTCTTAACTATTTTCTTCTCTCCCAGCTCTGCCTTCTCAAGGCTCTGCCCTTCTTCCAAAACAGAGCATAGTGGAAGAAAACGAAAGAATGATCTCTGGACTCCTAACAGCCAGGTCCCAGGTAAGTTGGGGCTTTTTGTCTTCTAAAATGCTATTTCAGTTCTCAGAATATGGACATTTTTCTTTCCTCTGTCCTTGGGCTTTCCTGCCCATCCAAATTCTGTGCAGAGATCTGAACCCTGCCTTAATTGCTGTCTCTAAGAAGGCATAGTATATTCTGTCAATTGAAGTAGTTATTAGATTGTGAGAGCTGGAAAGGGCATTAGAGGTTATCTATTTAATACAATCTCCTTACTTAGATTCAATGTAAAGTGATCAGCTCAGGATTTTAAGAGGTAGGATTTGGTCTAGAAACCATGTTTCTCAACCTTCAGTTTTCTATTTTTCCTACTAAACCACAGAACTCTTTAGAAAATGCCTGTCTTCTTACTTCATGTCCTTTTTCAGTATCTTTTTCCTCTCTACGAAACATTTGATTATTCATTCAAGCATTATAGCAGGGCAGAAAGGATTTGAGTGAACAAAGGCTAGAAGTGACATTGTTGTTTAATCGTAATGGTTGTGTCTGACTCTTTGTGACCTCATTTGGGCTTTTCTTAACAAAGATACTAAAATGGTTTGCTATTTTCTTCTCCAGCTTGTTTTACAGATGAAGATACTGAGACAAACACAGACAAGTGACTTGTTCAGACTCACACAGCTAGTTAATGTCTGAGGGTGGATTTGAACTCAGGTCTTCCTAACTCCAGGCCCAGCATTCTATCTGCTTTGCTGCCTGAATGCTTTGAAAAGATATGAGAGTAGTTTACCCTTTCCATTTCCAGTGAATTAAGGCAAACAAAGGTTAAGTGACTTACCAAGGATCACACATAAAGTGAGCATCTGAGGCTGGATTTGAATTCATGTCTTCCTGACTCCAAGACCAGCTCTCTCTACTAGCCACCTAGCTGCCTCCTATGGATTTGACAGAGGCTCCATTTAATATTTTTTTAAATTATATTTTCTCATTTGTAATACAGCAATAATACTATCCATAGTACTTATAGTACTTAGTTTACCCCATTAATTCAAATAATGGAACCCTAAAGTGGTCTCATGTTTCAAATTGACATTGTATATTTCCACTGTGCTGGAACCAGTGACCAAATCTTACATAATTGTGTGTGTTGTGTGTGTGTGTGTGTGTGTGTGTGTGTGTGTGTGTGTGTGTGTGTATGAAACATATATTATATATACATATATATATCTTTGACTAGTACAAATCTGAATACATGGAACAATTTCAGAACATTCATTATTTACACTAATGATTCCTAGCTATTTATCAATAATTTGTAATTTTATCTGTAAGGATATTTTCTGGTACAAAGTAAGTCTTAAAAAATACTTTATTTCCTTTCTTCTAACTTTATAACTTAAAAGATGGTCATTGAGAATTGCTTGGCCCTGGCAATTCATCACCTTCTGGCCTATTTGGTGATCAAATGAGTTCATATTGTGTAATATTTTGTAAAAATTAAAGTACAACCTACTATTTTCTTTCAGTCATACACACCATTTGCTTATTTTGTGCTAAGTTTTTAAAGGGACACAAGCCTAAGAATTCTAAGACCCACTGTCTGCCTTCAAAGAGCCTCATTGATGAGAGAAGACATACACACAAAAAGATTATTATTGAGTAAAGCTTAATGTACGTTGATTCTATTTCCGTAAAATCTTTTGTATCCATCACTTTGTCTCCCCTGACAGTGCTACTAGCCTGTTGGTTTTTTAAACTCTTGCCTTCTGTTTTAAAATCAATACTATGTATTGGTTCTAAGGCATAAGAGTGGTAAGGGCTAGACAATGAGAGTTAAAGTGACTTGTCCAAGGTCACAGAGCTAGGAAGTGTCTGAGGCCAGAATTGAACCCAGGACCTCTGGTCTCTAAGTCTGGCTCTCAATCTACTGAGCCACCTAGCTGCCCCCTCTCTGTTTCTTAATGAGGAGGAACAACCTTTAACCATACAAGTCATTTAGCAATTCCTTAGCTATGAAGGGAGAGGACTTGAATAGCCATTCCTTCAAGTGTTTGTTTTTAAAAAAGGGGAAAATAAAAGAATTTTTTTTTTTAAGATTTGGAAATGTTTCATTTTATCAAATGATTCAATAGTTGAATTAATTGGAAGAATCAGTACAAAGGAATAATGCAAAGAATAATATACTTTTCATTATTAATTTCAAGGAAAGAAATAATTATCATTAACACAAAGGACTTTTGCTTTATAGCTTTGTGAAACCTCTCTCATTAGCTCTCTATGTCCTAGCAAACTGAAGCACAAGCTGTTCATTAAAGTCAGAGACAGTTAGGAAAGATACCGGGGAGGTACTGTCAAAAGGACTTGAAGACTGATTGAATGTGGGAGGATTGTGTAAAAGAGTGCAAATCTGGGTAATTAGGATAATACTTTTAACAGAAATGGGGATATTTGGAGGAAGATTGTTATGGGGAAATGATAATGAATTCTGCTTTTAGAACTATTCAGTGTGATATATCAGTGGGACACCAGCAGAGCTAGCTGCTTGGGCAAGTGATTTCAAAAGATGAGTTGATTACTTCAAGTCATCTGATTCAGATAATCTACATCCTTGAGTCCTAAAAGAAATGGTAATTATGATGACTGAGCTACTGCCAGTGACAATATAATGTTTTAAGGGGGGAATTTGTGAAATGCCTGGAAGTGGTAACTTGGATCCATATTGTTAAATGCCAAGCTGAAAAGTTTGTAGACAGCTAGGTAGCAAAATGGGTAAGAGTGCTGGATTTGGAGTCAGGAAGACCAAATCTAGCCTTTCTAACTGTGTGACCCTGAGCAAATCATTTTGCCCCAGCTTCCTCATTGGTAAAATGGGGATAATAGCATCAACTTCATGGGGTTTTTAATAAGGATCTTTGCATAGCATTTTACAGACCTTTGTATAAACAATACCACACAAACTTTAAAGCTCCATATAATGCTAGCTATTATTATTTACTATTATTTTTATCCTTGAAACAATAGAAAAAATAATAATTCTTGAGCTTGGTTCTTAAGTCAGACCTGAGGCCATTGAAAAGATTTCTTCCCTTCTAGATTTAGAATATTTTTCTATATTCATATCTCTCTCCAAATGAAAAGATCCTAGAGAACCCTAATAAGAAGTTTAAAATTCAATTTTCCCATATTTGTGTGTACATATTTATGTGTACTTTATTAAACTTCAAAATGACAAAGGAAAAAATCCTTCAAGTTTACAAATCATGTGAAGAACATGTCATATCTATAATGATGTCTTATCTTCACCATACCAATCAGGACCAAATATGATTTTTACAAGAAAACACATCTTATTTACAAGTTGAGTAGCTCTGCCTTCCATTGTCAATTGTTGTATATCATCGAATCTACTCCAAGCAAAAATCTTGCCCCTTCCTTGGCTCTCTCTTCTCTTAAACTATAGCCTTGTTGAGTTTGCAAACTCAATTAAAAAAAACTCTTTTGTCTTTAGCTTCTCTTGCCAGCCTCTGCTAATTTTGCACTATATAGCATTCCTCCCACAGTTTTTACAGAACCTCACTCTGCCTGTCCCATCTCAGCGCCTTGGTGAATTAGTTTCATAAGTACTGACCTTGGATTCCTTCCACCTCCTTCACTCCTAATTGTGTGCTGCTGTGGAACAGAGCTAGAGGAAATCACAAGACTGCCGGTTGGGTCCATTACAGACTTTTGTTAGATAATCTCAATTGACTCCTCAATGTAGCAAAGCAATCTTTTACATCTCTATAGTCCATTTGATATCTCACCACAGTGGCTATTCCAACCCTTTTCATTCCTTCATAAGCCTCCCACAGTATCCCTTTTCCCTATTCACTCAGCTAAGGACTTTGCCTCAGACTTGCTTTGCCCAGAAAAATTGAGACCATTTTGCCAAGAACTTCCTCTTCTCCTCTAATATCTCCTTTTTGTCTCACCTGAAGATGACCCTTCTTGCCAAGGTAAATTATTCCACATTCACCCTTGATCTCATTCTCTCTTCTATAGCAGATTATTCTTATTATCATTCCCATTCTCTCTTATCTTCATCACTTTCCCTATCTAATGCTCTTTTCTTGCTGCCTCCCAACATGGTCATATCTCCTTAATCCTTAAAAATCCCTCACTTGATCCTGCCATCCCTACATTATCTTATATCTTCCACTTTTGTGGCTATACTTGAAAAAGCCATCTATTTTAAGTGCCTCCACCTATCTTTTCAGACTTCATCAAATCATATTAAATCTGACTTTGGACACCATCATTCAACTGAAACTGCCTTCTGCCAAGTTTCCAGTGATCTCTTATTTGGCATTGCGGACCACCTTCTCCTAGATATATCTCTCCTCCCTGTTTTCATGACACCTCCTTCATTCAATCTTCATTCAGGTTGAGGTGGCTATCTGCATGTCCTCCAAGGCTCTAACATAGGTCCTTTTATTTTCTCAGACTATTTTGCTAAGTATTAGCTCCTATGAGTTCAGATTAGTTCTAGTCTTTTTGCTGAGCTCCAGCCTGCATCATCATCATCTGCCTTTTGGACACCTCAGATTGGATGTCTCATAAATATCTCAAACTCAGCATGTCTAAAACAGATTTCCCCTAAACCCTTACCTCTTTCTAATTTCCTTCTTATTATTGAGGGTACCACCATCTGCCAAAAGTCAGCCAGCCTCAGAACCTTAGTTACATCCTTGACTCTTTACACTCACAACCCACACCCCATACTCAATCTGTTATAAAGTCTTCTTGATTTTACCTTCACAACACTTTCCCTAAAAGTCCAATTCTATAGGTTCACAAAATCACTGAAGTACACCCTTGTCTCTTCAGTAGCCTGCTATCTCCAGCCTCTGCCGACTCCAGTTCAGACTCCCACTAAGCTGCCGGAAGTGATTTCTTAAAGCATAGGTCTGACCATGTCATTCCTCTTATTTATTCAACTTCAGTGGCTCCTTGTTATCTTCAGGATAAAATACAAAATCTTTTTGTCATATAAAGCCTTTTATATCCTGGCCCCTTCCTGTCTTTTCAGCCTTCTTACACTTGACTCCTCACATTGAAGTATGGTCAAACCACATCTTCTATTTCTGATGATGCATTGCCATGCCTGGAATGCACTTCCTCCTCACTTCACTTCATTGAAGGGTTTATTTCCTTCAAAATTCAATTCATGCCTTTACCTTTAAAATGTTTTCATTTAAAATTTTTTATTATGAGCTAGAAAAATAATCAGCAACCATCAACCTTTTCAGATGCAAAGAAGACCAGAAGATTATATATGAAACCTTGAATCAAATACTGCTTATTTTTTAAAAAACATATTAAATTTAACATTCTAATACCAACATCGTTCTATTTAACTGTGTTTCTTTCTGAACTTCTTTATGTCCTTATCTATGTATTTAAAGCATTTTCTTTTTTGTATCACTGCTATTCCCAATTCTCTCAGCTCCTCTCTCAAATAAAAACCACCTTCACCCTCTTAACAAATATAGTCAAGCAAAGTAAATTTGTATTAGCTGTTTCTGAAAATGTTTATCACATCTGTACCATAAGTTTCTCTTCTGCTTCACTAAGAAGTGGGAATCATGTTTCATTACCAGTCTTGGAGTTATATTTTGCATTATCAGAGTTCTTCGGTATTTTAAAGTTCCTTTCCTTTACTGTGTTATGATCATTTTAGAAATAGTTCTGTGTCTTATTACTTCATTCTTTATCAATTCATACATTCATTCTCATTTTCTCTGAATCTGTCCTTTTCATCTTTTCTGATAGCATAGTAATGTTCTTGATATGTACTATAATTTGTTCATCTTATGTCCCCTTTAATGGGTACTTAATTTGTTTAAATTTCTTCAACAAATGCCCCTTTAAATATTTTTATACATATAGATTCTTTTGCTGTCTTTGATCTCTGAGTATAAGCCTATTAATGATATCATTGGCTCAAAAAGAATATAAAATTTAGTGACTTTTTAGATGTAGTTCTGAATAACTTCAGAATAATTGGATCAATTTGCTATTCTCTTAATTATGCATTATTGTGACTATTTTACCAAAACCTTCCAACATTTTTGTTCTCTTTTGCCTGTCTGACAAGGTTGAAGTGCAGCCCAAGATTTATTTTAATTTGCATTTCTATTATTGGATATATGTGGTTGTTGATAGCTTTTATTTCTTTTCTTGAGAAATGCCTATTGTAGCTGCTCCAGCTTGATTGGCTTTTCTGCCCTGTTTATGGCAGTTGGCTGACAGCTGGGAAGGGCTGAGCCTTTCTCTATAAGAATTACCTCCCTAAAGGATGGCAGGCTGGATGCAAGGCTGGTAGTTTATAGGCTGCTGCCTCTCCCAGGGCTCCTGTGCCCATCTACCTATTGATGGCAGGTGGTAGTGATGTTGATGATGGTAAGGAAGATGGATCTTCTTCTCTATAAGGATTTATCTCCTCATTAATGGCTATGGGGGCTGAGCTAGAACTAGTTCTGGTGGTTTGGGGGGCATTGCTATTCTGAATGCTCTTGCACTCAGAGTTCTGGGTTGTCTCCTTCAGCAACTGATGGTTGAAATGATTGTGGCACTTGGCTTGTCTCTCCCTCAGGGCCTTGTAAGAGGTGGTATTTGGTAATCAGAGATTGTTTCACTCAAATACTAACAGTGTGACTGCCATGTTGAACCTAATTAAAAATTAGTATTTGGAATGTGATTACTGGTGTTAATTTGGAGCATTGATATATGAACTCTATTAATTGTGTGGTTTGGAATTTTGTGTATAGTGCTTTCCATGCCTGGGCTTTACTTGGGTAAACAACGTATAAGGGTAAATTCTTCCACTCCTGACTCATTTTGAAGGGATAATAAGCCCTGATTAAGTGGGAATGTGCTTGCTTTTTCCAGGTATCAGTAACATTCAAGGATGTAGCTGTAGACTTCACAAAGGAAGAATGGCAAGAACTGGAACCTTCTCAGAAAGACCTGTACCGGGAAGTGATGTTGGAAAACTACAAAAACCTAGTTTCCCTGGGTAAGAATGGCTTTCTTCTATACCTCAGAATATGCCTTTTCTAGTCTTTTTGTCCTTGATTGGTAAAGGTGTAAAATTATCTAATGTGGGGGAAGCTCAGTGGATTGAGAGCCAGGCCTAGAGATGGGAGGTCCTAGGTTCAAATGTGACTTCAGACACTGTGTGACTCTGGACAAGTCACTTGACCCCCATTGCCTAGCCCTTACCATTCTTCTGCCTTGGAGCCACTATACAGTATTGACTCCAAGAGGGAAGGTGAGGGTTTTTATCATAAATAAATAAATGAATGAATGAATGAATGAATGAATGAAATTATCTAATATGCTTAAATGGGTTTTGGCTTGCTTGCAGGAATCAGGAATTCATGATCCCTTTATAGTTAATAAATAGAGTGTTTTCTTCTTTTTGTTCTCAATTCTTAGATTTGGAAATGGTAAGCTTCATTACGTTATGTCTCATTCTCTGATGCCATAGATCAGAGATTCTCCCCCAAAGTGCCAATGCAAATGCCTGAAGACATGAAATGTTTCCATCCTTCTAACTTGGAGAGCACTGATGTACTCATCTTCTTTTTATTCTTCATCTTTTCTATAGTCCATCCTACCTTTAAACACTACCCTCTCCACCGTCACCTTACTTCCATTCCATCCATGCCCCTGATTACTTGCACACATACACACACACAATTTCAGAATCAGAAGATACTTAAAACTGATTCAGTCTATACCTGAACAGCAATCCCTTCTACAGTATCCCTCACTACAATATCACCTCATACATTCTCCACTTGAAAGCTTCCAGTGAAGGAAAACCACTACCTATTGAGACAGCTTATTTTACTTTCAGATAAAGGTAATTGTTAAACTTTTAATTCACTTTTTACATGACTGATAACCTCACTTTTAAACAAGCCTGATGACATGCTCTCCAGTGTCCATAGTATCTATCGTTCATGCTATCTTTGAATGCATCTCATTTCATCTGTGTCCTTCCTAAAATATACTTCCTGTAATTGGATATATTTGTGTGTGTGTGTGTAACTATGTATAGTCCAACCAGTGCACAATATAACAGGAAGCTCATTTTTCTTATTTTGGACATTGATCCTCAGTGCAGCACCTTAAGTTTGGGATCTTGTACAACTCTGTAGGCACTAAGTTTTCTTTTTCCTGAAGAGGAAGGGACTAGGATTCTGAGTTCTCTTCAGAAATTCCTATTTTTTTCCATATGTAGGGATTCCAATTTCCAAACCAGATATTATTTACCAGTTGGAACAAAGAGAAGCAACATGGGTGTCAAAAGGAAAAGTGCTAAGGAGTTCCTCTCCTGGTGAGTAAGGTTTAACTAGCTATATTTGCAAACTGTTATTTAGCCGGCTTGTCATGAGGATAACCTTCCAAATGTTGACCAAGGAGCTTTTTCAAAGACTTGTGACTAGTTCTTGGCACCAGAAGATAAAAAGAGCATAAAATGAAAGAATTTGGAATAAAAAAAATTTATTAATAGCGGAGCAAGGGATCCAGAGAACACAGTGAACAGGAAAAAGAGTGGATATTCCTAAAGGCCCAATGTGCTACATACCAGATATGATCAGGTCATTATTTCTGTGCTTTTAAAGAGCCAAGAGTGCCTTGCAAATAATTAGGGCAATTAAATTTTGCTTATTTATAGGCATAATGTCAAAAGCTAACATACAACTATTTTCATTAAAGAATTTTAAACACATTTAATGATCATTTTAATGATCAACCTCTAATTATGAGATTTAATTATTTTTATTTTAGAGAGCATAAGAACATTAAGTACATTTCTAAAAATAGAAGTAAAATAGCCAAGATTTACAAAATAGTACTTTTTAAACTAACGTTTCTTTCCATTTATCAAAATAAACAGAAAAATTATCTTCATCTCTGCTAAAAATTAAGCTCAGCAAAAAGAATACTTGCTCTAAGGAAAACTGAAAAAAAATTAATATCTGAAATCACAACTCTTCATGCACATTGCCAATCATAAACTCAATGAATATTTGTGACATACCGCAATAACAATTTGGAATTTGACTTTACTTTTTAAGAACACAATATTGCTTAATGTCTTTCGTGGGCTTCTTTTGTGAAATCAGTTACAATGAACTTAAATTCTGAGAAAGATAAATTTCTTGAGTTTTACATTCTCATTCATCTATATAATATCACAAGCTTAAAAAAATCATTTTAGACAAATTCTTGTCATGTTGTTGGCTTTGACCTTGCCAGTATGTGTTTTATATTTTAAGTTATCCATATAAATAAGTAAAGTATTGTCATTAATGATTAAATACTAGATATATTCTTAGCCTCCATACTTTTCTGATTTGTTAAAATCTTTGTCTTTTTGAGTTTAATAAAATACTAAAGCTCATCCCAGAGGTATTTATTCTGTCCAAAAATAGATCAATCATCCCTCAAAAAGTATTTTTTTATCATTGAAGATTAGTTTTACTAGGCAATTAAATTCAACACATTAGTAGGGGGAATTTCTTCATCTGGAAATTTCCTATACCAATGAAATTTCACATATCCTGTCCATATCCCTATTCCCTAAGCATCATAAAATTGTAGTTTAATTTTCATTTAACTTAAAAATCAACCTTTTAGTATTTTAAACTTGAAAATAAAAGGTGGACTAAAAGTAGAATGGCAGTGTGATACGGTTGAGAAAATAATGGATTTGGAGTCAGTAATGGCTCTGCTACTGACTCATGTGTGGTAGGGCACATCAGTTAACCATTCAGCCTTCAATTTTGTAGTGTCATGAACCCTGCATTCAGACTCCAAAACTGGATTCTAGTACCAGCTATGACTAGGCAAGTCACTTAACTAGTTTGTTTCCTCATCTGTAAAATAATGCCTTCCCTGCTTACCTCGCAGGACTATAGTAGGGATCAAATAAGAAAGTATATTTAAAGGTCTTTGACCAGACTTGTGATTTCATTGGTAAGAGCCCTGGACCCAAGAAAAGTTAAGTTCATATCCTGTCTTTTACACTAGCTCTATGACCCTGGACAAATGAGTTGACTATTCTCAGCCTCAGGTTCTTTATCTATAAAATGGGAATAATAATTGCACCTTCCACTCAGAGTTATTGTGAAAATTTAATGAGATAATAATGCTTTGCAAACCTCAAAACTATATAAAGATAAATGTTATTATTGTTGTTTTTGAATTCCCTAATGAAGAATCACCCTCTTAATATAAACCTGTACATGTTGTGAAACTTCAGTCTTAGAGATTTGCCTGGGGCCCTGAAAGGTTAAATGATTAGCATAGGCTCATGCCACAAGGATGAGGAGTTAGAGGTAGAACTTGTAACCAGGGCTTCTGTTTCAAGTTCTTTTTGTTAGCATGATGGCCACTCTTACTGAATGAGAAAGGACCAGCTCTGACTGCTTTCTTTCTCTCAGCAAGGATAGGAAATAATCATGTCTTTATTTCTTTCAGATGGGGAGAAACTTGAACAATCTGAAATCAAAGCATCAGCTTGGAAGCTGGGTATTTTTATAGAGGAGTCATCCAAAGACAGGTTCATATGGGATAATTCCTGGGGTCCTATGTTGGGAGAAGCCAGAAGTAGTCCCAACGAATATGATGAATATGGAAAGAATTCCATTCCATACTTAGTTAAATGCAATAGAATCTCCTCAGCAAAGATGCTTTCTAAGTACAGTGAATATGAGACACCCTTTAGCTATAATACAAACCTTATTCAAAATCATAGATTTCATTCTGGAGAAAAACATTTTGAATGCAACAAATGTGGGAAGACCTTTAGTCAAAAAACTGGCCTTACTGAACACCAGAGAATTCATACTGGAGAAAAACCTCATAAATGCAATGAGTGTGGGAAAGCCTTTAGACGTAGCACACAACTTAATGTACATCAACGAATTCATACAGGAGAGAAACCCCATAAGTGCAATGAATGTGGGAAAGCCTTCAGACGTAGCACGCAACTTACTGTACATCAAAGAATTCATACTGGAGAAAAACCCCACTTGTGTAACGAATGTGGAAAGGCTTTCAGACAGAGCACACAACTTACTTACCATCAGAGAATTCATACTGGAGAGAAGCCCCACAAGTGTAATGAATGTGGAAAGGCATTCATCCGGAACACACAACTTACTGTACATCAAAGAATTCATACTGGAGAGAAACCCCATAAATGTGATGAGTGTGGGAAAGCCTTTATCCAGAGAATACAACTTACTGTACATCAGAGAAGTCATACTGGAGAGAAACCTCACATGTGTGATGAATGTGGGAAGGCCTTTAGACGAAGTACACAACTTACTGTACATCAAAGAATTCATACTGGAGAGAAACCCCACAAATGTAATGAATGTGGAAAGGCCTTTATCCGGAATACAGAACTTACTGCACATCAAAGAATTCATACTGGAGAACATCCCCACAAATGTAATGAATGTGGGAAGGCCTTCATACGTAGGACACAGCTCACTGTACATCAAAGAATTCACACTGATGAGAAACCCCACATATGTAATGAATGTGGGAAAGTCTTCATCCAGAGCATACAACTTACTGTACACCAGAGAATTCATACTGGAGAAAAACCTCACATGTGTAATGAATGTGGGAAAACCTTTAATCACCGATCATCCCTTAGTTCCCATCAGAGAATCCATACTGGAGTGAAGCCGTATAAATGTAAAGAATGTGGCAAAGCATTTATGGATAGTTCTTACCTTACCTACCATCAGAGAATTCATACTGGAGAGAAACCTTATACTTGTAATGAATGTGGGAAAGCCTTTAACCATAGATCATCCCTTAAAAACCATCGAAGAATCCATACTGGAGAGAAACCTTATAAATGCAACGAATGTGGTAAATGCTTCAGTAACTGTTCATCCCTTGCTTGCCATCAAAAAATCCATACTGGCGAGAAACCTCACAAATGTAATGAATGTGGCAAGGCCTTCATTCAGATCATCCATCTTACTGTACATCAGAGAATTCATACAGGAGAGAAACCTTATAAATGCAACGAATGTGGGAAAGCTTTCAAACACAACTCATCCCTTACTTCCCATCTCAAAACTCATTCTCGAAAAGAATCACATAAATGGAGCCGACAACATAGTCATAATCAGAGAAATCATACAAGTAAGAAACCCTTAAAAAATAACAAAAGTGGTAAAGCCTTTAACCACAACTCGTCCCTTAGTCAGCAGAAAAGTCACATTGGAGAGAAGTCTTGTGAAGCTCAAACCCTTCATCCCGACTGTATTTCAGTGGATCCATGAGCTCATTGATGTGGGTACTATTGCAGGTTACAACCTAAACACACCTCACTCTGTGCCCCTCTTGTCCATATTCATCCTAACATGTCTACCAAAATTATTCTCTCAAAATTTACTAGTTACCAAACTTAGTATCATTTTCTATTCTCATCTCTTTGATCTCGCTATGGTATCTGATATTATTGAATACCTCTGACTTTCTGTAGTTTCTCCTCCCTAAACTTCAAAAACAGCCCACTTCTGATTCTCCTCCAATCTTTTCATTTTCTCTTCTACCTCCTTAATTAGTTCTTCAACTACTTCTAGACAGTTTAAGGAGGTTATTTCCCAAAGTTCTGTTCTTGTTCCTCTTTTCCCTATATTTTATGACTTGACATTATCATTTATTGCCATGCCTACAACTATATAAACTATGAAATTGACTCCCAGATCATTATCTCTAGCTCATAGCTCTCTCCCAAGCTCCAGATCTATGTGTCCTACTACTGACAGTATGACTTAGTTTAGGCCCTACTAACATTTCAAATCATGCATGTATAAAACTGAACTTATTTTTTTGCCTTTGCCCCTAAACCTGCTCTTTTGGCTTATTTATTTGTCATTGGTGCCACCATTTTCCCTCACTTTGCTGTATTTGAAATGTTGGTTTTATGTTTGGTTCTTCCCTCTCCCTTGCCTCTTATACTCAATTACTTAACCAGGTTTTTTGAGTTTTATATTACTTATTTATTTGTTCATTTAACATTCACTTAGTCCTTTTCTGTGAGCAGAGAACTTTGCAAGTCTCTGGTTAAATACAGAGATATAATGATATGTTTTGCCTACAGTCATGGAGGTTACAGTGTAGTAAGGGATAGAACACAATATCTCTATTATAAACTAGTGCATGCTTTTCTTACTGTGTTCCCACCCTCATCTTCCTAATATGTCTTTCCTAATGCCTGCTTTAAACAATATAACAACTAAGGTCTTTCCTATTGCCCTTCCAATTCTTCCTTTATTAGGTTGCCACTTTCACACATAGATTTGATCATGTTGTACTTCCATTCTAAAATGTTTAATGGTTTCCAATGGCTTACAGAAAGAACAATTGAAACTCCTACACCTACTATACAAATACACCTGTACTCCACAATTTGACAGCCTGCCATTCCAGCCTTATACTATTCCACTTCACGTACTCTTTGCTTTAGCCAAACTGGACAGTTTCTTCCCTGAATATACGTTTTCTGTTTAGGCTCTTCCCTGTGCTTGGACCACTTAAATTCTATTTATCCTTAAAATCCATCTAAAGTGCTCCTTTTAAGAAGTAATCCATAACTCTGTGGTCTCCATATCCTGATCCATCTCCAGATCTCACATAGCACTTTGTGCCTGATAGAACATGTATTATTTTAAATTATAATTATGTGTACATGTCATCTCTACTATAAGTTTTATGAAGGCAAAGACTGTTGTACCTAAAAGTATTTTTTCCCAGGACCTATTATGCAATCCTTCACATAGAAGATTATCAAAGTGAATTTAAATGAATTGAGGACATGAAATTTTATTTGAAATGTTTATCTTACTAAACATCAATGAATTCATATTATAGAGAGACTATAAATGGTGCATTAGCTGCTTAAGACCCCTGCTCTGATATTAAACTAATTCCTGACTTTGGGGTTTAATACTCAGAGCTCCAGAAGTCTCTTCTCCCTTCCACCCTTTAAAGATAATTTTCCCTTCAGTACATCTTGATATGGATATTTTCTTATTAATGTTATTAATTAATTCTATAACTATCCCAAGGATGCTTATTTATAGACCCAGTGAGTTAATGATTAGTAGAAGTTCAGGTAAGATGGAGATAATGTAAGCCAATTCCCTTATTTTAATAGATTAAGAATCTGAGACCCAGAGAGGGATAAGTAATTTGCCCATGGTAGTAAGTGGCAGTGCATGTAAATGAAATAATGCATGTGAAGTCCTATATAAAGCTTAAAAGGTATAAAGGTTTCAAATAATTCTTAAGCTTGAGCATTACTTCATGAAGTAATCTTGATAAGAGTTCTTTGTTTTCCTCCTGACTACTCACCAAAGTGAAGGCCAGATTCAACTCTGGCCCTGCTCTGGGTTGGTTAGCTCCATAAGAGCAAGGAATTTTCCCTTTGGTAGCAGCAACATTTTTTAACACAAGAAGCTGTAAGTAGCACCAGGCGAAAAATACTGGAGGTGAAATTCATCATTTCCCTTGTCTTATGCCTTCTCAGGATAACCCCTTTTCAGGGATCCATCTTGTTTCTTACACCTATCAACTTGTACTCATTCTGGAATGTAATAATTTTGTGTTTGGGTGATATATTAGCATTGTCACTGGAATAACTATAGGTACAATACAAAGAGAATTGTACCAGTACATGGCATTTGACTGTTGATGATACATCTACAGGATATACCTCCATGGGGTTCTAGACATCTTTCAGGGTATGCTTAGAATACATTGCTGCCTATGATAGCCAACCTCCCAAGCCAAAAAGATAAATTTTGAAAATAATTCACACTTCTTAGATCAAGATCTACCAGTATTTTATGTTTTAGGAAAACAAAGGGGGGAAGGAGTCAGTATGAGATAACCTCAAATTAAAGCTTTCATTTTTTTAAAAGGAAAAATCTGTGAATTTTTTAAACATTTTCATAACTATATTTTGATATGATTGATTTTCTTTGTAATCCTATGTAATGCATTTTAAAACATTCTGAGAAGGGGTCCTTGGGTTTCGCCAAACTGCCAATGGGTTCCATAACACAATAAAGGTAAGAACCCCTAGTATATGAGAAATTTTGTTTAGAATAGTTATTTACAGGTTAGTAGCAGAATTAATTTTTTAAAGTATTTATGTACCCTACTGATAAACTGAATAGTTTAACATTTATTTTTCATATAAGAGGGTAAAACATCCAAGAATTGAGGCTAAATATAAATTGGCCAATTTCAGGGACTTAAAAGTAGACTGTGTCAGAGTAAATAAAAAACCAGACTTCATCAGCATAATTTATGGAAATATATTTAATTTGGAAAGATTTAAATAGGGCAGGCCAATAGTCTAAATCTATGCTACCTTCAAAGGCAGAAAGTAGCACTGATGATATGAAATAAATTCAAATACTGACCAAAAGACATTAAGAAAAAAGTAAGGACAATCTAGTACATTAGGAGGCCCTATTCTAAAGGAGAATATAGAAATTCTAACTTTGACATCTGGGTTTTGACTATATAACATCCCTGGGAGTTTTCATTTTAGGGTTTCTTTCAGGAAGTGAGCAATAGATTCTTTCAGTTTCTATTTTGCCCTCTGATTCTAAGATTGCCGGGCATTTTTGTGATTTCTTGAAATATGACATCTAGGCTTTTTTTTGTTTGTTTCATAGCTTCACAAAGTCCAGTGTTTCCCAAATTATCTCCTCGATTTATTTTCCAGTTACATTCTTTTTCCTATGAGATATTTCACATTTTCTTCTATTTTTTTCAGACTTTGGATTTTGTTTTACTACTTATTGATGTTTCCAGGAGTCATTAGCTTCCATTTGTTCAATTCTAATTTTCAAGGACTCATTTTCTTCTTAAGATTTTGTTCTTTTTCCAAGCTCTTGCTTTCCTCAGTCTATACTTTTACGTAGGCTGTCTCCCATGCCTGGAGTGTACACTCTCTTATTTCTGCCTCTTAGTAGCCTTTTTTTTTAGGGGCTCAGCTTAAGTGTCATTTTCTATAGGAATCTTTTCATGATATATAATACTTGGTTGTTAGTGCTCTTACCTCCCGAAGTTTTCATGAATATATTTTTTTTTACATGTAGTCCCTGATTCCCCCAGGAGAATATAGTCTTTAGGAATAGAAAAGGACTGATTTTGCTTTTATTCTTGTAGCTCTACACTTAGCACCATGATTGCACACAGGTATGGGATTGGTATCTTTCCATATGACAGCCTTTATTTAAAATCCTTATCTTGGGGGCAGCTGGGTAGCTCAGTGGATTGAGAGTCAGGCCTAGAGACGGGAGGTCCTAGGTTCAAAGCCAGCCTCAGACACTTCCCAGCTGTGTGATCCTGGGCAAGTCACTTGACCCCCATTGCCCACCCTTACCACTTTTCCACCTATGAGCCGATACACAGAAGTTAGGGGTTTAAAAAAAATAAAAAATAAAATGCTTATCTCCCCCACTAGTTCTAATCTTTTCCATTTTAAAGTCTCCCAATAGATCTTCATATGGTCTCAAAGCCTTTCACCATCCTAATTTCTTTATTTCTAGATATCCTTCAGTTTGTCGGTGTTCTTTCTAACATGGAACTCCCTCTAGTTGGTGTCTGATCAGGACAGGAAGAAAGAAGGAACACTAGTAAAAGAATAATGATGATAAAGCTTTGAAAATGGTTATCCCTACACCTTTTCTTTGAGCAAGGGTCATACCTCCCAAATTGTTGGCAAGGTATTCACTTTTGTCCCCTAGAAGCTCCATCCTATATGACCTACAAAAAATAAACAATGAGCCCATTACTAGTAAAATGGATTTCAGAATAAAGTAGGAGAAAAAATGGAGAAGTAAAGAAATACTTCTTAGAAAAGGGTACCAGAAATGAACATTACTCAAAATAAAAGGGTGGCTTTGGGAAGAACAGAAAAATAAAGGAATTGCTATGGAAAGGGGGAGGGTACCAAGAAAAATAATTTAAAGATGCTCAAAATAGGTAGGGAAATGGGAAGAAATAAGAAAAGACCTGATGGAAAAAAAACAAAGTAATTGTTATTTGTAACTCCTAATTGCAGGGACCAAGTACTGACTTAAAAAAGGAGAGGAGAGCAGCACAACATTAAATGGTTGAAAATAAGCATAGCCTTGCATTGTGGATTATTAAACTCCCCAGTGGGATAAAATTAAAAAAATAAACAAGATAATCCAGCAATTTGCTGTATTAATAAATGCCAGAATGAAAATGAGGGTCTAGAATAGAATTTACTGTGTGTAAGTTGATTCCCCAGTAGCCAATCAGGCTTCAAAACAAGTTAAACTAAGAATTCAGTGTTAAGCAGGATTAATGGGAAAACCACATTGTGCTTAAGGACACCATAGACAATGAAACAACATTAGTTATCCACCAAATAGATCATGCCTAAATTAAAGGGGGTGGGGGGAAGGGGCTGCAACAACCAAAGGATTGTAATTAGAGGGTTACAGATCAATTTTCCTTTTTGAGAGAGTGCTAAATCTAAAGCAATTATAAAGAGAAAATTGGATTTGAAATGAAAACATTAATCAACATACATATTCTTTGCATCATATGATACATTTATACAAAAATAGTGTTGCTATTTTTATAATAGTTGGTAGCATGCTATAGCACATAGAAAACATTAAAAAATGCGTCTATAAGACCCTAATTCCCTGATGGTGAGCCTATGGCACAGTGCCAAAGATGGCACACAGAGACCTCTCTGTGGGCACACGCTGTCCCAGCAGTTAGTTACTGGAAACTAGTCTCCAGTGGAGCTGCTCCCTTCCCCCTCTCCACACCTTCCCACCCCTCTACATTTACTCCCTCCCCTGAGAGAAGTGGCCTCCATCAGGCCACTTAACCTCCCCTAGCTGGGTCCAGGGCAACCTTTTAGAGATGGAGTGTGTGCCGCCCCACCCCCTCT
The DNA here is from genome assembly GCF_016433145.1 of Gracilinanus agilis. Classification (NCBI taxonomy): domain Eukaryota; kingdom Metazoa; phylum Chordata; class Mammalia; order Didelphimorphia; family Didelphidae; genus Gracilinanus; species Gracilinanus agilis. The sequence goes on from NC_058131.1 coordinate 77,702,568, forward strand.
CAGACCACAGCCTGTGCCCCGCCCTCCCAGCACGTGCTGGGTATGCCCCATCCCCACTCCGCCTTACCCAACATGGGGGCAGGAGGAAACACTCCCATTAAGCCATTGTGTGGTGGGGGAGGGAAGTGAGGTCCTCAGCCAGGGTAGAGCCCCCCACCTTATCCCCTGGATGTTTCCCGCTGCTGGCCAGTTTGGCATGGTGGAGAAGGGGAGAGGAGCAGCCTCGCTGGCGTTTTCTCCCACAGAGAGCTCTTTGCGTACCCTCTCTGCCACTTGTGCCACAGGTTCGCCATCATTGGATGAGGGGTCACAGGAGGTCGGGAGGGGGTGTCTCCTCTCGCCACCAAGACCAGCCCCAAAAGACCTCCACTTTTATTCCTTCCCTGCCTGCTGCCCGCCTGGGGGGTGAGGGGGGGTGGCCCACTCCCCAAGGGCTAACTGCTCTCCCTCCGCCCACAGCCCTCCCCATGGGCCACAGACCAACAGGCAGCTGCACTCCCGCCCCAGTGGGAACTTAAGGGGTAACCGCTGTGACGCAAATAGAGCAGCCTGAAAGGCGCACAGCTTCTATCTGCTACAGAGCTGGGCAGAGTCCTCATGGGGCTGCTTTGGAGTCAGGCTCGACAGACATGCCCCCGACATTGAAATAAGGTCCTCTGCCCCTTCACTTACTACCCTCTTCCTGACCCACTTGGGCCACGTGAAGCAGGGCGGCAGGCCCAGCAGGGGGTCCCTATGGCGACGGGAGGCCAGCCCCACCCATGACGGGGGGGGGGGGGGGGCACATGGCTCAGCCCGTGGTCTCTACGAGGTTCACCATGGCTGCCCTCATGCAATACAAGAAACCCAACAGGGAAAAGACCTCAATGGAGACTAAGCGATGATTTTGAATAAGCAGGTTAAAGAACAAGTCATAAAAACAACCAAAATCTTATAAAGTCCGCTTCTTTCTGAGCCTGGCCTGCTCCAACTGCTTTTCTGAACTGTACGCCCACTCGGCACCCTCCTGGGAGATGGGAATCCAAATAGAAGGTGTCCTTAGAAGTGCCGGCGTTTTTCTGTATTCCCTTTAGTTGTTCATCCTCCTCGGAGACATCACGGACTAGATTGATTATGGCTTCTTGACAGCCACTGAGCACCACGTAAGTTCTCCCTGGCTCCGTGTTAGACTACAAGTAGATTTCCAGCCACAGGTCTGTGTCTCACCTGTTCATGGACCAATCCATGGACTACGAAGAGATGGCCAAAAGGCAGCCTGTCTGCTGGGGAATGATTCTTTAGCTGTAGCAACTCATAAAAGGGGAAAGCCAAATGCTCTTGAGAACTGTGTGGCACATCCCCCAAGGATAGGAGGACTCGTTACCTTTCAGAAGGGACGGAAAGGTGGTTGGCGTCATGGGATCCCACTGAAGGTATTGGAAGGACGAGGGCTTGTATCCCAAAGCCTCCATAACGTTCGTTACTCTGATCTTCAACAATACCAAAACAAAAGGCAACGAAGACCTACCAGAAAGTGAATTCATGCTTTCTTAGAATTGACTTTGCCGATGAATTTTATACTTTGCTCAAGGGAAAAGGGAATTCTAAATACTTTTAAATGTGTGGGCAATTGCTGCCCTAGAAGACAAAACATGGAATAGGAGGAAAGGGAATTCCTGTTTTTTTGCAGTTCTCTTTCTCTTCTTCCCTCCTTTCTATCCTCTCTGTATGGAATTGCTTATCTTCATTTGGTGGTGAGGGGTGGTAGAGGTAGAAAACGTAAAGTGTTTGTTAAGATGTCTTTTACCATAGTGCCAATGACTTCCTGCACCCAAAGTAGAAGTATCATCATATTGTTCACTTTTCTTTATCTTATAGCTATTGGGGAGAAACCTGGTTAAAAATCCTGGAGATGTAAGTGAAGAAATAGGGTCTCTTACTTGAGCAGACCTCAGATAGGCAGATGGTGTGACTTGAGGGAAATGACCCTAAGCAGAGATGATAATGACCTAAGTGGAGAAGGCTCCAATCAGACCTCTCCAGATAGGAGAACTATAGAGATGATGCCACAGTTGGGATGCAGAAATCAAGGTAGACTTCAGTCTGAGTCATTAAGGTTACAATGACTTCCTACTAACCATTCCTGATTCCAAGAAAGAAAACAAAAACCTGCTCATTGAGAAGTGAGCTTGGTTTTGTCCACAAAGATTTGAGAAGCATTGGTGCTTAAGCATCTTGGGGCATTCACTGTTCATTCCTTTGTCCAAAAGGCTGAATAGGTAATTTATGCTGTTTTTCTTTCCCTCCTCAGGAAAAGAACCTAAATTCTCCACTAAAAATAGACCTCCATATTCATAGGAAATATTATGGATCATAGACCCAAAGATAATACAGGTTCAAAATGCAAAGGCAAATAGAACTAATATTTCAGAGCCATCTTCCCCTTGTTCCATACTTCCAGAAAACAAGCCTAATATGATGTGAGAAGTCATTTCCAGAGGTCAGTGGAGGCTCTTATGAGATTCCGAATGTGATGTTGGAATTCCAAATGACCAAGGTTTTTTTTTTTTTTTTTAACAAACAGAAATTTTACAACAAATGAGAAAACTAACGGAAATCGTAAAAAATATTCTATACTCAATTACATGTCACCAAAATTAAAGCTTAAAATGGATTAATATTTACAATAATACTAGTGCCTAGATAGATGGCAGAAAAAGAAACATGTAAACAACTCAGTCTTAGACAGTGAACAATCCATAAATGAGCTAAAGTAAAACAGTAAGCTTGGAATGACATAAAAGTTATTTTTTATTAAATATTTAAAGAACAATTCATCCCTATATTAGGTACATTTCTGTGAAGACGGAAAAGCACATTTTTAAAGTGAAATATAAGAAAAATGTAGTTCTGATACTGTAACATTGGTTAAAGGCTCTGATAATTATTACAATACCCAAACCAGGAAGAAAGAAAATAATAGCCACTATCACTAATTAATATAATGACTAAATTTTTTAGCAAAGTTCATATACTAATATACTTAGAAAGTATTCATTATGACATTCAATTTATACTATAAATAGTTGAATATTAGGAAAAGCATTAACAATCATATTTTTAGAAATTTCTATCTTAGTTATAGCAGTAGATTCAGAAAAAGGCTTTGACAAAATACAGCAGTCATGTGAAAAAGTTTTGGGACTTGTGTGTTCTAAAGAGTTTTTTCCAGAAAGAAGAAAAATCTTCCCACTACTCTCTACTACTATAATAGGTCAGCACAGCAGTACTATGAAGATAAGAAATCTGCCCAGAGGAAAATAGAAAATGGTCAAAGGAAAGAGAAGAGGCAAAACTGTCTGTAGATCTGATGTTCTACCTAGATCCCATAGGTTGAATGAAAAAATTTAGACAGTAACTTTAATGAAGTAGCAGGATAGAAACTAAACACAAAATCTGTATTGGATGGAGGGGGACCCTAGGAGGACATAGGAGGAAAAAAGTATAACTACAAGATGTGTAAAATTTTGGAGAACTAACCTATCAATATATAATTGTAACCTTTATGAATACAGCTATAAAGCATTTACAGAAATAAAGGGAAACATAACTGGGGATATCATGATAGGGTTATACAAACATAAGTGGCAGTAATACTCAAATTAAGTTCCAGGGGGACAACTAGATGGCTTAGGCCTAGAGAGGGGAGGTCCTAGGTTCAAATCTGACCTCAGATATTTCCTAGCTTTGTGACCCTGGGCAAGACAGTTAATCTCTATTGCCTAGCCCTTACCGTTCTTCTGCCTTAGAACCAATACTAAGACACTAAAGTGAGGGTTTTACATTTTTTTTAAATTAAATTCTAAATTTAGTGCTATAGCTGTCCAATTGACAAGGGGTTTGCTGAACTAGACAAAATAATAAAAGTCAAAGACTCTAAAATGAATTTTTTTTAAAAAAGGATGAAGGGGAAGGATGGAAGGCTATCATTAACAATCCTCAAAGTACACTATAAAGCAGTAGTAATCAAAACTACTTGGCACTAATTAAGAAGTATAAGAGTCCACAAATGGAACAGCCTAGACAGTAAGCAATTGAACCTAGTGAAGTAGTGTTCAATAAATCCAAAGCGAGTTAAATAGTTCACATAAATTATTGGGGTTATTTGACAAGAAAGGCTGGAAATACTGGACAGCAAGCAAGTTAGCAGAAATTAAGTATTAGGCTAAATTTTCTATCCTATGCTCAATAAATTTTAAAAGTATATAGAATTTTAATAAAAAGTAATATCAATTGTTAGAGAAAAATGGAAGGATGAGTGGAACCTGAAAGTACCTTTCACAACTATAGCTGGGATTAGAGATGGTCATTTTTAAAAGTAAAAAAGTTTTGATTTCATAAAAACTTTTAAAGCTTTCACAAGAACAAAATATGTATAAAATAGAGAAGTTGTTGACCCATGAAAAAAATTATTGTAGCAAATACTTGATAAATGTCTGATATCCAAGACACTTAGTGAATTGATATACATATTTAGGAACAAAAGCCATTTCCCAATAAATAAATGCTTAAATGATAGTTTTCAAAAAAAAAATGAGCAAATTATGAATGCTACAAATCCCAAATAAGAAAAATGCTAATTTAATTAGAGATTAATTAGAGATTCTGAGATTCCAGCTCCCACTTGTAAAATTGAAAGTTGATTTTAATTCTACTTTTAAGATATAGTCAAGCTGGCAAAGGTTTACTACTCCTTTACTCCTTAATACTCCTTCATTCTTCAACTACATTCTGGAGAAATTTACCTCAAATCAAGCTTTTGTCTTAATCAAGGAGTACAGTGAGATTCAATTCTGCTATTTTAATTTGTATCTCCACTATAACTCAAATACAAATTCCTTTGTAACCTCATGCACCACCCACTCAAAAAGAATTCAGGTTGATTCAATCAAAGCCTTTGTAAACTACACACCTATCAACAGACTAATCCTATCACCTGAAGATTACTCCCATCACCCAAAGAGAAGGCAACTTGGTAGCCCCTGGGCAAAACTCTGAATCTGAAATCAGGAAGACCTGAGTTCAAATTTGGCCTTAGACACTAATTGTGTATCCCTAGACAAGTCACTTAACTCGGTCTTAATCCATTGGAGAAGGAAATGGCAAACTATTCCAGTATCTCTGTCAAAAAAAACTCCGTGGGCAGTATTGGTATGCCCAAAGAACCAGACAGGAACAACAACACCCTAATATAAAATAATAGGGAGGAAATGAGATTATTCAACCTACCTCCTCATTAAAATGTGTACCAATCAGAATTGTTTTACCTTTGCAAGGGGAGATTCAAATGATGTACCTCTAGGCCCTGATGGCGAACATATGACATGCATGTCAGTAGCCATTTTCCATGACATGCAGCCGCATGTGGCCACATACAGAGAAGTATAAAGCTGCATGCCGAGGATGCAACGTTTGTTGTAGCGTAGTGTAGACACTGTGCCAGAGGTCTGTAGGTGAAAACAACAGAACTCCAGCACAGAGCATCTGGTTCTGGGACTTCTGGGCCCTTAGGGGACCTTTGACTGCCCGTGGAGCAGGGAGCAACAGAATGCCCCGGGGATGCATCTCTGGGGGCCCTGTGATCGCCATTGCCAGCAACCATCATCCAATCTACTGTTGTGGGGTGTCAGGGATTTCTAATTGACCATTATTACTGAGATAAGTGAAGGGGAGGCTGGGAGAGGCAAGGGCCTGTGCTATGGGTACTGTTTCCCACCATTAGAAATAGTGGCAGCCATCTTAATTTACATGAAGAATGCCACCTTGCAGCATAGTGCATACTCCATTTCACCACTATTACTGTTGTGCATCTTTATTAACCCCTATTTTTGCTTATTAACCCTGCCCTTTCCTAAAAGACAGTTACATGTGCCATCTTGTGGTCAGTTAGGCTAGTTAACCCCTAATTGCCTGCAAGGCTAACAGGCTATAATTCTATCTTCTGCCACTGCCTCCCTGATGGAGAACCCAAAAAATAAAAAACCAAGGGTAAGTAAAGCAAGTGGTAGTAGCAGTAGCTACCCCTCTCAAGAGACATGGACCGAAATGCATGGCATTATAGAAAAAAATGGCAGATCATTTTGTGTTCTATGTACTGAAATGGTAGTAAGCAGAATGTGGATTATAGGTAGACATTTCAAAACTAATCATTCCTAGCTCTTGAAAAAAAGTGAGGATGAAAGGAATACATTTCTAGGCAGCACATCTTTATGAGCCAATCTAATTCCATCCTTAAATTTGTAAAAGGCTCTACAAATTTAACATCTGCAAGTTTGAGCATTGCTCACTCCATAGCTCAGCATGGAAAAGCACTCAGGGAGAATTTGTTTTTATTTTTTTTAAACCCTTAACTTCTGTGTATTGGTTCCTTAGTGGAAGAGTGGTAAGGGTGGGCAATGGGGGTCAAGTGACTTGCCCAAGGTCACACAGCTGGGAAGTGTCTGAGGCCAGATTTGAACCTAGGACCTCCTGTCTCTAGGCCTCCTGTCTCCTGTCTCAATCCACTGAGCTACCCAGCTACCCCCGGGAGAATTTATTAAAGAAACTCTCCTAAGATGTGCACCAGTTCTGTTTCACGGTATGCAGAATAAGGATGCAATTATTAAGAGAATATGAGTTACCACTCAGTAGAAATATCATAAAGACTGAATAATAAAACTGAACACAAACGTTCAACATCAATTAATAAGAGACATAAGTAATTATAAATATTTTTCAATCTCTCTTGATGAAAGTACTGATGTCACATCACATGCTCAGTTGGCCATTATTGGTCAATATTCTGATGATCTCATAATGAGAGAAGAGTTGATAAAGTTAGTATCAGTACCAACAAGTACATCAGGAAGCAAAATACGTAAGGTTGTTATACAAACATTCCATGGCCTAAGCACTGATATCTCTAAAGTTGTGTCAGTGATGACAGATGGGGCACCAAACGTGATGGGGAAAAAAGTCGGATTTGTCAAATTGCTTACAGAAGCCCTAAGACATCTGATTGTGCCTTTTAATTGTATTATCCATCAGGAGGCTTTATGTGCCAAGGCAGGATTCACTGACTTAAACAACTTAATGTCAGTTGTTACAAAAATAGTTAATTTAATAGCTGTTTGCCCCCTTCACAAACGAGAATTTTCTGCACTTTTACTGGAGGTTAATTCCACCTACAGTGGACTGCTGATGTACAATAATGTAAGATGGCTAAGCCAGGGCAAAGTTCTTGAGCACTTTGTGAAGTGCTTTGAAGAAATTAAGGTATTTCTTGAGGATAAGGATCTGGGGAACTTTCCTCTGCTCAATGATGATAAGTGGGTCAACACCCTGATGTTTTTTTACAGATCTCTCTGTTTATATTAATGAACTGAATGTAAAGTTAAAAGGTTTTGGCAAAAGTATTGACGTTATGTTTGGATACATAAAAACTTTTGAAAGTAAACTTAAAATTTTCAAGCGAGATGTAGAAACTAAAACTTATAAGTATTTTCCTCAAGTAACAAAGTATTTTGAGAAGGCCAGTGCAGCTGTACAAAATGAAATGGAACCCTTGCATATAAAGTACCAGCATGTTTCAGACTTGTTACTTGACCAGTTTAGTGATAGATTTAATCAATTTAGAAGCCTAGAACAGACCATAAAAATAATCAAGTATCCTGATATAGTAGTTTACAGTAGTTTGGAATTAAATGTTTTCTAATGGATGCAAATTGGTGATTTAGAGATGCAATTTGCAGAATTTCAAGCATCTAGGATCAGGTGTTTGTGGACTTGAGGTCAAAACTTAAGAATCTGGAAAGTTGCAGCTTGGAGAATCAAGAGGAGTGCCACTACAAACAGGAAATTTAGAGTGCCTAGAACCAATTACTAGACACTTTTAGTACCCTGAAAAATATAGCGATGGCTTTACTCACAATTTTTCCCTCTACATACTTTTGTGAGACCTTATTCTAAGTGTTAAATAATATCAAAACCAACAAAAGAAACAGATTGACAGATGAAGTTAATAGTGTTTGCTTGGGCTTGAACTGTACAAAATACCAACAACCTTCAATTAAAGATTTAGTGGTTAAATGAATTTTCATTAGCCAATGAAATTCAGCAACAAAAAAGTCACTAATAGGCAGGTTAAAGAATTCCCCCTCCCCCTTACTTATCTTAGTTCACGGCACCCCACACAAGTTAAATAATATCAAGACCAACAAAAGAAATTGACTGACAGATGAACAAAGAAATCACTAAGCAGGTAAGTTAAATAATTAGTTTTTGGTTTATTAAATATAGTTATATATTATAATTATACATTTTTGTTATTTAAACTATAAATATCATGAAATTATGGTTTTTTTCTTGAAGTGACACACCACCAGAGTTATGCTCAGTTTTTTGGTGAATTTTGACACACCAAGCTCAAAAGGTTGCCCATCACTGCTCTAGGCCAATCAAATTTAAAACCTAGACTTAAAAGACCCTTCCAGCCCTCACTCAGGGTCTTTGGTCTTTGAGAGAGACCATTGATCAAATTTTCTGGTTACTGCTAGCCTCACTAATAAATTGATCATCCTTGGAATCTTATCTCTCTGTTTACATTAATTTTCAAATGTGACATACTCATTTGATTGACAAAGATGAACCATTTTGGCAAAACAATTTGGAACCATATTAAAAAATTATGAATGTGGACTTCCAAGTCATGTGAGGGCATAAGATAGCAGACTCAACATTTTCTTTCATCATATGACTTCTAAAACCTCTCCAGAACAGAAGTTATGCAACAAAGATAAAACAATCTCATCTGTTTTGATGGTGCAGGGCACCCAAAATCCCAAAAAAAAAAAAATTTCACTATAGAGAGCCAGCTCTAATGGTAGGGGTCCTGAGTGTCATTTAATGGAGTCGAAAAGACAGGAAACAGAAAATGAGAACAGCCAGACTAATTGTTTAGTCCATGACTGCTCCAACCTTATGGAGTTTGGGGTTTATTTTATACTGGTTTCAAACAAAAAACACAAAGAGTCACAGCTGTGAATGGGTTACAAATCATACACACCCATTAAAGTCTAAAAAGTAGAGAGACAGGTACAAGGGCAAGGGCCAAATTCCAATCACCAATTAGTAGGGGGTTAATTCTGGGAGCAGAAATATATTTCATGGAGATTTTTACTAATTGAGTCCTGTCTTCCTGATTTACAGAATTGGACCTAGTCAGATAAAGTCTGGACTAGATTGTCCGGCTCCAGTCTTATCTAAGTAATAATTTTTTAGAGTTCAGGCTTCTTAATTATCAAGGAGAGAAATTGTTAACTCAGTAGCTGCTGGTCTGCTAAGGACTCAAAGCTTTCCAATAAGAATATTAAGAAAAGGTGGGGATATGAAAATGAGTCAAAAGAGGAGCCTCAGATTTTTACCTTAGATGGCCCATTCTATCTGCATCTGACATGCAGTGCAGAAAAATCATACACACAGTTTTACTTACGGATGATTTTGTAATGGGATCCAGATAAAACATCTATTACAGACTCTATTTCTCTAAATGACTCCTATTGGCCTCCTGGAGGGGTCAAGTTGTTTTTGGATTAACCTACCTGCTGGTACCAGAGCTTTTCAGGACTCAGATGACCACGACCTCAGCCTGGATTGGTCACATAGGGAATCCAGATAATGGGCCCTAATTTTGACCCTGTTTCTCCAATGGCTCTCTACATTTCACCAGAAACTAATGCTTACTAATCCTGAGCTCACTTAGCACAGCCCTTACTTATACTGATATTGGCAATGAGGCTATACTAACAAATCCCCAAACATGACACAGACTTCTATCAAAACCCACTTCTATGAGGGCAGCTGGGTGCCTCAGTAGATTGAGAGCCTGGCCTAGAGATGGGAGGTCCTAGGTTCAATTCTGGTCTCAGACACTTCCCATCTGTGTGATCCTGGGCAAGTCACTTGACCCCCATTGCAGACACAGTCGAACATAGGACATGAGGTAGTTAATCAAGTAGGGGTCTATCAGGCCCAGCATAATCAATAAAAGGGGTCCTGTAATGGCAGTGAGTAGGGTGGTCAGTCAAGGAGATCAAGGGAAAAGACTTAAATACCAGTTGGCAGATTGGGCATTCTACCGCGCCTCTTGCAGACCGCTGGCAGAACCAGCCCTCCCGCTCCCACTTCCCTAGCGGAGGGAGCTGACCCATAGCCCAAGTTCAGGAAAGGGTCCCGCCTGGCACCTGCCAAGAGAATCGTCGGATCCCGCGCTCACACACTCCCAAGGCAGGGCCTGGCAGCCGGCTCGGCTCAGCGCAAGCCCCCGATCCCTGGGGGCAGTTCAGCTAGCCAGGAGCGGCGGGAGCAGGGAGAAGCCGGGGGAGGCGATGGGACGGATGAAGGAGCCACAGCTCCCGGGTCCGTTAGAGGGAAGGTGGAGGGGACACAAGTCCATGAGGCCAAGTGGTCCGTGTTTCAGCAGAGAGGAGCCGGAAGAGTCGTCAGAACGGACTTCCTCCCAGCCCTTCTCTCCGACTGCCCCCGAGGCTCCCATACCGCACTTTGGTTTCGGTTAATGTTTCCAGCTACCGCTCTGGAGGGTCCCGCCCTACCATGACAGAAGCGGAGTCTTAGGGCCGGGATATCCGAAAGTGGAGTAGGAGGCTCCGGGGAGGCTGCTGAAGTTTTTCTCTTCCTGTCTTCTTCGAGGGTCTGGTTATGAAGTGTTCTTTAGGAGTGAGGCCCTGCCCTACACGCTGAGCACACCGAGACCACTGTGAAAACCCCGTCTCCACCCAAGGAGCTTCCTGTTCGTGGCCGGATTGAGACTTTCAGCGGGATCCACTGATTTCCACCTTCCTTCTCTGTTCAGTTGAAGCGCTTCCTCCCACGTGGGGCTTTCGGGCTCCCAGCCCCACCCCCACGGCAGGCCGGACCACGCGTTTGCTTGGTTTACTTTCGCTGTGCGTGTCCGTTGTTTCGGCCCATAGGATGGAAACGTCTTGCAGGCAGGGACCGCAGGCAATCTTTTTGTCCTTGTATTCCCATCCCTAGAACAGGTACTGCGCAGACTCGTGCCGCATCCACTTACATCTGCGTCCTTTTGCTTTCTTCCATCTACTTAGTGTCGGGGCTGGCTTGTAATTTGGGAGGGCTGCGGTTGGGGTGTAGTATACAGTTTGGCCATCAGGTGGCACTAACCCCAGGCCACTAAACGTGCTCTCATCAGGATTTTCTTTCTCCTTGGCGTTATTGTACTCAGTGCCCAATGAATTGTACCCTGATCTCTCCTGAACACAGGGGCTGCCTCTTTGCCCAGGCTCTAAAGAGGTACGGCCTGGAATATACTCTGTCATTCCTTTGTGCTCTTTGTTCCTGTTTCAACACTTGCAGACTTCCCTGCTGATTCACTGCCTCTCTTCTTCCATTCATAGAATTTATCAACTTACTTTTTTTCTTCTATCAGTTTACTTCTTTACTTCTTCTCTGACTTGTTGAAACATAAGGTAACCAGAAAATAGCATAGCAGAAGAAAAAGTGTAAAAAGCTTTCAAAAGGTACGCTGTAGAGTTTGTTGGAGCTTACTTAGATCAACTCTCTCTTCTCCTACACCTCTTCCTAGCCAGTAGAAAGAGATCAGAACAAAGGATTTGTCAAAATATGAAACCTGCCAAGCTTTCTTCTGCAGAAGCTCTTAGGAAATGATCACTATTATACTAGAGCTGACTGTTGAATGCACCATAACTGTGGTACAAAACACATAATCTCATTCTGTACCAATTCCAGTCTGTATTGCTCCAAGAGTCTACAAGGATAGAATATTGTATAGAATGCCAATGTGGTTGGTATATCAAATACTTTTACTAAATTAAGTTGAAATGACTGTGATATAAAGGCAAAAGAACTCAGTACATCCCTCTTCCCTCCCAAATAGATGGTCTGGTCATTTGAAAATACAAAAACATATACAGCCTAACAGTTCCACTGGTACCTATGGTTTGCCAAGAGAATATGAGAAAGGCTCCTGGTTCATTGGATGAAACTTCCCTCTATCAAACTTACTGGAAGATACAGACAAGTATTATACAGGATGGGCAGAGAAGGATAGTTGTGATCTGAATGATTGTGGGGAATACACATATTGGTACCTTCATAGATTCATTTGAATATTTGATTGGAGGACAGATTTGAGGCTGGAGGACCCAAAAGAGGTGAGGCCGTTAGGAATCAGTTTCAATTGCCCAGACAAGAGATGATTAGGGCCTGAACCAGAATAGTGGTAAATATGGAAATGAAGAGAAGGAAATGGTTAAGATATATGGGGAGTTAAGATTGAAAATACATAGCACTTTCAAGAGAAATAAAATTTTATAAAAGGATGGGTTGATAGGTGTGAGACAGAAATATAATTTACTTAGAACATAGTGACTTAAGATATGAAATACCTGAATATCAATGTCTGGCAGAAAGTTGGTAATGTAGGATTTAAGTTGAGACAAAATATTACAGAATATACATATATATATATATGAGAGTTATCTGTATAAAAATGATAATTGAACAAGTAAGAGTATATAGAGGGAAGAAAGTACCCAGGCGAGAACCTTGGGACACACCCGTTATTGCCATATAACTTACTGATATAATCCAGCAAAATAGTTTTACTAAAAAAGGAATACTCAGACACCAAGATAGAAAAGAAAAAGAAAGCATTCTTAGGAGGTGAGGTGGGGGGGGGGGTGATATACATTGTTTAAAACTACAGAGAAGTCCAGAAGGACTGAAGCAAGGATATCATACTGAGTATTTAAGTGATCCTTGGAAACCTGGGAGAGAGCACTTTTATTCAAATTGTAGAGTTTGAACATCTTCCTGACGTTGAAAAGTTAGTGAAAAAGGAATAATGAAAAAGACAGGAATGTAGAGAGATGCTAAAAAATTGATTATCAGAGGGAGGAGAATATTTGATAGGAATTTAAGGAAATGAAAGGTTCAAATTTTTTGTTTGTTTTTAGGATAGGGAAGATTTATAAGCATCAGAGAGAGTTCAAGGATAAAAGGTGAAGGATAATGGAAGGGGCATAGAAAGGAGCCTCTGACCCAGATGGGAAGAAGAGCTAGACCATGCCTGCTATGTATATTCTCAAAGGAAGGTGTCAAGAAATTGGGCAGACTGCTATCTGTGCTAACACAAAGCAACTTCTATCTCTTTATTGCCAGCCTTATCTCTCAGTCATCATGTGGAGAACCTCTGGTAGAAACTGGAACACCTTCCCTTTGACCTCAGACCTTCCATCTCCTGTTGCTTCTGTCCTGAGAGGGAAATAGAAGAAAAAATTTGGTGGGAAGGTAAGCAGGTCCTCCATATCCTGCCTAATTTCCAGCCTTCAAGGCATTTTTTCTGCCCATAAGGTTTGAACTAAAAGAGAAGTTACTTTTCTAAGGATACAACTTATCACTCTGGTTACCATTTTTTCAAATTAGCAGCAGTTTTTATACAATTATGTTCTTATGCAGCTTTTATTCAATTAATTTTTTTTAAACCCTTGTACTTTGGTGTATTGTCTCATAGGTGGAAGATTGGTAAGGGTGGGCAATGGGGGTCAAGTGACTTGCCCAGGGTCACACAGCTGGGAAGTGCCTGAGGCTGGGTTTGAACCTAGGACCTCCTGTCTCTAGGCCTGACTCTCACTCCACTGAGCTACCCAGCTGCCCCCTATTCAATTAATTTTTAAAAGCACATCACAAGAAAAATTAGAAGCCAAACAATAATGTAAACAATATGGATTTTCAAAACATAACACAAAAATGTTTTACATTTGAATAACTAATTCAGTCAAATGTACTTCTAAATCCTCTTAAATAGAAAATCATCTCGTCCTGTCAATTTGGCATTCCATGCTAATCACATTCAAAACCAGTATAGAGTAATAAAAATTATAATAATAGTTAACATTTATATGGTGTATATAATATGTCAGGCACCATGATAAATGCTTTACAGTTATCTCATTTTATACAACCCCATGAGGTAGAACCTGTTAGACCCATTTTAAAGATAAGGAAACTGAGGCAAACAGGTGAAATGACTTGCATAGAGTGCTTTCAAGTGTCTGAAACTAAATTTGAGCATGGTAGAAAGTTTTCCTTCTCAGAAAAGAAATATCACAATAGATAAACTGAATCAAAGAGATCCTACTTTTTTCTGATCTATGTTGTTTTCAAGATATTGCCTTAATACCACATATCAAATATATTTTCCATTAAGTTCTGATCTATCACAATTATTCTAACAGAATATATCTCACTTTGAATAAAACCACATTATAATTTAGTTTTAGGACAAACTTCAACCATATGGAAACTGGATTTACAATCATATTCAAAATTTAAATTTTCCCCAGCATCATTAGCTGCCAGCACTTCAGATTATACATCTTACTACTCACTTCCAAAGGTTCATTGTGATAGTCTTACAGTCTCATCTTTCTCTTTTTGATCACAGAGGGGCTTGAAAAATTGGGGTACATTTTTCTAATGGTCTTTCAAGGCCAGAATTTTAGTATGTTATATTCAAAATAATTCCATGCTACAAATTTATTTAAAATATTTAACTTAAATATTTTAAATAAAAAAGATTTATTTCAAAGATTTGTAAAACAACTTCTGAAAGACCAACATAAAATCATAGCTAACACATTAATGCTTTTTTACTATTGTTAGAATGTGCATTAGGATCAAAAATTTAAAAACTGGCAACACTGTATACTCATTGATCCAGTAATACCACTACTAGGTCTATAACCCAAAGACATTTTTTAAAAGGGAAAAGGACTTGATTATACAAAAATATTTATAGCAGCTCTTTTTTGTGGTGGCAAAGAATTGGAAACTGAGGGGATGCCCATCAATTTAGGAATGGCTGAACAAGTTGTGGCACATGATCATAGTGGAACACTACTATGCTATAAAAAATGATGAGAAGGATGGTTTCAGAAAAAACCTGGAAGACGTACATGAACTGATGCAAAATGAAATGAGCAGAACCAGGAGGAAATTGTACACAGGATTAACATTTATTATATGATGAACATTTTTGAATAACAGTTATTCCTAGAAATATAGTTACCAAGACAATCCTCTAGGACTAATGATGAAAATGCCATCTGCCTCCAGAGAAAGAACTTGATTTGAATAGTTCTCTGTATTTCTTCACTTTTCATTTGTTTGAGTTCTCTTTCACAAAATGACTAACATAAAAAGATGGTTTACACTATTACACATGTGCATTCCATATCAGATTGATTATCATGTTGGGGAGTTGGAAGGAGAGGGAGGCTAAATATTGCTTTCACTCAAGTTACTACTTAGCCATATAGCTTTGGTACTCAACAAAAATTTAGTATGTAATTTGGCAGATTTGGTCCCTCATGGTTTCATATAGAAATGATTTTGGACAGCAGGAGACGGTGGAGGGAATTCCAAGGCCTTGAGACACTTTCCAATTTGTATTCCCTTACTTCAGCATGAGTGGGCATAAAAAGCTGTAGGGAACTAGGAAAAGCATCTCAGCATGGCCTAAACTCACCAGAAAGCTCTATGAACAGTTAAATGGAGCTTGATTCTTAGCTTTCAGAGTCTTCAAGTTCTGTATGCTGCTTCTTTGCTTTTCAGGGGAAAAAAATAACCCAATTTATGTGGAATGAAGAAAAATGGTTAACTCTCATAGATATTTATTCTATCATACTCTATTCCTTAGGAGTAAGGTTTAAAAATTTTCCACAAGACTTTCAACCATTTAAATGGCTTTAACATTATTTAAAAACAACCCAAATTTTGGAATTACAAGGAATTGGACATAGACAATACTGGAAGAAAAAGAAATTTTAGGAAGTTTTAAAGATATAAAACCCAAAAGATTTAATGTTCCATTGAGTGGTCAAATATAGAAAAGAATTGAGATGAAATCCTAGACTATGTCTTCCCACTTCAAAATAACTAAATCTTGAATCTCAACAGTGTGAACCCTGTGGTAGGTGATATTAAACATCTATAGTAAACAATGGATCTCTTGATGTAAAGTGATGACCATAAGCAGGAGAAGCACCAGGAATATCAGGGGCTGTAGCATAAATTATTAAATTTTAGGCATAGATTCTTCATTTCTGGTCAGTAATTTATGGTAAGAGATCAAATTGGTCAGTCCAGTTCATATTGGATCCTCCAAGGAAAGGCAGAGATAGTGAACAGAAGCACCAGGAAAATCAAGGTCACAGCACAGATGACGACACATTTGACATAGTGACTAGTTCTTCATCAGAGTCCAGGATCATCTGTGTTAACACCGAAGGGATCTATACAGTTCACAGTGGTTCTCCTGATATAATGCTGGCAGTAGCCAAAGAAGCACCAGACACATCAGGACCATTGAACAGATGACACCCCTGGAAGCTTTGCTTGCTCTATGCTGGAAGCTCTGCTCTCTATGCTGCTCAGGTTGGTTTAGCTCCCTGACTTACCCAACTGAAGGAGTACTGGCTGATACTTGAGAAAGCTGTATCATCGCTGGATTTTGACAGGACTCAGAACGTGAGGGTCCCACGTTCATTCCTGATCTCCATTGTGCTCTGCCCTGCTATAGTTTCTAGCTTAGTGTAGATAAGTTCATTCCCTAACCCTGAGGCTTGCCCATAGACTGGTAGAATAGAACCCCCTTTCCCTTCTTTAAAACTAGAGTTCATTGAATTAAATCCCTGTTTATAAAACCTTTTGTCAGTCTACTCACTTGTTAGTTTCACAGACTCCCTGGCTAGGTGGATCAGTGTGACAGTTAAGGCCCAACAGTCACTCCTGTCAACTGCCATTCCCCTAACTGCCAAACCCAATTTCCCTAACTTGTTTGGTCCCAGTCTATTGTTCATTCCTGTCTCCTACTTACCCTTCTGAACCCAGATAAAATATATGTTAACCCCAGGTTTTACCTTAAGATTACCACTGAGAGATGTCTGCCAAAGCCTGCTAAACCTGGTCTTTAAGAATTAGGACTTGCAAAAGCATGCCCTGCCCACCCCCACCACCACCCCCATCTTAAGAGTCTTGAGGAAATACTGTTGTATAGCTTGCTTTAGGTCTTTTGGGGCAGAGGTTTGTTCTACGTCTCACTTGAAAGAGTTGAACTTGCAGGAAATTCTGTTAAAGGGAGATTATCAGAGTATGGGGATTGAGGGAAGTCTCCAAGAGTCCAAAAAGCTAGTTTATTATTGACAAGTATTTTTTAATGTCTTAAGGTTTGGAGAGAATAATACATATTTTCAGTTGATTCTCACAACCAACTTGTGAAGTTGGTGATATTATATTATCTCCATTTTACTTGGGAGGAAATGGGTTGAAAGAAGTTAAGTGACTTGCCCAAGGTTGCACAGCTAATAGTTGTCT
Organism: Gracilinanus agilis; assembly: GCF_016433145.1. Taxonomy (NCBI): domain Eukaryota; kingdom Metazoa; phylum Chordata; class Mammalia; order Didelphimorphia; family Didelphidae; genus Gracilinanus; species Gracilinanus agilis. The sequence goes on from NC_058131.1 coordinate 77,720,019, forward strand.
AAGGAAGGATTTGAAGTCATTCTTCCTGACTCTAGGTTCCATCTCATCTACTGTGCTGGGTTGCAACTCTAAGAAGCTTGTCCTACAGAGTCCTAAATTATTTGGAGTCTCACGATTCACCTGTAGTCTGCAAAATTCTAATGACATTGGACCTTGCATTTTTTAGGTTTTGTTGCCAAACCTTTACCCTCATATGGGCTATTAATTGATGTGGGTTCTCATCTGGCCTGGTCAACTATATGTCATCAATTCAGTGGTGTGTGGATATCAGTGTCTTCAGGTAAGGGAAGCTCTTTCAAGTCCCTGTCCATCAGAATGTGTTTATATGAAGGAGAGTTCACAAGTTCTAGGAAAGCACAGTGAAGGTATACTGGACTACTCCCCAAGTGAAAAACAACTGCTGAATAGTGTTAGCCATGGAAGAGAACACAGTGTTGAGAGGTTGATAATCCTATACCACATGCCCCGGATCTATGCTACCTGGTCTACCATATTGGCAGGTTAGGAACAGCTACAGTGAGATAAACATGACAATTCTGTTTAGTTCCCTGTTGTACACTACAAAATATGAGGTACCACCTGCCTCCCTCATGAGTCACACAGGTGAAAATTAATCTAGCTTCCTCCATTCCCATCATTAGAGGAAGTCTTTTCACTACTCCCTCTCTGCCATCCCATCCCCAACCCCAAGGTGAAGGGGTTCTTTCCACAACTTAATATCTTTTCCCTTAGTGATTTTCCAGAAATTGGGTGGACTTAATGGGTCTTCCTTGGTACTAGTAATGTGGCCACCACTGGGTAGCAGTTCCTTGTATCCAAATGGATTGGGAGGTTTAGGGGATTCATCAGGCTCAGATGGGGTCAAAGGGCCTTTTCTACCCTTGTACTATATTTCTGAAAGTTTTAACTGTATTCTCATGGGCCAGCACTCATTTGCTTTCTCAACTCTTTTAGGAGCCACACTTAAAGTTATCTCATATTACCCATCAATCTACCCACCTGCTGGAAAGGCAAGTATACTTCCTTCTCCATTTATGTGTTCTGGCCAATTAACTGATGTCTTAATCAAATTTCATCTACTGATTTCCATCTTTCTGACTGACTGTAGGGACAGAGTCTGATAGTTAAAGCACAATACCATTTAGATGAGGAATATGCTGAGAAGGCAGGATATAATTGCCCCAGCTTGTAGTCACAAAACATGCCAAGTAAATGGGGGGAGGCACATAGATTCAATTTAGCATACTTTTTTCATTTAAGACTTCCCCCTATTCTCCCCACGACATGAGGAAACTGGCTAAAATTCACCTTTATGTAGGAATTCACCTTTATGGGGTCAGTTATGCATTACTCCCCATCTAAGCTACTTTAAAAGGTACAAAGGGAAGTCTCCATTTGTAACAACTGATTTAACTGAATGGGGAAAAGCAAATCTTACAACTTGCCAAATTCATGGTACTGTTGTAGATATTCAAATTTATCCTATTGAATTACACTCTTACTCTAGAATTTCATCAGGTTGCTGTTTAAACTTCTTGTGCAACCTTCCCAGTTCCTTGGTACCCATCTACCCTCTATTCTCTCTGGAATAAAAACCCTTTGGGGGAGGAACAAGAGTAATGGGATAAATCCATGAGTTTTTAACCTCCACTTCTCAAACCTTCCTCATTTCCATTCTCAATCTCATGTCATAAAACACTGATGTCAGGAAGACATAACATATTTTCCAGCAAAACTTCTTGGTCAATAACCATACTTCTCATAATTTGCCTATGAGTTCATTTCTAAACCTTGTCCCTGTCTCCAACAGCATTATCCTTTCCATTTGTATTATTTATTAGTGGATCCAGCAGCTGCTTATCTCATTTTAGTTTTAAAAATCAGGAAAGTGTCTCTTTCTGGGCAATGTGCTGGACCAGTTCACATGTAACATTCTTATACTGACACCTCAAATTCTCCAATGAGTTCAAAACAATGAAGGAGAGACCTGCTAATGAATGTACCTCCTCTGTAAGCATTTTCCTGCATTCATTTTACTACTGATTATACAAAATTCTTTGGCCAGTGCTGGATTAAAGCTGGTAGTATAACTCCACTATAGGAATGAAAAAGACTCAGGTCATCCAGCAGTTAACAAAAGAACATTTAATTAGCCACAGCATAGAAAGGATACTTAATAAGAATACAGCAATTATCTGGCCATTCTTTATTTCCTTAAAGAAATGAGCCAGGTCAGTAGACCAGGATGTGATGATTCCAATGACCTCAAGAGTTTGAAGAGCCAGTCTACATGAATGGGCTTTTTTATGCTTTTAGTTGAACAGAAAGCCACTTTAATATGGATTGAGGCTAGCAGGAAGCCATTTCAATCAACTAGACAGTTTAGGCCTTAGCTCCCTTGGCCAATAAAGTCTTGGAGCCACTTTCCTTGCCCTTTAGGGGGAAAGAACTAGCCTAACCTACTTGGCAAACAAAAATAGTAGATACTTATCTTGTCATATTGGCCTACCTGCTTTTTCTCATACATGATAATTCCCATTATGCCCTCTTCTAAACATTTCTTCTTGTTATCCCTGATTTTGTCATGACTTGGCTCATTTGAGTAAGCAGAAAGCTTTCTCAAGGTAATTGTATTTATGAGATTCCATCTTTGTGAAGGTTTTTTTTTTTTTTTTTCTGGTACGAGAGATTCAATCTTGAATAAGGGTTCTGCTTTCATTAAAGGCCTTCCTCCAAACATTACAATACATTCATGAAGCTCCTCTCTAGGGTGAGGTTCCTGATGTTTCCTAAGATATGTGTTGTTAGGGAATGTTTTCCACAATAATTTTAATTATAAAGTATCACTTCTTTTTGCAGTTTCTTATGTTAAATAACCTGAGGTCCTGTAGAAATTTTACATTCATAGCATTTAATAGGTTTCTTTTCATTATGTCTTTTGATTTTGAGTAAGGTATGAAATGTCAGTGGAAAATCTCCCCATGATCATTAAACTCAAAAGGCTTCTCTCCAGCATGAATTCCCTGATGTTCTATGAGGTATGTGCTATTCAGGAAGGTCTCTTTACATTACTAAGTTTTCTCTCCTGTAAGAATTGTTGAGCCAGCCAAAAGGCATTTCCACAGTCATTATGCTCATAGTTTTTCTCCAATATGAATTCTTTGCTGTTCAGCAAGCCATGAGTTCCAATAACTTTTTTCAATAAATACATTTTTAAGGTGTCACTTCACTATGAATTTCTGATGTATAATGCTCTGTGAGAGCCAACAGAAGACCTTCCCATATTCGTGATATGTATAAGACTCTTCTTTAGTGTGACACCTTGGTCTACTAAGTTGTACTTTGATATAGAAAGCCTCCCCTAGGTTGTCTTATAATTATTACATTTGTAAGGCTTCTCTACATTAAGAGTTATCTGGTATATAATTATGAGCCCAGAGGAAGACATTCTCACTTTATTACATTTATAAGATTTCTTCCCCTAACTGAAGTCTCTGATGTACAGTAAGATGTTCTTTGATACAAAAGGTCTATACCAAATAGTTACTTAGATTTATAAGTCATTTCTCTAGTATTCATTTCTGATGTCAATTAACTCTCAGCTCCAGTTTTAGGCCTTGATACAATCATTACATTTGCAAGGCTTCTCTTTAGTATGAATTTATTTGACATTAATTCTGAAGTCTAATGGAAGATTTTCCCACATTCAATATGTAGTCATTTATAAGTTTCCTCCTCATTATGACATCTCAACAGTCTATATTTTTCTATAAAAGGACTTCCTACAATAATGACCTTCGTAAGTTTTGTCTAGTATTTCTCTGTTGTCTATGTAAATGTTTACTCCTGTGGAAAGCTTGCTGTATGAATTTTGATGTTTCTTCTCTCCAGGATGAAATTTCTGATATTTTGTAAATCATGAACTCTAGGTATAGGTCTTTCCACAATCAATATATATCTATTGCTTCTCTCCAGTATGAATTCTTGATGTAGAATTGTGAACTCTTGTGGAAAGCTTTCCTACTTTCACGACATTCATGAAGCTCCTGTATGAAGTCTCTGATGTATAATAAGATGTTCTTTGATGCAGAAGGCTTTTCCACAACAGTTACATTTATAAGGTTTCTCTCCTGTATGAATTCTCTGGTGTCGATTTAAATGTGAACTTTGGCGGAAGGTTTTTCCACAATGTTTACATTCATAAGGCTTCTCTCCAGTATGAATCCTCTGATGTAAAGTTAACTCTGAATTCCTGTTGTAAGTCTTCCCACAATCCTTACATTTATAAGGCTTTTCTCCAGTATGAATTCTCTGATGTAGAGTTAATTCTGAACTCTGGTGAAAGGCTTTCTCACAGTCTTTACATTTGTAAGGCTTCTCTCCTGTATGAATTCTTTGATGAAGAGTTAACTGTGAACTCTGGTGGAAAGCCTTCTCACAATAATTACATTTATAAGGCTTCTCTCCAGTATGAATTCTCTGATGTCGGGTTAATTGTGAACTCCGATGGAAGGCCTTTTGACAGTAGTTACATTCATAAGGTTTCTCTCCAGTATGAATTCTCTGATGAGGAATTAACTCTGAACGTTGATGAAAGCCCTTCCCACAATCTTTACATTTGTACGGCTTTTCTCCAGTGTGAATTCTCTGATGTCGAGTTAAATGTGAACTCTGGCGGAAGGCCTTCCCACAATAATTACATTCATAAGGTTTTTCTCCAGTATGAATTCTCTGATGTCGAGTTAACTGTGAACTCCGATGGAAGGCCTTCCCACAATAGTTACATTCATAAAGTTTCTCGTCAATATAAATTCTCTGATGTAGCATAACATCTGAATTTGGGTTATAGGCCTTCATATAATTATTACATGTGTAAGACTTCTCTCTAGCATGAATTCTCTGATGTAGATTTAATTCTGTTCTATGGCGGAATCCCTTCCCACACTCATTACACTTGTAAGGCTTCTCTCCTGTATGAATTCTCTGATGGACAGTTAACTGTGATCTCCTGCAGAAGGCCTTTCCACAATAGTTACATTCATAAGGCTTTTCTCCAGTATGAATTCTCTGATGTGCAGTTAACTGTGATCTCCAACGGAAGGCCTTCCCACAGTAGTTACATTCATAAGGCTTCTCTCCATTATGAATTCTTGGGTGGTTGGTAAGGTATTGGCTATAGGAGAATTCTACTGGACATACATGATATTCATAAGGTTTCTCTCCAGTGTGCAGTCTTTCGTTTTGGATAAATTGTGAGTACCAGCAGAAGGCCTTTCCACATTCATCAGTCCTCTCTCCAGTAGATAGGCTCTGATGTTGGGTAAGGAAGAAGCTGGAATGGAAGGCTTTCCCACTATCATTATCTTCATACACCTTTTTTCTACTATGAATTGTCTGAGATTCAACGAGGTGTGTACTCCAGATGGCCTCTATGTATTCATGACTTTTGTGAAGATTTTCTCCAATAGGAATTCTGTGGTGAGAAATAATTGAAGAATTGTGGTTGTAGGTTTACTTACATTCATAAAGTTTCTATCCAATAGGTATTGTAAACTATTGAAAAGATAATAATTATAAGTTGAATGAATTTTAAATATTTGCTATGTTTTATTATTTCCTTAAGCTTGAATAATATACAAAGTACTATTAGTGCATATTCTATTTATGGGGATATTTTCACATATAGACACCAGCTAAGATAAATGGTTTGAATTTAGCCAGAAAATTCCACCATGTGTGAGAAGTTTTCCTTTGAGTGATTTTTTTTTTTTTTTACTTACCTACATTGTATCTCCTCATGGTTCTGCTGTAGTTCCTCCAATCCTACGTAATATTCCCAGGCTTTCTCCAGTTTAGAAATATGTGAATCATTCTTTCTCAATCTTTCATGAATACACTCCTTGGTTTCAGGCCTAGTTTCCCAATCTGAAAGAAATGAAAAATGTAAATATCCTCTGCGATTTAGCAGAAAATAAAATAAAATAAGAGAATAAATCTTGTCTTCCTACTTCTTCACCACGAAAAATTATCTACATTTTTGACATAGGCTCTGTTTAATTTTTAATATTTTTGCATTAATATTCATCAGGGATATTTCTCTTTATTTCTCTATTTTATTCCTTCCTTCTTGGCATAATGATTTTATTTGTTTGGAAACAGAAATTTAGCATGATGCCTTTCTTTCTCTAGTACTGGAAACATTTACTTACAAGAGCTATATACATTGGTATTTGAACACTCACTGCTAAGACGATCAGGACCAGAGTGCTTTTTATGTTGTTTTTGTTTTGCCTTTGGAAGTTCAATTATTGTTTATTCAGTTTTCCTTTGGTCTCTTTTACATATTTTTTGGCCATAAATTCTTTTGATTTGCATTTAATATCTTCTTAGAATTTTGGAGAAATATTTGATTCTGTTCACAATACTCTGCAAGTCTTCTGAGAACAGTTTTTTCATATCCTTTAACCATTCAAACTTTGAGGGTATTATATATTTACATAGGTGCTCTACATAGATAGCATGCTATTATCAGAGCTATAAAGTGCAGTTGTTTTTCCTGCGTAAGAGTATCCCATTTTATACTAATTGCTGTGATTGTTAGGGCAAATATTTTTCATAGTTGAAAGGATTTGCTATATTATTTTGGTTTGCCTTGCTCTATTATTTATTTAATTTTTCATCTCTAGCCATCACTGTGAAAGATACCTAGACTAGGTCCTTTTAATTTTTTTTTAAACCCTTACCTTTTTTTAAGAAACAATACTGAGTGGTAAGGGCTAGGCAATTGGGGTTAAATGATTTGCCCAAGGTCACACAGCTAGAAAGTATCTGAGGCCAAACTTGACCCCAAGGCCTTCTGTCTTTAGGTCTGGCTCTCTATCCACTAAGACACCTTGCTGCCCCTCTCTAATCTTTTCCATTGAATTACTTCTGTAATTTTTAATAAATACTAAATGTTTTGCTGGCTATTGCTTTATAGCATAAGAGATGATAGTTAAGATATCTTCTTATCTCTTTCTTTTTCATTCCTACTTTTAAAAAAATTCCCCTGTACGTTTTGAAACTTTTGTTCCCTTGAAAAAACTATACTATTTGTCTAGCTTTATAAGGAATTCTGAGACAGTTGGGAAGCCCAATTGATAGAGTGCTGGGCCTAGAGTCAGAAAGATTCATGTTACTGAATTAAAATCTGACCTCAGACACTTACTAATTTTGTAAGCCTGGGTTTTTGCCTCTATTCCTAATCTGTAAAATGAATTAGAGAAGGAAATGACAAACTACACTACTATCTTTGTCAAGAAAATCCCAAATGGAATCACAGAGTCAGATATGACTGAAAAACAACTGAACAACAATAAAAATAAAGCAACCTTTTGGTAGTTTGATTAGCAAGATTTTAAATCTATGAACTAATTTAAGTAAGGTCTTTTTATTATATTGCCCCAAACAAGTTATGAGCACTGACTATATTTCAATTATTTAAGTATTCATCATATCTTTAGAGTATGGATTCTGAGTCTGCCTTAGGAGCCTAACATATATTTTATACATTTTGTAGTTGTTATGAATGAGATATACCTTTCTATTAATGACTCGGGTTTTATTATTGCTACAAAGAAGCTGTATTGGTTTTCTAGGTTTATTTTGTAACTTGGTCTTTCCCTGAAAGTTTTAATTGTCTCAAATAAGTCCTAGTTGATTGTCTGGTATTTTCTATGTAAAGCCTTTCATTAGTGAAGAGAAATAATTTCGTCTCCCCTTCCATTACTATTATGCTTTAAATTCCTTGCTCTTGTTTTTTTTTCTGTCACTAATATTTATAGAACTAAATCAAGTAAGAGTAGGAAAGAGGCACCCCAGCTTTGCACAAAGATGTATTTGGGAACCTCCTAGAGTTTCTCCATTGCATTATGATGCCAGTTGCGGTTTTATACATATACTTCTTATATTATTATTATTATTATTATTATTATTATTTTGCATTTCAATAATTTTATTGAAAAATCACTATCTTAGTACCAGAACATAATGGTACTTTGTTAGGTTACAACAGCCCAATCAGTTTGCTTAAATCGCTTTCATTGGGCCTTGAATCAAAGGCCTGTTTATTTCCCCTACATTTTTTGCACATTTTACATTTCATTCACAAGTTAATTTTTTCTCCTTTTTTTTTTGAATTTTATTCTTTTTATTTTTTTTTTTTATTATTTCTTTTGCCAATTGATTTCATGTACCCCCGTGACTCACTCAGCCGTGCATCCTTGGCTGACCTTTTCAGGGGAGTTATGTGTCAGTTAAATATTTTCCTCAGGGGGGTGTGTGTTAAGTTTTTATAATCATAATGTCTGAACTGTAATCTATATTGCAAGTCAATTTTTACTCCTTTCGAAGTAAACTCAGGGGGGTAATGTTAATTCTCAGAAGGAAATGTATGTTTTATAATCTATAATGTAAAGTTTAAATTCTTTGAAAGTAATTTCAGGATAAGGATTTTGCCATCTCCCCAGAATCCAGACGACGAACCTGTTTGGTGGAGGCACCAAAAGATGCCTGAAGAGCCTTCACTGGATCATGAAGATCCAATTTGAACTTTGGGGCATAGTTGATCTGAACTATGGGGTTGGATGCATTTATTTTGAATGGACAGTTTATGCCAGAAAGGGGGACTGCCCCCTTAATGGTTTTTTGTCAATGTACCGAACATTGGTTTTGTTCTTTCTCCCTTTTATCTCTAAATTATTGTAAACTCTAATTTGATTATATTTTCCTGATCCATTGGGGAGATTTATCTCCCAAAGGATCACAGGGGGGTAATGTGTTAGTTAAAATCACCTGGGGTTCTATTTGGAAGGATTGAACCTCAATATAGTGTCTGACAAACTTCTGTGGACCTGTGGGGGTCCTTAAAACTACATTTCCCGTGGTCCAACGGGTTTCATGGGTTTCCTGTTTTGGATGACGTATTAAAGGTGAGGGACTATTTTAAGTAGGGGGTAGTGACTTGGAACTTCCTCTTTAGTTACCTGAGCTCGAGGAGAGAGGAAGGTAAATGGCTAAGGTGAGGTTGGAATAGGTTTTTCTTACAGGCGCGTGGTCAGTTTATCTCTATCAGCATGGCTTTTATTAAAATACTATTCTCCCTTTTGATCAGCAGCCCTCATCATTTTTAATCATAACAGCTGTTTTTTTAAATATGTTTTCACTTCAGGTTATAATTCTTTGTGAAAAGGGAAAAGATAATTAGAAAAAGTAGGTAATAAAAAAATATCAAATAAATTTTGAAATATACATACTTAAATTGTTTTTAAGTGTATGAAGCAAGAAATAAAGCATAAGAGACAACTTTTAACATGATAAAATAAGTATACATTTTTAATCAGGATGGACCATTTATTATACTAGACAAACATCAGGAGTTTTCTGAATATGTTTACAGATATAGAAATGATGACTTTCTTTCTCCTTATCCCTCAAGACCAGAAGAGCTAAAGCAATATTAGCGAAAGATGTCAGGAAAATGAATTCCATTCTGTGGTTATTACAATAGACAAAAACAATGTTTTTAAAGTTAAGAAGCCCTGGGTTCAAAATTGAGAAAACCTGACTCTGACACTACTTATGTAAGCTTGGGAAAGTCACATAACTGCTCTCAGTCTCAGTTTCTTTACCTAAAACAAGAATATTATACAAGATAACATCTGAGGACTCTTCCAGTTTAAATAAGTATGAACCTATGATCATATGCTATTGGTAAAGTAGCAAATACAGATAATAAATTCTATGACTGTAGCCACAAAGAACTGCTGGAAATAGATTCTTATTTATGAAAAAAAATTAGTAAAACTAAAAAACTTTCAAAGACATATAATCATGATGAAAACCATTGCCAGTTTTATTGTACTGGCATAAACTGGGGACAAATTCTCTAGCCAAAAAGAAAATAAAAGTGCATATTTTTAAATTATTATACCTCATGTGTAACATTATGTGATGGCTTAAATAACAAAAAATACATTAAAAACATGGTTCTTGATATAGTAAAAAAGAACACGAAGGTAAATAAAATAAAAAGACTATCAAAACTGAAACAACTCAATTTGTTCACTATTATATTTAGGTTTCAAACATCTGATATAGAAAATATAGATTCCTAAATAACTTATGATTCATCTGTTTCCAAAATAAAACCCTTTTTATGAAAAAACTCAATTAAATTTGATCCAAAGATAGATTATATATGAGTGGTGTGGAAAATTATAAAAAAATATAAAGTATAAACTAAAATGATTAGAGGGTAAGTGCTAATAACTGGAAGGAATCATAAAAGGTACCACAAAAGTGCTGGTATTTGAATCATAATTTGCAGAAGCCAAAGATTCTAAGAAGAGAAGGACCTCATTATAAACATGGAAGATCACATATGAAAAGACATAGAAGGAGGAAAAGAGAATAGTGGTACAGTGGAAAAGGAAATGGATTTGGAGTCAAAGGACTTTGGCTCAGATCTCAACTGTGGCTTTGTATGTATCTGACTTTGGACAACTATTAAACTCTGTGTATCTCAGTTAAACTCTCTGGAAAATTAGCAGGATGGACTAGAGGGCCTCTGAGATTCCTTTTAGCTCTAAATCTATAATCCTATTATAATGAATATAAGACTGAAAAGGTAAATGGGAACAAGATTGTAGGAAGCTCTGATTGCTAGTTTCTCTTCTATCCTAGAGGTAACATAAAAAAAACATCCTAAAAACTAAAGCTGTGGAGCAAACAGACTCAAAAATAATAAAAAAAAAAAATTTAAGGGAAAGGACCTACTTACACACAAATATTTATAGCAGCTCTTTTTGTGGTGGCAAAAAGTTGGAAATTGAGGTGATGTTCATCAACAGGAATGGCTGAACAAACTGTGGTACATGTTGGTGATGGAATACTATTGTGCTATAAGAAATGATTAAAAGGATGATTTCAGAAAAAGCTAGAAAGATCTAAATGAACTGATGCAGAGTGAAATAACCAGAACTCAGAGAACATCATACACAGTAACAGCAATATTGTACGATGATCAACTTTAAAAATTTGGATACAGGGGGCAGCTGGGTAGATCAGTGGAATGAGAGTCAGGCCTAGAGACGGGAGGTCCTAGGTTCAAATCTGGCCTCAGCCACTTCTCAGCTGTGTGACCCTGGGCAAGTCACTTGACCCCCATTGCCTACCCTTACCACTCTTCTGCCTTGGAGCCAATACACAGTATTGACTCCAAGACGGAAGGTAAGGGTTTTAAAAAAAAAAAATTTGGATACTCTCAGAAATTCAATGATCTAGGACAATTCTGAAAGAGCTGTTGAAGTCAGATGGATGCAGACCAAAGCATCATCTTTCATATCAGTGTATTTGTGGTTTTATTTTGGGGCTTTAGTTTTGTATGAGTGTGCTCTTATAACAATGATCAATATAGAAATGTGTTTGCTTGATAATAAAAATAAAATTTTTAAAAAGGCAGAAAGGCCCTCTCAAAGAGATCATCTGTTGTTGTTTATCCTTTATTTTCAAAGAGGACCAGACATCATGGGGCGATAGCTTTACTTGCTTGTGAATTGGAGTTAAATGAGGCAGAGTAACACAGTCATCAGCCTCACTTTCTTCCAGAGTCATGGCAGTCCATTGGCAAGAAAAAAGTCAGGCAGTCTGGCAATGGCCCAGCATTCGATGGATGATCTTGGTGCCTTTCATTTCTGACCAAGCTCTAACTGACTCACAGCACCTGCTTCAGCCACCTCCATGGCTGCTAGAACAAACTATTCCCATTTGCTCATTCTGCCAAGAGGAAGCTTCACATGTGAGGTAAATATCCCCTAACTCACCAACAGTTTTTGAGGCCTGTTACTCTCAATATGGTTTAATCCATCTGCCAAGATGATTTTACTGGGGTGTATTCCCTGAGCATGCTACAGCTTCTTGGAACCACAGGTAAATTAGGTGAAAAGTGGACACCAAAGGTGGATGAGCAGACTTGAAATGGGTTCACCAAGCCTTCATACCAGAGGTGCTATGTCTTGCCTGAACACCCCATATATCCCTCAAAAAGTTCATAGTCTAATGGGGCATCGATGCAACATGTAAACAACTGTGTACAAACAAGCTAGAAATAGAATAAATTGGAAATAATCTCAGAGGAAAAGTTTAAAGATTAAAGGCAGGCTAAAGTTTTTTCTCTAGAGGAGACTTGAAGGAAGGGAAGCCAGATGGTGAGAAGTGTTATTTTGGGGTATTGACCCTTATTAATTATTTATATTGGTGTTACTAATAGTTGTCACTGATGTGGACTGAAGAAAATTCCGGCTCAGGCCAGTTATATAAGATCCTATTTATTATAACATTTTAAAATTGGTATAAAAGAGCAAGCAAAAGGAAGGATAGATATTGATAAGAAAATATACCCTATATTAATAATTTCTAAATAAATCCTGAACCCAACTTTCCAATGAAGGAACGCTTCATAATCACCAAGAGTGATCCTATCTTAATCTACTCTCTGTAACTAAATTCCCCAAATAACTATCTTTCTATCCTACAACTAAAATATTAACTTAATAAACAAAGATGAATAAGTTAGATTTCTTTCCTGCTGCACAGATGAAAAAGCAGCTTGTTATCTTCTTCACAGACTTCTCCACTCAAGCAGCTCACTCTTTTTCTGCCACCTATTGGCACAAGCACAGGCACTACACCCAACACTCTCCTCTATTGGCTAAGATGTTTTTTGTTTTTTTTTTCCTTTTTTAACCCTTGTACTTCGGTGTATTGTCTCATAGGTGGAAGATTGGTAAGGGTGGGCAATGGGGGTCAAGTGACTTGCCCAGGGTCACACAGCTGGGAAGTGGTTGAGGCCGGGTTTGAACCTAGGACCTCCTGTCTCTAGGCCTGACTCTCACTCCACTGAGCTACCCAGCTGCCCCCTAGGATGTTTTTTAATAGATAAATTCACCAGAAATTTTCCCAACTCACAGAGCAGACTCTTCGAATGACCTTCCTTATTCAGAATCATTCAAAGAGTCAGTTCGTTGGTCTAACTATCCTTCCCAAGACTCCTTGGGATCATTCTCTTCCCATCATACCTCTGAGATTTCATTCTGACTTAAAGAAATCCAACTTATTCAACTCTCTTTTATACATCTATCAATAAATGTTGTTAATTAACCCTATTTCTTAATTAACCAACAAATATTCTACTACAGAAGGTAGTTCCAAGCATGGAGGACAGTCAATGGAAAATGATCAGTGTCAGGAGATGGAACATCACATGTGAGGAACAGCATGTAGGCCAGTGTAGCTGGATCATGGGACAGGTGGAGAAGAACAAAGTCCAAGATTAGAAAGGTAAAAATAGGCTGAGCTGCAAAGGACTTTAAAATCCAAAACAAAAGACTTTATATTTGATCCTAGGGATAACAGAGTCACTGGACTTTAATTACTTTGGTGGTGATAAGGTTAGACCTAGACTTGAGGAAAATCAATGTGACAACTCAATGGAAAATGGAATAGAGGGGTTTTGAAGAGAGAGGTAGGGGATAGACCAGTAGACTACTGAAATAATCTAGGCATGAAGTGATGACAGCATTGCAAGGATAGAAGGGGACACATACAAGAATAATATCAATTTGTCGGTAGCATAGAGAACACATTAGATAGCACAAGATCATGTAAAGATACAAATTAGAAGACAAGAAGTGAGTAAGGAATAAAATAAGGCAGGGGACGGGTGAGTACAGAAAAAAGGAGAGAGAAAAAAGAATCTGTTAAAGTAAGGTTAATAACACTTGAAAACTGATTAGATAGAAGAGTTAAGGGAGAAAGGAGAGTAAAAGATGACTCCAAGGTTGCAAAGTTAGATGACTGGAAAGATAGGATTACATCCATAGAATTGGGGAACTTGGAGGAGCAAATTAATTTTGGGAGAATTATAATGAGTTATTTCATTTTAGACATGCTGAGTTTGAGATGTTTCAAATTTAATATTACTAAATATTGAGGAAGGAAAGCACTACTCAATAAAAACTCATTGAAAAACTGAGTAGAAACATGGAGACAAGTAATAATAAAAACATCTCATTATATGCTATAATGAGGTCCATGTATATTAATAACTAAATTTTTTCAAACATTTAAAAATTAGGGGAAATCTTTCTCTCTCAAAACAGTCAGAAATTTTATTTGTTATACCAAAAACATGGCCACAAAGGACTTATGCTTCCAACTGCTGGGGAATAGCTAAACATTGCAAATACTTAAAAATGGATTATTATTGTTATTATATCATTATAATAGTTCTTCCTTAAGACAAAAAGGTGAAGACTAACACTCAGTAAAGTAGATCAAAGAAAGCAATTTGAGAACATATACCCTAAAGAAAGTTATATAAAAAACATGACATAATTATATTGTTTATCTTCTCCACTCCTCCAGAAGCTTTTCTACCCTGGAGGCCTTTTTTTAACTGAATCATTAGTCTCTAGCCAAGACTGCATTTATAAGATATCCAGGTTACTGCTCTTTCCATTGCTGACTCTACTCCTCACTGCCCACAATCTACCCACATAACCTACCTCTCTCTGCCTCAAGCTTTTCAGTTCTTCTTTCTGTATTTTCTTCCCATTAGAATATAAACTCTTCTGTGTGACCCTGGGCAAGTCACTTGACCCCCATTGCCTACCCTTACCACTCTTCTGCCTTGGAGCCAATACACAGTATTGACTCTAAGACGGAAGGTGAGGGTTAAAAAAAAAAAAAGAATATAAACTCTTTAAAAGTTCTGATTGTTTTTTAAATCAAATTTGTATACGCAGAACTTTAAAAAGTGCCTAATACACAGTAAATACTTAATAAGTGTTTTACATACTCATCAAATTAGTATTGTTGTTTTTGTTCAATTGTGTCTGACTCTTTGTGACCCTTTAGGCTATTACACATCAATAATGTCTTGGAAAAGATACTAGAATGTTTTGCTATTTCTTTCTCGAGTGGTTTAAAGCAAATGGGGTTAAGTACTCATGCAGTTAGTAAGTATCTGAGGCTAAATTTTGTAATAATGAAAGTAAAATATTAAATGTAATATTAATTAAAAAAAATTGGTTGCCATTTCTAAAATTAACTCTCAAATTAGGAGTCTATTAGTAGCTCTTAACAATTAAGTTTTAATAAAAATTTAGACAAAGCAAAAAGGGGGAAATATAGGAAGGAGACAGAAAATATAACCTAGTTAAATACCCAAGCTGAATCACAAAGCCCTCAAGCCTACAGTAGGCACCAGTGCGCTCTTACTCAAGACTATCTTTCACTGCTGTGCCAACCCAGAGAGAGAGAGACCTCCCCTCACTCACCACACCTTTTTTACTTCTGACCCCCTCCATTATACAAAGTACATGTTTAAAATGGGATTCGGGGTAGGATAAACTTAAGGAGTGGTTTCTTTCTACACAATATATATTCAGGATTTCCTGACTCCAGGTCCAGCACTCACTGAGCCATCTTGCTGCTCCCAAGTTAGTATTCACATTTTTTAGGAAGAATGATCAAGGTTTTTTTTTAGGACATGGCCAATGAGGGAATTTGTTTGGCTTGATTATGCATATTTGTTACAAGAATTCTCACCCTTTGAAAAAGAGGAAGTGGGAAAAGAAAACTTTTTTTTTGTTCATTGAAAAAAATTAAATAAAATTTTTTTAAAAAGAATGATTAAGGGAAGTTAAGGCAAGAGAATAGTCATTGAGGATTAAGTAACCTTAAGGAAAAATGTAAGAGAAAGATCTTTGGCTGAAGGAAAAACTTTCCCAACAGATACCAGGAAAATAATTTTTTGAAAGCTCTTGCTGTCAGATAGGCTTTGCTCTGCTCCAGATATGCAGAGGACTTTAAGGAGAACTCTAATGCTGATACTTGCCCAGAAAGACAATCTAAGATGTGGCTCATAATGACTCCCATATGCCTGATTTTCAGTGACTCACCTGGACTGACATCTTTTGGCACTTCTCTGTCCTCTGTCCAAGGTGCTTCTCCTTCTTCCAATTGGGAGATAACAGCTGGTTTCCAAACTGTTAGTCCTGCTCATTGAAAATGGAAAAATGTTGAGTACAAAGGCTCCTATCCTTTCTCTATTCACTATCTGGGATAAAGAGGCATTTATGGTTTTTTTTAAATGTGTGTATGTGTATGTGTGTATGTGTGTGTGTGTGTGCATATATGTTATGTTCAAAGCAGGTCCAGAGGACCTCTGAAGAATAATCTGCATTGTTTTCCTTAGACAGATGGGGGTCAGACACAAGATTTGCCATCACAAATAATATTACATTTGTAAGAGGTTAAAACGTTCGTGCCCTTAGACAGTTCCACTGGAACTTTAGAGAATCCTTGAGGGGAGGAGAATCTTTTGAGGAGAATCTAAAGGGCAGAAACATTAGGCAAAAACAAGTGTCCGATATTCAACTATACGAAATAAAGTCTTTTTAACCTGGGCCTAAAGAAGGAAAGCAATGATGGCCACAAGAGGATTAGCAAACGGGTCTCTGCATGTCAAACAATAACTTTCAAATGTTTATCATATTGAAAATGCTATTTGACTAAGTGAAGAAAGATTCCACCATGGAAACAATCAGACACAAGGAATAGCTCTCCTTACCTAGAAAGACAAGGTTGCTATAGTTCTCCAGCATCACATCTTTGTATAACTTCTTCTGGAAAGGGTCTAGGTTTCCCCACTCCTCCTGGGTAAATTCCACAGCCACATCCTTAAATGTCACCAATTCCTTTTGGATCTTTGGGGAATCGTAAATTTGGTAGGAATATTAAAGAGAGGCTCTCGATGTTCTTCAAATCAAATATATACTGAGTACCAACTATGCACCTCTCATTATGTGCAAACAACTATAGCAATTCACATATATATTGCATGCATTTGGTTTGTGAAGTACTTTTCTACAAAATTCCTTTGAGACTATGAAAAAATTTATTGTCATTCTACAGATTAGAAAACTAAATCTAAGAAAGACTAAGTCACATACCCACATTCACACTTATCTATAATCTCCTTAAGTGAATATGTGTGAATTGAATAATTCTCTCAAATGTGTGTGCTTCATTTGGATCCATGTGCAGTACCATTCATTCCACCGTACTGATTCCAAAAGAATTCAACTTTAAGAAATTTTGTAGCTTAAGACCTGAATTTCATGGATAAACATTCTTACAAGGTGAACTTTTAATAACGCACAGACTTCAGGGCCTGGAAATGGGTCAAAATCTACCCTGAACTAACACAGACTATCAGGTTCAGCTTTTGGAGGTTAGAAGAGGATGTGATGGTCTCACAACTGGGTCCACTTCAGATCCAGCGATGTTCACAGCTTTCCAGGATCCTCAGCAATTAATCCACAAGAGGTAAAGACAGGGGATGAACCAGCCTGGTATGTCCACCACCCAAGTCTGGTCTTGTTGCTCAACCTAAATTTCCAGGAGGAGATGTTTTTTCTGGGAGACAAATCCCCTTTTCTGGGTTCTTCACTGGGACAGATAAACCAGCCTCTAACTGCCTCAGCCACAATAGAGTTAGTCACTCCAGGAAAAAACTCCCTTCTCACTATACCATGGTTGGAACCCTCCAGCCTTGCCTGATTAAGTATAACTGTTATCTTACCCTAAATGTCTAAATCTTCATTTATAAATTTGCCTATTACACACTTTGGGACACATTAACCACAGAAATGGAGGTCATATAAGTCTTAACTTTTTTCTCTGCCCCTTCCATATTAAAAGTCAATAAGGTTAATACTACCTCAACTAAAAAAAAAGGAGACAAGATTAATATGAAGAAAAATATTCAGAAAACACCAGATTCTATGTTATCTTCTTTTTCTGAATACAGAGTACTAAAGTCTAAACTGAAGCAATGAATATTTCTAACTGCTCTTGGGAAGTTTATTACTCTCAGTCAGTTTCTTTATCTGTCAAATGGGGAAATAATGCTTGAACTACTTACACATTTCTGGGGGGCAAGTACTTTGTAATCACAGAAGACTGATTTCAATATTTCCTATTTTTATTATTTGCTTTGTATCTTTTATAGCACTTAACTGAAGAATTACCAATCAGAGCAGGAAAAAAGCCCTGGGTGTAGAGGACCTATAAAGGAATGCTGGTTCTTCTACTTACTACCAGTGTGACCTCAGATAAGGACCATGGCATTGTGGATCAAGTGCTGAACTGGATTCTTACTAGCCCTTTCCTCCTGAAAAACGAGGTAGGATTTGTAGTGCCCCCTATATAGGATTGTTGTAAGGCCCAGGAAGGCTGCCAGAAAAGATTCTATACAGCCAAAAATACTACATAAATAATAATTATTACTAATTCTCTATGTAGGGCTTTTCCCTCATCTCAAAAAACAGGGAATTGGACTACATGATTGCTGAGGTCCTTTCTGGCTTTAAATTCTACATTCTGATGAGCCTAGGATCATTCCATAATAGATATAGAAACAGCGAAGGACGTTGGACACCATTTAGTGCAAGACCCCAATTTCAGACGAAGAAAAGCTAAGGACCAAGGAGTTGTATTTAATGACTGACTCAATCAAGAAAGATTCCCTTTCTTAGGTTCCAGGTCAGGAAGAAGAAACAGACATCTCTTTTCCTCGAGAGCCCAGGTGAAGTTCCCAGAAAGAACCAATTGAACTCACTTGGAAGCCTGGCGCTGTCAGGAATACAGGGGCCATCCCGCCCTCCTGAAGAAGGACCAAGGCTCCGAAGGCAAAACTGGGAAAGAAAAGCGACCCCAGACAAGCATTAGTCTACTACCGTGTCCTTTGCAGACCACGGACAGAGTCAGCCCTCTCGCCCACACTCCCCCCGCAGAGGGAGCTCACCAACAGCGCAAGCTCAGGAAAGGGTCCCACTAGGCATCTGCCAAGAGAATCGCCAGATCCCACACGCACGCAGACCCCTGAGGCAGGGCCTGGCAGCCAGCTCCGCTCAACACACCTCCCCGATCCCTGCGGGCAGTTCAGCTAGCCAGGTGCGGCGGGAGCAGCAAGAAGCCGCAGGAGGAGTAGGGACGGACGGAGGGTCAGAAGCCGTAGGAGCCCCAGCTCCCGGGTCCGGGACAGGGAGGGTGGAGGGGACACAAAGCAAGTCCATGAGGCCAGGCTGTCAGGGTGACAGGAGAGAAGAACCGGAAGAATCGTCAGAGCGCACTTCCTCCCGCCCCTTCCGGCCATTCTCCCTCACCTGCCTGGGCAGCCCTGATACAGCCTTTTGGTTCCTGTTAACGTTTCCGTGGCAACCACTCTCGAGAGTCCCGCCCTACCCAGACAAAAGCGGAGTCTTAGGGTCAGGATATCCGGAAGTGCAGTAGTAGGCGGTTTGTGTGAATGTGTAGAACAGTAGAAGACTCCTGTGTGGAGGCTGCGGAGACTTTTCTCTTCCATTCTCCTCCGAGGTTCTGGTTTTGAAGACTCCTTTAGGAGTGAGGCCCTGCCCCACACGCTGAGCACACCGTGACTACTGCGAAAACCCTTTCTCCATCCATGGCGCTTCCCGAAATTGGCCGGATTGAGACTTTCATCGGGATTCATCGACTTGTAGCTTCCTTCTCTGTTCAGTTGTGGCGCTTCCTCCCACCTGGGGCCTTTCTGGTTCCCAGCCCAACCCCCACCCCCGATCGGACTGTTTGCTTGGTTTGCTTTCCCTGTCTGTGCCTGTTGCTTCAACTCTTAGGATGGAAGCAACTTGCAGGCAAGGGCCATAGACGATCTTTTTGTTTTAGTAGTCCATCACCAAAACAGGTTTTGGCGGGTACGGGATCGACTCGTGCTGCATCTACTTACATCTGGGTCCTTCTGCTTTTTTCCATTTACATAGTGTCCTGACTTGTAATTTTGGGAGAGTAGGGCATAAAATTAGTATAAAATAAAATTTGGCCATCAGGTGGCACTAACCTCAGGCCTCTAAACCAATCTAAACCATCAGAGGGTAGTAGGGATTTTCCTTCTCCCTGGTATGTGTACTTGGCGTCCAGTGAATTGTGCCTTCTCTCTCCTGTACCTGTAGCTGCCCCTTAGCTCAGGTTCTAAAGAAGTAGGACTTGGAACATGCTTGATAATTACCAAAATTGGAAATCCCATTCATTTTTGCTGTGTCCCTACTTCAGCCTAGGCTGGATGTCCCTCACTAGCACATTGAGCCTCTATTGCCATTCTCAGTCTAAAGGGGAAGGAGAGCACCCCGTGTTCTGAGGTCCAGACCATCTATTCTCCCAACTGTCCCATCCAGAATGGGGTCCTTTGGAAATGGGACTAGAAATGTAAGTGCTTCTTATGTGCCTGTGCCTGGTCCTAAAATCCAAGACCTGAGTTCGTGAACTTCCTCAGCGACAGGCAGGAAGAGCAGGAGGGCTGGTTCCGTCCATGACATGAAAGAGACAGGGTTTTAGGCTAATGCACCATAACTGTGAATCAAAGTACAACTAAGTCTCAGTACACATTCCAATCTGTACAGCTCAGATGGACTATGATAGAATGTTGCATACATTATTCAATGTGGTAACTATCAGATCTTTTTGCTTAATTAGATGTGAAGGTAAAAGATCTCAATAAAAATCTCCCATCCTATCCCCCCAAGTACATAGTCTGGGCATATGAGGAGATCAAAACATAACTCATGCACAGCCTATTGACTCCATACCCTTGTGATATCAAAAGGATGTGAGAAAAATTTCCAGTACATTGGATGAAACCTCACTGTAACAAACTTATTGGAAGTTACATTCAGGAATTACAACAGATGGGCAGATATGGGTAGGTTTTAATATATGTGATTGGAGGGAATACCTAATGTTTGATGAGATTACAGGACAATTTGAATATTTGAGTAGAGGATGAATTAGAAATTAACATTTGGAAGGAATCCAGTTAGGAAGGAGTTATAGTGATTCAGGGAAGAAGAGTTCTGAGACCCTGAACAAAAATGGCATTGGTTATATTAAATGGAGAAAAGGGGGTAGATAGAAAAGATGTAGAGTTAAGACTGGCAAAACAGAAACTAAATAGAAGTGGGGGTTGAGGGAGAGAGAACAAATGGGATCCCAATGAAAGTTACAAAGCTGTGTGACCAAAAAGTAAGTGGTGCCCTAAACAGAAATAATGGGTTTTTTTAAAGGGTTGATTTGGAGGTAGGGCAGAAGATAAGCTTTGTTTAGAACATACTGATTAAGAGATTCTAATGAGACATTCAAGAACAATTGTAGAATGGGCATTTGGGGTTGTAAGATGAGCTCAAGTCAAGATAATAAAGGTTATATAAATTTGGGAATCATTTACATAGAGACATTCATTGAACCCAGAGTTAATTGAGGAAATCAATAAAAATGCAGAAAAGGGTGACAAGAGCTTTAGAGGAACACAATTGATATGTGGATTATTAATGCTGATCTCAAAAAGTAGACTAAAGAATGATCAGATACTAGGAGAGAAAGAGAAGAGAACAATGTCAGAAAAGGGGAGCTGTCCTTAGTTTAAAGTTGAAGAAGAGGGGCAGGGAGGTAGTTCAGTGGATAGAGAACCAGGCCTGAAGATGAGAGGACCTGGGTTCAAATTCGACCTCAGATAACTTCCTAGCTGTGTGACCCTGGGAAAGTCACTTAACCTCATTTGGGGTTTTCTTGGCAGTTCTTGGAATGGTTTGCCATTTCCTTCTCCAGCTTATTTTATAAATGAGGAAACTGAGGCAAACAGGGATAAGTGATTTGCCTATGGTCACACTCTGGGGCCATATTTGAACTCAATTCTTCTTGACTCCAAGCCCAGTACTCTATTACTTAGCTGCCCCTGCATACACTTATAAATTAATACGATGGCAGAAAGAATGTGGGAATATACATCGAAAGGTGACATGAAAAAAACAGGTTTTTTATTATATTTTATTAAAGTTAACATATCCAATAGTTCTGCAATTATTATAAGAAAATATATTTATTTACAATATAGTGGATAGAGTTCTGGATTTTGAATCAGGAAAACCTGAGTTTTATTCATGCTTTAAAAATATTACTGGTGATATGACCCTGGTTAAGTCATTTAACTTGAATTTTCTTATTTCTTATTTGGGACTAATAATAGTACCTACTACATGGGATTGTTGTAAAGATCAAATGAGGTAATATGTGTAGAGTGACTTAGAAATCTAGTGTTATATAAATGTTAGCTACTATTACTCCATAGAATATATTATAAAGTAGATGTGATGCAAATATCACATAAATGTAATATGATGATGCATATGTAATATATACACAATATGACATGATGGTACATGTGTAATATATACATATGTGTTCATGTAGTTGTATACATATATAAATTATACATTTCAAATTTAACCAAATAGTAACAAAAATGCATTTGTTCCTTTATTCCCTTCTCAATTGTCTCCTACATGTTTTCCCAGATTTTTTTGGCTCTTATTTTAAAATATATCTCTGATCTCATTGATTTTTGAGTTCCCTCCATGGATGCAGATTACAACCTACCTAAGCTTGCCCATCCTATGGAATTCTAGTTTGTGTCCTTCCACAAAATTAATATATTTCCTCATGCTCTTCTGACCTTGCAAGCATATCAGTGGAATGCTGTGGCCATTTACTTGTCATCCCTCTCTCTTACCATGCAACCAGTCCATCTTCTTTTTCTTTCATAATGAAGGGTTTCAGGTATAATGAATCATGAAGGTATTAAAGATGTATTCAAAAACTGACTCTAATGAGCAAAGTGCTCACGGACCAGATTTGTGAATGTTTCTAATATTTCACATGATTGATTGCCAAGTTCTTAAATTTGGATGGGGTTAAATTTGGTTGATCTTAAAAGCCTCTGATGTTATCTCCTGTGTGTAAGCTCACAGACAAGTTTTAGGATCCTTTGGAATACCAAAGATTTACACCTGCATTCCTAAGATAAGACTAGTCCCAGCTTTCTAGAAAGGAGAAAAGTCCTGGCCCAGGTACCTGGCGACCTGTTGTGTTATCAGCCATCCTTTTGGATTTGTCATCAACCTGTTAAAAAACTTTTGATGTATCAAATGGGTGATGGACACTGGGCCACCTCCCTCCCTCCCCCCGGTTGTGTTGACAGGCCCCTTTGTGCAACTATCCTTAATAAACAGATCAGCTCCTTCATTTGGGGTCAGACACTCTTTCCCTCAGCTGACAAGCTGAACATGAAGTTGATGACTCCTGTGTCTCTGTGTCTATTTTCTCTCTTTATGTCCTTCCTACCTTAATCTTTAACCCTTCCATCCATATTCCCCCAGTTCCTGGTTTTCCTTTCAGGTGCTCAAACCCATGCAAGATTATCTTGTAGCTGCAGGTTGGCCACACACAAGATCATAAGATTCTTTGATTATCTCCATTACTTCTGTTCTTTAGGGTTCCTCATTGATATATGTTATATTCTTCTCTGATCCACCATTTGTCTTTCCATTGTTCTCTATGTGATGCTAATCTTAAGTTCTTCAAAAGTAGTGGAATTCTAGGTCTCACTGCTTTAGAGTAACATCACTAACATATTTGGGAAAAGAGGAGCCTTTGCTGTTTTGGGAATCTTGAAGTCAATAAAAAAGCTTTGCAGTTTCCTAAAACAAATCAGTCTGATCTCCTATTTTCAACTTTTGAGTCTAGTTCCTTATTCATTTGTACTATCTAACCAGAAACACACACAGTTGGATTAGCTTTATAGGATATTCATTCAAATGCATGTTGAAATTTGGTTGAGATTTTTTTTTTTCCATTTGAAATTTGTGTTGACAGGCCAAATTCTTTTGATTGTTTTGTAGGTGTTTTCCATGAGCCTCTGCAATGTCTTGTGGCTTGCTATTTTCAATTCAATATCATCCCCAAAACAGAGCATATGAATTCCATTGGGAATCCTCTCTATAATATGGAGTTTATTATCACATAGGGTCATTGAACAGGATTAACATTGTTGTGAATTCTTCCAAGGAATCTCTTAACTTATCATGATACATTAGTGAGAGAGACTTTGTTGTAAAGGAGCCTGTAAACTTGAAGGGTTTTGTTCTGTTGAGTCAAATGTTTTTTTTTTTTTGGAATTGACAAACAATAAATACAGTGGAATTTTTAAAATTAAAATTTATTTTAAAACAAATATTAGCCTTCTCTCCTGCTCACTTCCCCCCCTCTCCTTCAATAAGAAGGCAAAACAACAACAACACAATTACAAATACATATTATATTCAAGCAAAACAAAATTTATCATTGGCAAGGTCTAAAAAAATTTTTTGATCTGTGCTTTGAGTCTATTACCTCTCTGTTAGAGAATGGACTACATATTTAATCATGAGACCTCAGGAACTGTGACCAGTCATTGTGTTGATCAGTTACCAAGTTTTATGTGACAAAGTCTATCCCCTACTTGCAATTATTATGTGACCTAAAGGCAGGCAGAATAAACACCTTTAGAATTGTCTTCCCTCCACCTTCTTCTGAGACTTTAATTTTTGCCAGGAAGGGAGCAAAAAATTGGAACCAGAGGCTGGTCTCTCTGCTTTCCTCAAAGAGAGATACTTGACTAGTATTATACTTGTTTTTCCTTTAAATGTTGTTAGTCTAGGAAATGTGGTTTTCAGGTTCAATCTAACTTCTGATTACTGTTTCATTATTGGGGGAAGGAGGACCCCATGCTTTATATCCAAGGCTTGACTCCTTTCCCACAAAATACCAGTTCCACAATGAATACACATAGCAGGTAGCCAAGAAACCCATTTATCCAAGTAAAAACAAAATAGAATTCAGAGAAAGTATAAAGAGAATATTTTCCAGTCAATCTAGGGTGAAGGGACTCTCCTTTTTGGAGTAAGATAATTCAGCTCAACCAAGAAAGAGAGTACTAGATCTTTCTCAAAGGGAAGTTCCTGAAAGTCTATATAGTGTAGCAATCTGGGGATGTTAGCTTCTCCCATATTGTCGCCTTCTGGAGTCTTTTCCTTCAGCAACCTTAAGTGGAGTTGGCTTCATCCATCTTTCTTTCCTCAAAGATGGAGGCCAGAAGCATAAATGACTTGAAGACCCAAGAGAACTGATGCTTTCTTCCACTCTTGCTAACGCCACCCTTCACATAGGTCTGGGCATTGATCTCCACCAATGAGAAAATCCCCTATACCAATGGGCATTAGGACTTGGTTTACCTTCCTCTTTGCAGTCCTTTGCAAAAATCATTTAGGGCAAGTCTAAAACTTGTAAGAATATGACAAAAAAAAAGTTTAAAACAACAAGCATTTCCCTAGCATCCCAGATAACAAACCTTGGTACCAATGAAATTAAAATAAAACAAATGCATATTAAGTGCAATAGACATGGCATTATACTTAGCATTATCTAGGAGGATATCATAGTAACTGTATTGTTAACTACATAGAGAACATAATACATGTACATTTTGAAGTACATGCATATCCACTGTTGTTATTCAGTTGTTTCATTTATGTCTCTCTCTTCGTGACCCCATTTGGAGTTTTCTTGGCAAAGATACTGGAGAGGTGTGCCATTTCTTTCTCCAGCTCATTTTACAGATGAGAAACTGAGGCAAACATCGGCCCAGGGTCACACAGCTAGTGTCTGGGACCATATTTAACTCATGACAATGAGCCCTCCTGATTCTCAGCCCAGTGTTCTACTATTCATATTGTAATAAGTAGATAAACTGTGGCTGATAACAGGGGGCTGGTGGTACAAGTGAGTCATTTGGGCCAGGGAGTCTGTAACTACTGTAGCTGGTGATCTGAGACTGTCAGGGATGTGTAGCCTGAGCCGTGATGCCCAGTCGGTCTCCCTGCTATCTGTAGGCTCCTTTAAGGTGGAGAGTGAGGAGCCCCTCCCTGCTGGAGAGAAAGCAGAACTCAACAGGAAGTGAAGCTCACACACTTCCTGAATAAAACGGATGCCTGGCCAATACTTCCTTTAGAGTCAAGTGGCTGCTATTCCATAGAAGATAACAATCAATCAAAAATGCTTTTAATGCTTATAAAACTTATAAAGCAACTTAAAAAGAAAAGAAAGCTAGTTGTAACAATAATGTTACCAATAGGCTTATATATAAAATATTATTTTGCAATAAGCAATAGCATGCATGCAAAAAATTAACATTTCTCTAGTATGAACATAAAAATTTTAAAACTTACTCAAACATGCAGAAGTTTATATGTGCAGTAGTAAACATATGCAATTACATGTGAAACACATTTATCATGGGCAATGTAATATTGTCACCTAGTTATATACGTAATTA
Source organism: Gracilinanus agilis (assembly GCF_016433145.1). Taxonomy (NCBI): domain Eukaryota; kingdom Metazoa; phylum Chordata; class Mammalia; order Didelphimorphia; family Didelphidae; genus Gracilinanus; species Gracilinanus agilis. The sequence continues at coordinate 77,746,360 of NC_058131.1, forward strand.
TATCTTTAGGTTTACAAGTAAAACCACGACTTAGCCTAATGACTGGTCCTAATAAGTCTGCTTCTTCTATTACTGACTAATCTTTCAGCTCCTATGCCTGAGCTAGTAATTGGTATGTGCTGATCATCAGAATTATTAAAGATTTAACATTTATTACATACCTGGGTTGGCAGTCATGTCAGGTGAGCTACCAATATTTTTGAGCTCTGAGATGCATCTCTGTCCTAGTTATCTCTAGTAGTTTTGGATGGGAAAGGATTTACTTCTGGGTTCAGTTCTCCTGTCCTATAATAAAATACATAGTTCCCTTCACTGGATGCAACACTTTCAATGCCCCTATCTTGGTCAGAGAGTCTTCACACAGACTTTTGTAATAGCCCTGTGGAAAGGCTTTTTCTCAGCCTTTTCCTAGATGAGTGTGTCCATTCAGTTCTCTCCACTTACTCATTAGAAAGTCTGACAACTCTTCTGTGGGTAATAGGTGATTACGGGAATAGTCCTGACAGGATTCATTTCATTCTTTGGGCTTATTTTGAAAAAAGGAAAATTTCCAAGTCTCAATAATTTTGTATGAATTAACTTTCCAATAGTCAGCTAACATGTACATTCCTGACCAGATTAAAGCAGTCTTTTCCTTGTCTTCTTCAGGCATAGGAATATGGCAAGATCCACTACATGTCTAAGACTGAAAATCACTGGTTGCCTAGAAGACAATCCAGGGCATTTTGGATCATAGAATAATATCCTGTCCAATTTAGTCATTTTGGGCAAAGTTCATTTATCAACAGGTATCCATATCTTTCTATTTTTCACCACTATAACTTATGCTAATTGGGGCTACTGGATTCTGTAATGATGCCATTAACTAACATTTCTTTGAGATGGTTTCTGAAATCTTCCATCATACAGAGGAATCTTCTAGATCTTTCTCTGAGTGGTCTGGAATCAGATATACTCTATGATTTAAATCTTGAACATATCCTGCATCCCACTCATGTAATGAAAAGACACTTGTCTTCTTGCTGAGTTCTAGCCTTAATCTATCTTTCTACTCTTATGGTACTGGAGAGTCCTTATATCAAATACCTCAAGATAGCACTTAGTGGGTGAGTGACTGAGGTTCCCATGGTGCTCATTGCAACTTCTTGCCTTTATCCTCTTTTAAACTTCTCCACAGACTGCATGGATGGTTAAAGTTTACAAGTATTGGGTTCCAGCTTGTCACTTGCAGTCTTCTGCTAGAATTTTGAAAAGATTAGAATTAGTTCCAATTAGTGCTGACTTTCTACTGAGTGTCTGGTATCTGCTTTCCTATCAAAACCAATAATTTAGGAGGAAAATTTCAGGTTCACCTGAATGTATCCCAGGTATAGTCTTTATTGCACAGATCACTATAATCAGGCCTTGTCATATGCTTTAAAGATATTTCATCCAAATATCTGTCATTAAAAAGACTGGAAAATGATAGTAACAAGATCCTTTGTCCAGGTAGATAGGGAAGGGAAAAGATTTTTATGGGATGGGAGGTGGGAGAGAACAACATCATATAGGGGATAAAAAAGGCAGGGGAGGAAAAATAACCCAAAAAAGATGAAAATTTATGCAAAATTAAAGTATCAGCATAAATTTACTGTACTAATAGTCTACTCCTTTATTACATATTCTATTGCACTGAGACACTGCAAACTCTATCATATTGAAGTTCATATTCTCAGTTTTTACTTTCACCTCCCTCTGCACAAAGTTCTACAAGTCCAGAATAGAACCATGAGGGATTAAGGATGAGGTCAATATGACTGTCCTTAAGGTACAGGGTTACCTTCCTGGCCCCTTTTTAGTTTCCTGACCCTGGAATTGGGGTTAAGTTAATCTGTTCAGGGTCACATAGCTAGGAAGTGTATGAAGTCATATTTGAACTCCAGGCCTCATATTCTATCCACTGAGCCACCTAGCTACTCTTCATTGGATTACAGAGATACCTCAATTTTCGTTGATAATCTGTCAAAACAATTGAAGAAATCCGAAACCGAGGAAAACAGAGGCAATTATTTCCATTTGAATCAATGTAAATCCAATTAATTCGTTCTGGACACTCCAAAATACATACCAAAAATACATTTCATAGAGAATAAATATAGTATTTAATACTAAAAAACAATAAGAAATGAATATAAAAATGAATATAATAACTAATGTAAAAAAATAAATGAGCACCCGAGCAGAACCCGGACTACAGGATGCACTACATGGCTGCCTACCTTTTGGCTGTCCTTGGTAGCAGTGACTCTCCCAACTCCAAGGACCTAAAGAAGATCCTAGACAGCATCAGCATTGAGGCAGATGAGGAGCGGCTCAAAGTCATCAGCAAGTTCAGCGGCAAAAATATCAAAGATGTGATTGTGAGCAGGAAGCCAGCCTCCATAACGATTGTTGGGGGTGGGAGGAGGGACCTGTTGACATCAGAAGTGTGATGATGACATGGACTTTGGGCTCTTTGATTGAGCACCTACCGAGATCCTTGAACGAAATAATGTTTTATTTAAGAAAAAAAAAATTGCCTTTCCGAAGACTCTTTTTGCCATATGGAAGATGGCAAGGAAGGGAAAGAGAGGTATTGTTTGGAAAGGGAATCCCCCTCCTTAAGGACCTTAGGTATCAAGGCACTCTCTGGGATCACTTCCCTTCTTGGTCTTTTGGCACTAGAATCAGCTTCAGAGTCAGTAGACCCATGTCGCACAAGAAAGCTGTCCAAAAAAGTCTGTTTCTGCTGCCTCTTTAAGATCTGCCTACCCACATTCAGAGGAAGAACTACAGGAGTGGAAACAGAAGAAAAACAACTGCTTGAACACATGGGTTGAGGTGGACATGATTGGGGATGTAGACTCGAAACTACCACACCAATGTAAGTATCAATAATATGGAAATAGGTCTTGATCAATGACACATGATAAAACCAGTGGAAATGTGCGTTGGCCATGGGTGCGGGGGGTGTGGGGGGGTGAAAGGGAAAGTAGGAGCATGAATCATGTAACCATGTTAAAAACAAATATTAATAAGTGTTTTCTATTTGACAAAAACTGCTGGGAAATTTGGAAAACAATATGGGAGAGATTAGGTCTAGATCAACATCTCACACCCTACACCAAGATAAATTCAGAATGGGTGAACGACTTGAATATAAAGAGGGAAACTATAAACATGTTAAGTGAACACAGAATAGTTTACTTGTCAGATCTCTGGGAAAGGAAAGACTTTAAAACCAAGCAAGAGTTAGAGAAAATTACAAAATGTAAATTAAATGGTTTTGATTATATTAAACTAAAAAGTTTTTGTACAAACAAAAACAATGTAGTCAAAATCAGAAGGGAAACAACAAATTGGGAAAAAATCTTTATAACGAAAAACTCTGACAGGGGTCTAATCACTCAAATATACAAGGAGTTAAAGCAATTGTATAAAAAATCAAGCCATTCCCCAATTGATAAATGGGCAAGAGACATGAATAGGCAATTTTCAGGTAAAGAAATCAAAAGTATCAATAAGCACATGAGAAAGTGTTCCAAATCTCTAATAATCAGAGAAATGCAAATCAAAATAACTCTGAGGTATCACCTCACACCTAGCAGATTGGCTAAAATGAAAGAAGGGGAGAGTAATGAATGCTGGAGGGGATGTGGCAAAATTGGGACATTAATGCATTGCTGGTGGAGCTGTGAACTGATCCAGCCATTCTGGCTGGCAATTTGGAATCATGCTCAAAGGGCTATAAAAGAATGCCTGCCCTTTGACCCAGCCATACCATTGCTGGGTTTGTACCCCAAAGAGATCATAGATAAACAGACTTGTACGAAAATATTCATAGCTGCGCTTTTTGTGGTGGCAACAAATTGGAAAAGGAGGGTATGTCCTTCAATTGGGGAATGGCTGAACAAACTGTGGTATATGCGGGTGATGGAATACTATTGTGCTAAAAGGAATAATAAA
>NC_058131.1:77754358-77967462 GCF_016433145.1 Gracilinanus agilis
TCATTGATTCAACCAAAGATCTGGAGAACAGAGCTAGAGGAGACAATTTAAGAATTATTGGTTTACCAGAACATCATGATGAAAGAAAAAGTTCAGACATCATCCTACAAGAAATTATCAGAAACAACTGCCCTGACATTCTTGAACAAGAGGGAAAAGTGGAAATTGAAAGAATCCACAGATCACCTCCTACATTAAATCCACAACTGACAACGTCCAGGAATATTATAGCCAAATTCAAAAACTACCAGAACAAGAAAAAATATTATAAGCTGCTAAAAAGAAGTCATTCAGATATCAGGAAACCACAGTTAGGATAACACAGGATCTGGCTGAATCTACACCAATGGTTCCCAAACTTTTTTGGCCTACCACCCCCTTTCCAGAAAAAATATTACTTAGCCCACTGGAAATTAATTTTTTTTAAACTTTTAATAGCAATTAATAGGAAAGATAAATGCACCTATGGCCATGACTGCCCCCCTGGATCGCTGCAGCACCCACCAGGGGGTGGTAGCACCCACTTTGGGAATCACTGATCTACACTGAAGGACTAGAAGTCATGGAACATGATATTCCGGAAAGCAAGGGAACTGGGTCTACAACCAAGAATCAACTATCCAGCAAAACTGACTATATTATTGTGGGGGAAAGTATGGTCATTCAATAAATTTGAGGACTTCCAAGCATTCATCAAGAAAAAAATGGACTTAAATAGAGAGTTTGCTGTCCAAACACAGAACTCAAGAGAATCACCATAAGGTAATTAAGAGAATGGGGGGAGGGGAAAAATCATTTCTTTAAGGGACCCAATAAATTCAATCAATTTATATCCCAAGAAGAAAAGAAGATCTTGGCAAATGTTAAAAATTTGTTATTACCAACAAGGTAACTAGAAGAAGTTTACATAGAGGGAAAGTGGCAAACTGTATAGGATGAAATGTCAAGATATATAATATATATATATATATATATACGTATATATATATATACATATATATACACACACAAAAAAAACTAGAGGGGGAAAAGAAAGTAATATTAAGAAAAATGGGATAACAAACAAAATGGAATAAATTTATATTCCATAAAGAAGTGCGTGGGGCCAACAGGAAAGAATAACAATACATTGTAAGGGTAAAGAGGTTGGAGAGAGGAAATATTTAATACTTAAATGCATTGAATTCAACTTAAAGAGGGAAGAACAATGAGATCCACTGGGACAGAGAATAGATTCTCACCCTATAGAGAAGTAGAAGGGTAACAAAAGGACTGGTGGAGAGGGAAGTAACACTAGGAAGGGAGAGGGCAGGTGTGGGTTAGCTTAAAAAGATCCTAAAGAAGAATAAAAGGGGAATAAGAAGGGAGAGGGGAGAAAGGGAAGTACAATAAGGGAGGGGATTAGGGGAACTAATTAAAAACAAAACACTGGTATAGAAGGAAATAGTGAAAGAAGAAAGGGCAGGACAAGGAGAGAGAATCAAAATGTCTGGAAATACAAACTTGATAATTATAACTCTGAATGTGAATGGGATGAACTTGCCCATAAAACAGAAGCAAATAGCAGAGTGGATTATAAACCAAAATCCTACCATGTGTTGTCTACAAGAAACACATATAAGATAGGCAGATATACACAGAGTAAAAATGAAAGGATGGAGCAAAATCTATTAGGCTTCAAATGATAAAAAGAAGGGAGGGGTTGCCATCATGATTTCTGACAAAGCCAAAGTAAAAATAGATATGGTTAAAAGAGATAGGGAAGGTAACTACATCCTAATAAAAGGCAGTATAAACAATGAAGAAATATAAGTACTCAACATGTATGCACCAAATGTTATAGCTTCCAAGTTTCTAAAGGAGAAGATAGTGGAGCTCAAGGATGAAATAGATAGCAAAACTATACTAGTGGGGGACCTCAACCTTCCCCTATCAGATCTAGATAAATCAAACCAAAAAATAAATAAGAAAGAGATAAGAAAGGTGAATGAAACCCTAGAAAAATTAGTTAATAGATATATGGAGAAAAATAAATAGGGACAAAAAGGAATACATCTTCTTTTCAGCAGCACATGGAATATTCACAGAGATAGACCACATAATAGGGCAAAGATAGACCACATAATAGGGCAGGTACAAACAAATGCAAAAAAGCAGAAATAATAAATGCAATCTTATCAGATCATAATGCAATAAAAATAGTTATTAGTAAGAATACATGGAGAAGAGGGGCAGCTGGGTAGCTCAGTGGATTGAGAGCCAGGCCTAGAGACTGGAGGTCCTAGGTTCAAAAGTGTACAGTATTCAGAAGCAAAATGTAGTTGTATGGCTTTAACCCCAGGAGCAAAGAGGAGACTCAGGTCTAGTCTAACCCAGTATTTTTTTACCTGCACTGGAATCCTGAATCATTTTATTCTTTTTTTTTAAAACCCTTATCTTCTCTTTTAGAATTGATATTAAATATCAGTTCCAAGGCAGAAGAGTGGTAAGAGTTAGGCAACTAAGGTAAAGTGACTTGTCTAGGGTCACACAGCTAGGAAGTGTCTGAGGCCAGGGCAGGAGTCACCAGATCAAAGAAGAGTCCACAGTTCAATCCCTCTGAACTTGCACAGCCTCCAAATGAAGTAATAATGGCTAAGCCTTGGACCAGTCTAACATATACTGAAACTTTCATAGAGGGACAAGCTGACTGACTCAAATCTGAGTGAGAAACTTGAACAGCTCAGATAAGAAATCAAGAAGTAGACTGGAAGAATGAGCAAATTCTGTCAGCTGAGATGGATCCAAGCTAGTCCACTGGTAGCTTAGCCGTAATATTGGAATCAAATGAGGTACTCCTAGGTCATTCAAAATTATTAACATAATATTTAATTCCTCACAACATAGAAAGCATACTCAGTAAGAATGCAGCTATCTTATAAAGACAAGGCATCCTTTATTTTCATGTGGAAATAATTAAGGAGAAGAATGTACAGTGACTCCAGTGGCCTTAGGAGGCTGAAGGGGCAGATATTATATGTGTGGGATTTTAATACCTTGAGGAAGGAAAGAAACAAGCATTTAGTAAGTACCTATTACATGATGGCAACTGTGCTGATGTGTTTTTTGATTGTTATATTATATTATCTGGCTGTTATATTATTTTATCCTCATAACAACCCTGTGAGACAGGTGCTATTATTTTATAAAAGAGGAGACTGAAATTAAATGAGCTGCCTAGGATCACACTATCTTGTGAATAGGATGTCACATCTACATGGTTAAAGGCCAAAAAAGAACTATTTTAATAGCTAGACAGTTTGAGCCTTAGCTCCCTGGACCAATCAAGTCTTGAGGAGAGATTTTCTACCTTGGGGGAGGGAGGGAGGAATTAGCCTAATTTACTTGGGAAAGGGGTGAGGGAACTTTGGTAGATATTGAACCATTTTACTGGACCACATGTTTTTCCTCACACACAATACTTCTCCTTTGCATTGATCACACTTAGAATAGCCTCTTCTAAATCTTTTCCTCATTTTATCAACTCAACTTAGCTCAATTACATATTCTGTCTGAAAGTCTTCTCATATTAATTACATTTACAAGGCTCTATCTTCATGAGGGTTTTTTCCAATATGAACAATTCAACACTGAATCAGAATTCTGCTTTCATGGATGGCCTTTAGACAACTGTTTCATTGCACTCATGGAGCCTTTCTTAAGGATATTGTTTCTGATGTTTAAGGTATGTGCTGTCAGGGAATACTCTTCCACAAATATTTTATTTATAAAGCATCACTTTCCAATACATAGGCTCTAATTATGTATAAACTCTGAGCTTTGGCGGATGTTCTTTTCACATTCATTATATTTATGATATAAATATCTTTATATTGAGTAAGGGATGAACTCCAATGGAAGACTTCCCAATTATATATTTATAAGGCTTTTTTCTCATGTGAATCCTGATATTCACTAAGACTTTGCTATCCAGGCAGGTTTTCCATATTATTATAATTTAGAAGGTTTCTCTACCATATAAATTTTCAGATGCTGAGTAATTAGAAACCAGCGAAAAGCCTTCCAACAGTCATTACATTTAGAGTTTTTCCTCCAGTATGGATTTTTTCATGTTCAATAAACTGTGGACTTCATAGCTTTTTAAAAATATACTCGTAAAGTGCCTCTCCGCTATGAATTAAGGCTTCTTCCTAGTATGAGGTCTCTGATGTCTGGCATAGTATAGTTTGAAGTGATGACCTTTCCAGAACAGTTAAATTTATAAGTCTCCTCTCAAGGATGGATTTTCTGATGCCGAATTAATTCTGAATTACGATTGAAGGCCTTTCCACAATCACTACATTTGTAAGGATTCTCTCCAGTATGACTTCTCTGATGTCGAGTCAATTCTGAATTCTGGTTATAGGCCTTCCCACAATCATTACATTTGTAAGGCTTCTCTCCAGTGTGAACTCTATGGTGTCGAGTTAATTCTGAACTCTGGGGGAAGGCCTTTCCACAAATGTTACATTTGTAAGGTTTCTCTCCAGTGTGAATTCTCTGATGTACAGTTAACTGTGAGCTCCAGTGGAAGTCCTTCCCACATTCATAACATTTATAAGGCTTCTCCCCAGAGTGAAGTCTCTCATGAAGAGTAAGGTGTACTTTGATACTGAAGTTCTTTCCACAATCTTTGCATTCATAAGGCTTTTCTCCAGTATGAATTCTCTGATGTCGAATTAAGTGTGAACTCCCATGAAAAGCCTTCCCACAATCTTTACATTCATAAGGCTTCTCACCAGTATGAATTCTCTGATGGCGAATTAACCCTGAACTCCAGTAGTAGGCCTTTCCACAATCATTACATTTGTATGATTTTTCTCCAGTATGAATTCTCTGATGTCGAGTTAACTCTGAATTCCGGTGGAAGGCCTTCCCACAATGGTTGCATTTGTAAGGTTTCTCTCCATTATGAATCCTCAGATGTACAGTTAACTCTGAATTCTGATGGAAGGCCTTCCCACAATCATTACACTTAAAAGGTTTCTCTCCAGTATGAATTTTCTGATGTGCTGTTAATTTAGAACTGCGGCAAAAGGCCTTCCCACAATTGTTACATTGGTAAGGCTTCTCTCCAGTATGAATTCTCTGATGTATTGTTAATTCTGAACTCTGATGGAAGGCCTTCCCACAATCATTGCATTTAAAAGGCTTCTCTCCAGTGTGACTTCTATGATGTAAAGTTAACTGTGAACTCTGGTGGAAGGCCTTTCCACAATTTTTACATTCATATGGCTTCACTCCAGTATGAATTCTCTGATGCTGAATTAACTTTGAACTCCGGCGGAAGACTTTCCCACAATCATTACATTTAAAAGGCTTTTCTCCAGTATGAATTGTCTGATGTTGAGTTAACCCTGAACTCTGGTGGAAAGCCTTCCCACAATCTTTACATTCATAAGGTTTCACTCCAGTATGAATTCTCTGATGTTGAGTTAGTTTTGATCTCCTGCGGAAGGCCTTTCCACAATCATTACATTTGTAAGGTTTCTCTCCAGTATGAATTCTCTGATGTTGAGTTAAACCTGAACTCTGGTGGAAGGCCTTCCCACAATCTTTACATTCATAAGGCTTTTCTCCAGTATGAATTCTCTGATGTTGAGTTAACCTTGAACTCCTTCGGAAGGCTTTCTCACAATAATTACATTCATAAGGCTTCTCTCCAGTATGAATTCTCTGATGTAGGATTAACTGTGAACTCTTGCGGAAACTCTTCCCACAAATATTACATTTATTGGAAGGCTTCTCTCCAGAATGAATTCTATGATGGCCACTTAACTGTGAACTCCTACTGAAGACCTTGCCACAAAGTTTACACTTGTAAGGCTCCTCTCCAGTATGAATTCTCTGATGTACAGTTAACTGAATGCTCTGGCAGAAGGCCTTCCCACAAATGTTACATTTGTAAGGTTCCTTTATAGTAAGGGTTTCCTGGTGACCAGTTAACTGGGAACTCAGGACCTTCTCACAATCTTTACATTCATAAGGTTTCTCTTTATTATTATTTTTCTGATGGTGGTTAATGTATTTGTTAGTGGGCAATGCTGTTCCAAATATATGACATTCATAAGACTTTTCTCCAGTATATAAACTTTTATGTTGGGTACACTGTGAGGAGCAGCAGAAAGCATTTCCACAGTTGTTAAGTTTCTCTCCTGTATGCAAAATCTGCTTCTGAGTAAGAATTGAGCTGGAATGGAAGGCAATTCCACAATTATTACCTTTGTAAAGGTTCCTTTTATTATGAATTATCTGATATCCAACAAGGCATGCATTATAGATAACCATTATGTATTTAAGACTTTTATGGAGATTTTCTCCAGTAGGACTTCTGTGATGAAAAATATGGATATTCACTACAATAATTTGTTTCAGCCTAAATATTATACAAAGGTCAATCAAAATTTATCAAGTTTAAGAAGATATTTTCATATATAGATACAACTTAAGATAAATGGATTGGACTTAGCAAAAAAATTCCACCATATGTTAAGAATTTTTTTACTTGCCTAGAAATTTTTTCCTTATTGTTATGCTGTCGTCTTTCTAAACTTGCATAATATTCCCAGGGTTCTTCCAATTTAGAGTCATGGAAACCATTCTTTCTGAATCTTTGCTGAGCTGTATCCTTGGTTTCAGGCCTAGTTTTCCAACCTGAAAGATATGAAAATGTAAATATTTCCAACTGAATCTGAAAGCAAAGTAGAGTAAATCTATCTTCTACATAAAATAAATCCATAACTTCTCCATTAAAAAAGTTGCCTACATATAATTTTTAATGTGCTACTATGGATTCTGCTCAAACTTTACATGATATTTCTTGCATCAATAGGTATCAGGGTTATTTATTTTTAGTTCTCTTTCTCTACTTTATCTCTTCCTGGAATTGGTATAAGAAACATATTTGTTTAGTAAGTTTATTACAGTGCGTTTCTTTTTCTCTTATTGGAAACATTTCTTTACATTAGATGCAATTTATTTTTAAGCACTTAACATCCACTGAACTCGATCAGGACCAGGGAGTCTGTTAGGTTTTGCTTTTGTTTGAAAGTTCAATAATGGCTTATTCAATTTTCCTTTAGGTAAAGATTTTAAAATTTTCCTTGATTTAAGTTTCTTATTTTATTAGAGATTTAGAGAAATATTTGATACTGTTACCTTTAATCATCCAACTTTTGAGTAAAGGTTTTTGGTATTATATAACTACATTCGTTTTCTATATCTGAAAACAGCATGCCATTATCAAAGATATGACACAAGGGATGCTTCCCTTATCCTAATTGAGTGATTGTTAATACTAATGCCTTTTTAATTTAATTAAACTGAAACAATCAACATTTTCTAGTAAAAAAATCTATTTTCTAGTTTTTAATAGCTTTGATCTGTTATTTGTGTAAGATTTTGCTAATAGACATCAAATGAAAATTACCTAGTCTGTGTATTTTTTATTTTGTTTCAAAATGTGATCAATAAGGTTATTTTGAACTTATTGTAGTATTTTGTGAGATGTTATCTAAAACTAATTTTACCTAATTTCTTTCAGGTGCTCCTCACAACTGACAAATTATTAGTTGATCCTCAATTAATTTTTGTTCTGAGACTTGTCTAACCATGGCTTGTTAGTACTATGTTCCTGATCCATCCTCTCTCAGGCTATTTCCACTAAAACGCTTTTATAGTTTTTAATGAGTACCAAATAATACCACCTACAGTTGTTAAGAGAATCAGATGAGATAATAATTGTAAAGGAGAGCATCTATATGAATGTTAACTATCACGAATATTGTTGAGTATTTCTTTATAGTACAAGAGAAAGCATAAAACTCCTCTATCCTTCATTCTTTTTAAAATTTTCCCTTTAGATTCTGGAATTTTTGTACATCTGTAAATTTTTTAATTTTTTTCTAGCTTCTTAAGATATCTCATTGGTAGTTTGATAAGCAAATTAAATCTCTGAATTAATACAGATAATATTGTCATTTTTTATTATATTGTTGCAATCAAGCTATGGGCATTGAATATATTTCAAATATTTAAAAAGTTCATTTCTTCAAATAGTATAGTTTGAGCATGTCTTTAAAGATCAACTCACATTTTTTATGTATTTTGTAGTTATTATGTGATATCCCTTTCTATTCAAAACGTTTGAGTTGTATTATTGCTATGTAGAAGTATTAATGATTTTGTGAGTTTATTAGATCTGTTCTTCTGCTGAAGCTCAATATTTGTTGATTTTGTTGCATTTTCTATGTAAGTCAACATTTTATCAGTAAATCAGAAAAAATGTGACTCTTCTTTGCCTTGTTTTCCTGCTTTTATTTTCTTACTCTAATAACAGCACAGAAAAGGTAGCCTTTTTTCCTCTTTGATTTAATGGAAAACGTTTAGCATTTCTCCACTGAATAAAGTACTTTTGATTTTAGACATAAGGCTTCTTAGATACATTCTATACTCTGTTTTGTATGAGGGTGGGGAGGAGGTGGTTTAGACATAGTAGGTGTTAAATTTTGTCAAAAGCATTATCTCTATCCATTGATATAATTGTAGTTTGGATGTGTTTTTATTTCCAATCTGGTTCATTATGTTGTTTTCCAAATACTGAAATATTTTTGCATTCCTAGAAAAAATACAACTTGATTTTCATGAAAAATGTTTTGGCTATATTATTGTGGTATTCTTGCCAGGATAAAAAAAATCTTTTACTCAATTACCATTAATAATATATTTATAATTCTTTTTCTGTGCTTTATTCTTTTCTGGTTTAAACACTAAAACTATAGTTGTCTCAAAAGGAATCTGTCAGAATGTTGTCTTTGTCAATTTTTCTAAGATATTATGTCTTTTATAACTATATGGAAGTATGGGAAGACAAAGGAACAAATAGAAAATAAACTGGAAAAAAATGCACAGTAAGTCTAATCTAAACACAATAATAACAAAGCAATCATAAATAGAGGCCATGAACTTATAATTACCACAGCTGGTGAAAAAAAAATACAAGATAGCACCTTTCCCATTCTTTGCAGAGGTAGGAAACTATGGATTTGAAATATTACATCAAGTTTCAGATTTTGTGACATGTTTAGTTTTTTGTTTATGTTTTTGTTTTTTTTTAAACCCTTGTACTTCAGTGTATTGTCTCATAGGTAGAAGATAGGTAAGGGTGGGCAATGGGGGTCAAGTGACTTGCCCAGGGTCACACAGCTGGGAAGTGGCTGAGGCCGGGTTTGAACCTAGGACCTCCTGTCTCTAGGCCTGACTCTTACTCCACTGAGCTACCCAGGTGCCCCCAACATGTTTAGTTTTGCTTTTAAAAAATTATAGTCATATATTAGAAATTAAGATGGGATTATAATTATAATGAACTGGAGTATTATAATACTGGAGTATTTCTTGGTAAAGTCAAGGCTAAAGCAAGGATGCCTTAATTTTCCTAATATCATGCAATATGTTACTAGAAAAGCTAGAGCAGTAATAATAATAGTAGTAGTAATATATCTAGCACTCTAAAATTTGCAGTGTTTTACAAATATTACTTTATTTTATCCTTAAGACAACTTTAGTAGATAGAAGCAGGTGATATTATTATCATTACTATTTTACTTACAAGGGAACAGGGGCAGATCATTTTATTCATGAAGAAACTGAGGCAAAGGTCAACTGACTTGCCAAGAGCCATACAGCTAAAAAATATCTGTCCTGAACTCAGGTACTCATGATTCTGAGTCCAGCATTTTGTCTACTGTATGAACTAGTTCCCTCAATAAGACTAGAGAAAGAAATTATTCAAGCTACTTAATTTCACACCACGGGCAGGACGCCATAGTAGAATGAGAGCTCAGGAGTAAGTAAATCTGGGTATAGAACTTGCCTCTGAACGTTACTGCCTATGTGAAGTGCTTAACCTCTGTGTCTCAACTTACTAATAAGTAAAATGAAGAGGGTGGTCTAGATGGCCTCTGAGGTGCCATATCCCTAGTTTTCAATGACTAACCTGAATAGGTGCTCTTTGGTAGTTCTCTTTCTGGCATCCAGGGTGCTTCCCCTTCTTCCAAATGAGAGATCACATCTGGTTTCCAAACTGTAAGTCCTGCTCTTTGGAAATGAGAAGTGTTGAGGATGAAGTTCTCTATCCTATTGCTAATCACTATCTGAGGTAGATGGGCATGCAAGGATGTCCAAAGGGTGGCAGAAAACACATCTAAAGAATCCTCTACATTGCTTTCTAGAAATGGATGGAGAGAAGATAAAGAAGATTTGACTCAGAAAAAAAATTACATTTGATCCAACTAAAAAAAAAATGCAACTTTTTCATTCTCAGATATACTAGAATTTTAAGGGAGAATCTTTGACCTGAATGGACAGAGAATGGAAAGAAATAAACTCAGAGGTAACACAAATAACTAGTCAATTTCTATCTATCTACAGTAAAGACCTTCCATTTGGGACTAAAGAGCAGAAGAATTCAATCTATGCCAATAAAAGATTAGCAACTGGTCTCTATGTGTCAAACAATAACTCTCAATGTAGAAAAAAATGCTGATTTAAGTAAAGTAACAAGGATTCCACTATAGAAAGAATCAGTCACAGGGGACAGCTCTCCTTACCCAAGAAGACAAGGTTTCTATAGTTCTCCAGCATCACATCCCTGTACAACTCTTTCTGGGAAGGGTTCAGGTTTCTCCACTCCTCCTTAGTAAAATCCACAGCCACATCCTTGAACGTCACTAAACCTTTTTGGACCTTCTGGGAGTGGTAAATATGGTAAAAAAATTTAAGGGTAGTTCTTGATATTTAGGGTTCCAAATCAAATTCATATTGAATACAACCTATGTATCTTTCATTGTGGACAAAAAACAAGTGCAATATATATATGTAACACATTTAGTTTATGAAGTACTTTCTCCATAAAAACTCTATGAGACAGGGTAAAAATTTCTATCTTCATTTCACAGATGAGACACTGATTTTAAGAAATTTAAGTGACATTTGTGAGTATAAGTTATACATTTTCCTCAGATGTCCAATTTATACATTTGATATCAACATAATTTTTAAATTAAGTATCTAACATTAACATAGTACTGATTCTCACTTAGAGGGAATAACATAATCCCTTTACATTAATAATCAAATTTAATTTCTGTTGGATAACATTATCCAATGCTATTTCTTCCTATTTTCACTATTTCAAGTTAATTCAAACATGTTCATTATAGTACCCCCAAGTTGGGGTACTTTAATATTAATAGTTGACATCTCTATTGTATTTAGTTAGGAAACTCCCTTATAAGCATTA
The DNA here is from genome assembly GCF_016433145.1 of Gracilinanus agilis. Lineage (NCBI taxonomy): Eukaryota > Metazoa > Chordata > Mammalia > Didelphimorphia > Didelphidae > Gracilinanus > Gracilinanus agilis. The sequence continues at coordinate 77,765,697 of NC_058131.1, forward strand.
TCTCATTTTAACATTATATAGATCCTATGAAGTAGGTTCTGTGGGTATTACTTCCCCCACAGATTATAAAAGAAGAAGTGAGGTACAAGGATATTAAGTCATTTGAAAATGGCCAGATCATGTTGAAATGAAGGACTGCAAAGCCAGGCCTTCCTGGAATCATGTGCAAAAATGGGTTTAAGTACAAACACTTTATCATACTGTCTCCCAAACAATTTAACTTTAATATTGAAACTTAATACCATAATTTTTAAAAACCTCCTACTCTTGAAATTGATATCAGTTCCTAGGACAAAGTGCTGGTAAGGGATAGAAAATTGGGGTTAAATGACTTTTTCAAGGTCACAAAGTTAGGAAGTGTCTTGAGGCCAGATTTGAACATTAGACCTTCTGTCTCTAGGCCTGAGTCCCTCAGTTGCCCCAATGCTATACTTTTTAATAACATGAAAAGATTCTCACAAAGTCATCTTTTAATATAAATTAAAAACAAACATTATAATTTACATTATTACAACTGCCTTAAAGTTTTTTAAATTACCCTTTGGGTCTCATTTAATCATAAAAATGGAGACCAACTACTTCCTGTCCTAATTTTTTTCTCCAGGGAAATGTTGCTTATGCTACTTACACATTTCCAAGAAGTGCTTTGTAGAGACTGATTTAAATATTTTATATTATTATATTATTTATATTTCATCCTTCACAACATTCAACTCTGAGCCTAGTATTAAAAGTCTTGAATGAGTGAATTTTGTGTGGAGAAGAGAGGATCAAGGTAGAAAGCACATCCTATTGTGATAATGAGATTAAATACCCTGCCCATCTTTAGATTTATTTACCAAAGGTGAAAACATCTCCATTTAACTCACAAGTTGGGTGGTCTGTAACCCATGTGTGCTGGAGTAACAAATCAGAATTTACTGACTCCCTCTGGGGCAGTCCTAAGAAAAGCATCTGCTGTGATTGGACACGTAAACTAAGAAGAGGCCACAGGGAGTGACACAAAAAAGGCCCCTTTAAAAAGAGACCTCATTGAGCTGAGCCCTCCTCTTCTGGTTCATGAACGGGACTTGAAGGAGCTCTTCTGGTTCGTGACTGGACTTGGAGGGGGTTTGGAGCTGGTGTGACTGTTCCACATGGTGAGTGTTAAGACTGAATCTTCCTGAACTTCTCTTAAGGAACTTCCTTTTAAAAGAGACTCTATTGCTGCAGCTTTTGCTTCATTCATCTTCGAGGCCCTTTGGGCCTCTGACTTCCTGGCCTTGGGATCAAGGTGGATTTCCCTAGGCTGGGAGTTAATTAGATCTACTTGGATTGAATTAAGGGATCAGAGCAAATTACCTACTGTGTTAGATTACTTATCCTATCTTATCCTCTCTCTTATTTCCTTATTTCTACTTCCTCTTCTCATTTGTAAATACATTTTCATAAATCATTTTAACTTGAGGTTATTCTTTAGTTGGAGACTGATAATTGTTTAATCCCCTGGTGACCAACCTTTTAATATTTACCCAATAAAAACCCATTTTTACCCCTTACACTATGTAGTATATATGTTATGAAGGATGGCAGGATGGTATAGCTGGGATTCAAAGGAACTGTAACAGAATTTTGATTCTGCTACTTACTAATAATGTGACCTCAGATATGGTGAATGATATAGATCAAATGTGAAAATGGAGTCTGTAAAACCTGGAACAAATTCTCATCTCTTAAGTAGCTACATAATCTGTAAAATAAGGATATGGCAAAGGATAGTTGTGAAGCCCAAAAAACAATTATTACTTCTCTCTCCAAGACTGTTTCCTCATTTCTAAAATGATGGGATCGATGACCAAATACAGTTTTAAATTCTACCTTCTGATGAGCCTAGAATCATACCATAATAGGTGAAGAAACAGAGAAGACCTCTGGACACCTAGGCCAACCATTCCAATGACAAACGAAGAAGCTAAGGACCAAGGAGATGTATTTAAAGCCTGGCTCAATCAAAAGAGGTTCCCATCTCTTAGGTTCCAGGTCAAGGAGAAAAAAATATACATCTCTTCCCCTCGACGACCCAGGCAAAGTTCCCAGAAAGAACCAATTGAACTCACTTGGAAGTCTAGTGCTGTCAGGAATACAGGGGCCATCTCGCCCTTCTCGAGAAAGACCTAAGTTCCGATGTCAAAACTGGGAAAGAAAAGAGACCCCAGACAAGCATTAGTCTACTACTGCCTTTGCAGACCACGGGCAGAACCAGCCCTCTCGCCCCATTGCCCCCGCAGAGGGAGTTCACCAACAGCCCACGTCCAGTAAAGGGTCCCACTGGGCACCTGTGAAGAGAATCGCTCAGTCCCGCGCTCACACAGACCCCCGAGGCAGGGCCTGGCGGCCGGCTCTGCTCAGCACACACACCCCCGATCCCTAGGGGGGCATTTCAGCTAGCTAGGAGCGGCGGGAGCAGGGAGAGACCGCAGGAGGAGTAGGGACGGACGGAGGGTCTGAAGCCGTAGGAGCCCCAGCTCCCGGGTTCGGGACAGGGAGGGTGAAGGAGACACAAAGCAAGTCCATTAGGCTGGGTTGTCTAAGTGACAGCAGAGGAACCGGAAAAGTTGTCAAAGAGCACTTCCTCCCTCCCCTTCCGGGCTCTTCTCCCTCACCTACCTCCGGAGCTCGGAAGGACACTTTGGTTCCTGTTAACGTTTCCGTGGCAACCGCTCTCGAGGTTACGCCCCTACCCAAATAGAAGAGGGAAGTGGAGTCCGAGGAAGTTTGTGCGCACGCGTGAGGCGAAAAGAGTTGCCTCCTGGGAAACTGCTGAGGTTTTTTTTTCTTTCACCTGACCACTGGTTTATGAAACCTTTTTTTGGGACGCGACTCAGTGCCAAACGCTGGAGCCGAGACCTCTGCGAAAACCCTGACTGCACCCATGGAGCTGTCCGTACGCGTGCGGGTTGAGATTTTTATCGGGCTCCCTTGATCTCCAGATTCCTTCCCTGCTCAATTGAGGCGCCTCTTCCCACGTTGGGTCTTTCTGGCTTCCAGCCCCACCTCTAACCCCAGACTAGACTGTGTTTATTTGGTTTGCTCTCCCTGTGCATGCCGGTTGCTTCGGCCGGTAGAATGGAAACGTCTTGTAGGCAGGAGTCACAGTTAACCTTTTTGTCTTTGTATTCCCTTCACCTAGAACAGGTTCTTTTTTTCATACTTTTTAAAAAAACACATATACTTTATTATTATTATTATTTTTAGTACCACAAACCCTCTTGCCCTTCCCCCAACCTTTGAGAAGGCAAGAAAGACAAAACTCATTATAGATAGATGTATTCACACAAGCAGTTTCCATTTTTCGTATCCACACACACTAAAAACGAGAAGAAAATATACTCCACACTGTTCATTAATTCTCTAGTGAATAGCATATATCCACATGAATCCTTTGGAATTGTGGTTGGCCATTGCCATCAATGGTTGGTTATGTTTACAATGCTGCTGTTCCAGATTGTTGCCCTAGTTCACATCACTTTAGTCAATTTATACAGTCACCAAGCTTTTTCTGAAACTATCCCTTTCCATCTTTTCTTACGGAATAATTTTATTTCATCGCATTCATTTAACCTTTTCAGCCATTCCCTAATTGATGGATATACTTCAGCTTTAAATTCTTTGTCACCAGAAAAAAAAAATCTGCTGTAAATATTTTTGTCCTATGGTAAGAGACGTTTTCTGTATTGGCTTTTAAGACTACCATTTAATTAAAACAGACTAGTCATATCAACTAGAAAGTGAAGCACCAATTACAGCCCTTCTAACTGGTTAGTTTTTGCTCTGCTTGACTGTATATTACACTTAAATTGTCTTAAAGTTTGTTAATCTGTGTATTATTTGTATGCAGATATGTATGTAGAATATGTAGATAAATCCCCTTCTGCTATCTATTCTTTAATGTGCAAATTTTCAACTTCCTATTTGTCCTCTGTAAAATTCTAATTGTATCTATCTTGGTTTGTGGCTAACACATTTAAAAGGTTGCTGAAAATGCTATTTGCGACCCAATGGTTTTTGTCTCCACTGGAATTACTAATATATAATAAATCAGTTACTAAAATGTCTTTGCATGGAGTGAAAGAAGAACCAGGAGAATATTATACACAGAGAAGGATCACAATGGCACAATCGAATATAATAGACTTCTCTAATAGCAGCAATGCAATGATCCAGGACAATTCTGAGGGACTTATGAGAAAGAAAGCTTATCCACATCCAGAAAAAGAACTGTGGGAATAGAAACACAGAAGAAAAACAACTACTTGATCACATGGTTTGATGGGGATATGATTGGGGATGTAGACACTAAACAATCACCCTAGTGCATATATTAATAATATGGAAATCGGTCTTGATCAATGACACATGTAAAACCCAGTGGAATTGCTTGTGGGCTAATGGGAGGTGGGTGGGAAGAAGAGAGGGAAAGAACATGATTCAGTAACCATAGAAAAGTATTCCAAATTAATTAAATAAAATTTGAAACAAAATGTCTCTGCATGTTGATACAGTTGGAAGCAGTACTTGTCAATAATCCTTAAATAGTTTTACATCAAATTTGTGAATCTCAAAGGTTTAGGAATATGTTGGAAAAATTGTGTCTTCCAGTCCAGAAGCTCTCCAAAACATACAAGGTAAAAATCTGCCTAGGGATATTTCTGAACAGGAAAATTCAACTACAAGAAAAGTTGCTATTCCTTCTAGAAAAACACAAGTTAGAGGTCTGTGTCCTTGGCTGTTAATTGTCTGCATTACATGTTTATCTATCTTTTGCATCAAAATAATGATATAAACTCTTGAATTTTAGAACTCGAAGCCTCATTGATCTCTTTGATGAGCATGGCACTTCAGGAGTCAAAAGCAAAGGCTTGACTGACAAACTCTGGGGTCTTAACTAAAAGAGCCTTCCCTACCCCTACTTTTTCTGGTTGAATACTTGGGCAAAGACTAAAACTCCACATTTTCCAAATTCTGTGCCCTTTCCTCTTGTTTTCCTGTCATAGGGTAGCAAATTGGTGAACCCCTGGGTTCGGGAAGGAAACCATTCTCAAGAATGAGAGGACTCCAAACTTAGCTTAAAAGTAAAAAAGAAAGATTTATTAGTAGGATAGGATTAATGGCCAGCAAGACAGCATGAGTGGAGCAGCCATGGGAGGCTCTCCCCGGGTCCCCCAGTTCTTGCCCTTTTGTATCCTTTCGGGTAGTGTGTATGTGACTCCCTGCACTCAGGCACTCAGTTGGTGCAGGGTCAATCCTAGACCCTCAGGGCCTAGACTGTCCAGGTGTGTCCGGGAGGTGTATCTCTTTGCCTATCTCAACTCAAAGGAATTCCAAGGACAATGGTCCTTGCCTAGGGGGTCTCAAGGGCAGGAAGGGGGAAGGGAATTCCCCTGCTCACAGCCTGCCAGAGTCAAGGGGTACAGGGTCCCTGCCATCTCTGCACAATGCCCATGTCATTCCTAAAGGCAAGTAAGCAAGAATACTTTCCATCTTTCATTTGTCATGACTATATTTTTTGTTACTCTCTCTTTCCACATACATAGGTAATCCTGATGTGGTCTGATTAAAAACGGACATATCTAATGCTCACCAGTCATTTCGGGAAATCATAATCTTGTCTGGTTAAAAAAATGCAAATTTCACATGAGCCTAAATTCAACATTGGACAGTCAGAAATCATTTTTTGGTAGGTATCTCATGTTGTCTATCAGATAGTTATTTGTCTTAATCAATGAGTAGTTCTTCTCTGGTCTGGTTAAAATCTGTCATAAATGAACTTTATTTTGAGTGGTCAGTGATTTGATAATTCTGGTTCTAACCTGTGGATTCAAAAGTTGTTATTACTTGTTGAATCTACTCCTGATATGGAAGCACCAGTCTAGTTAAACTTTGAGAAAAAGAAAATGCATGAACTGTAAAAACAGGTGAAATACAACATCCTTGATCAAGGGAGGATCTTTCAAAAATGAAACCTTTCATATATTTTAATTACTAAAGTTTCATTGATTCTGAACATGGTTACTGCAATTCTGATGCTGACATCATTCCTGCAAAATAGGGATTTACACTGACTCTGGTTAAATTTTAGATGGGATTAAAAATTTCTAGAACTAGCAGTTACAAGTCTGGGAATTCCTTCCCTCCTCCCCTTTCATCCTTATGCTCCTTATTTTAGGTTGAGAGTGGAGAAAAATGTGGAAAAGGGACAGAGTGGTGAAGATTTCCCCCTTATAGAAATTAACTGAAAGAAAAACTATTCATGAAAATGTGGTTTGGAATGACAGTAGGTTTTTAGGGTAAGGAGACTTTTTTTTGTCATATAAAACACCCCTTTGTCATATTTTATTTCCTGGAGATTCTCTCCTAGAAAACTTTCCAGAGAAAAGGTGGAGGAAGTCTAATTTGGTACTTAAGATTTTCTCTCCCTCTAGGAAAGAAAGAGGCTTATTTAAATTAGAAAGTAAATACAAAATTTAATTTTAGGATAATTTTATATGACCCCTGTAGATGATTTAACAAAATTAAACCACCTAGGCTTAATTAAAAGCAAATGCACACAGGAACTGATGCAGAGTGAGAGAAGCAGAGCCAGAAGAACACTATACACAGAGACTGATATACTATGGTAAAATCGAATGCAATGGACTTCTGTACCAGCAGCAATGCAATGGCCCAGGACAGCTCTGAGGGATTTATGGTAAAGAACGCTACCCACATTCAGAGGAAAAACTGCAGGAGAGGAAACATAGAAGATAAACAATTGCTTGAACGCATGGGTTAAGGCGGACATGATTGGGGATGTAGACTCGAAATGACCACACCAATGCAACTATCAACAATTTGGAAATAGGCCCTAACAAGGACACATGTTACAACCAGTGGAAATGTGCGTTGGCCATAGGTGGGGGGAGAGCGGGGGGGTGAAGGGGAAAGTAGGGGCATGAAGCATGTAAACATGTTAAAAATGAATATTAATAAATGTTTAAAAAAAACCATACCTTGCTAAAATTAGGTTGAATATATTTCCATCATGCCATATCCAAAAGCATGATATAAATATATGCATCTAAGTTATTCTTGTATTTAGTAAATTGTCTACCAATTTAAAAAAACATATTATTTACCAGGATTGTCACAGAGTTAAAAAGAGTAGTGGGCTTACTGTCCACAATGATTACACCAAAGGTCTGTGTCTTATTCAATGCCCCCTACTAAGCTCAGATTTCTGAGCTTCATTCATTGAGATCACTGCATTCTGAGAAACTTGCCCTGTTTTTGCATTGCTCCCAGACCAAGGAAATAAGTGACCCCAAAGCCTCCTGGAATGATAGCACACCTTGCAAATGAAAGCACAAAGTGTTCCAAATAGCAAACCTTTATGCATTTATGCAAACACATATGTACATATGTGTGCATGCATCCCCTTGATGGGTATGCATAACTCTCTTTAATTGAGGAATTAAAATGCATTTTAACATACAATGAATAAGGAAAGAATTTGTAATCTTTAGCAATCTCAAAGAAAAAATGTCCCCTTTCTTCTGCCTATTGATCTGTTTGTGTGCCTCTGTTTTTCTCTTTCTCCTTCTCTTCTCCCTCCACGTGCACACACACACACACACATCATTTTTCTATATGACTTTTCTGGAGAAGAGAGATCACTGGTCTACAGCTGGTAGGCTATGAAAATTCTGGATCTGATACTTTCCTGTGAAACTTTTGGAAAGGAAAGAGTTGCTATGGGCAAATAAAAGCTTAAGCCTTTCTGTATCTTTGGAATCTCCAAAGGCAAGGCTAGCTTTCAGCCATGTCTCAAGTCACAGAAATTGCATAATAAAGACAATATTTCACATTTGCATCTCATTTTGGAAGGTACTTTCATCCGTATTATTTTATTTTTTCCCTCACAATAGGACAGCAATTATTACAAACGTTTTACAGATAAGGAAATTGAAACTCTAAGAGCCTAAATCACTCACCCAAGGGGACTATGCTAAAAAGTTACAGACTGAGAACTCAGACTAGGGTCTTCTGACTTCTTGCACAAATCTATCTCCAGACATTACTATGCTGTCTCAAATCATCCATGGTGGGTCCTTTTCTCCTTTAAATAAACCTGACATAAAATGGGAAATTCCATGGTTTATCTACCCTACAATACTTTTTGTAAAAAAAGAATGTTAAAAGGGACATTGTGATAGTGATGGGTTCCAGAAACAAAATAGAATCTCTTCTAAAATAAAGACTTTAAATCTACTTCATGGTATAATCTAGGTGACGGGCCAGACTGAAAACAAAGTAATGCCATATTTCTGTATATAATGGAATAAATTGGATTTAAATACATATTTCATTAGATTTGTGATTTTATCAATAAATGTATTCCTTCTACTGGTAAATAAAAAAAAAAGCAAATGCACACAATAGAACTTGAATGGATTTTGCTTCTGTGAGAAAATTACTGATTTGTAAAAAGGATTTGGTATGGGATCAGTAAGCATCTAGTAAATTCTATTAGAATATTGATGTAGGGCAGAGAATTTCCTAAGAGAGGGGAGATCTTCTTGAGAAAATTGTTTGGTAATATCCAGACTGAAGACAGTCTCTATTTGTGTGATTCTGTTTGCTCTCTAAAGAGCTTTTTCTTTCTATCTGAGGAAAGTACAGTTTAATTCAAAAGGTGCTCTAATAATACATCTAATGAAGATGTATCTTCAGCTTAGAATGATGGCCCAAATTTCTTGATTTCTTTTTTTCTTTTTCATTTTTCTTTTTTCTAGATTATATATCAATTCAATTTTTAATATTTTTCCTGATATTTTGCAAGCCATGTTCTCTCCCTCTCCACAGAGACAGGTAATATGATATAGGTTGTACACATATTATCATATAGTACATACTTCCTTGTTTCTCATATCTTGAAAAAAGACACTGTTTGCTCTAGAGAAAAATTCATGGAGGATTCCATCCATACCTCCATTCCATCTGTACCTTCCATCCTTTTTCATCTTGAGTGTCTTGAAGTTGCCGTGGATCCTTGCCTTGTTGATAATAGTTAAGCCATTCACAGTTTATCATTATATTTTATTGCTGTATTGTGTACAACCTTCCTCTGGCTCTGCTCACTTCATTTTGCATCATGTCATATATGTCTTTCCAAGTTTTTTTTTTTATCATCTTGTTTGTTGTTTCTTATGGCACAATAGTATTCTATTATAAGCATATACCACAACTTATTTAAGCTGTTCCTTGCAAAAGACCTGCTTTTGTAGGACAGGAATCTCAGGGGCAGGACGGCATTGGTATGGTTGAATGAGCACAGCCAGAGATTCAGATGGTATTTACAGAGGCTGTCCTAGTGCCATCTGCTGACTTCCTTATTTATATTTTTTCTTTCTTAAGGTTACATACAGGGTTGGCATGGATATTCCATAATCAACATAAGTTTTTTCTTGGGGATAATGAACAAGCCTTGATACCAACAACTTTGTTACTAACACTTTTTCAAGGTGTGTTTACTTGTCTCCTTGGCTATGGGGTGGAGAAAGCAGTCCAGTCAGTGGAATGGGACATACCAGCCTTTGAGGGCAATTTCTCCATTTATCATCCATTGTTAACTATCGCATCAGGAATCAGGGAGGGGGGAGACTTGGAGACTATTCTGGCCTGTTTTTGCAGGCACTTGTGTATCTAAGTTAGTTTTTTAATCTTTAACATTAACTCACTATTTGCTGGTTTGTTATAGGGAGACTCTAGAGAAATTTCTGTATTATTACATATAAAGGTGGTGCTTTTCCTAGGAGTTTTTAGGGGGCTTGTAAGGGTTCTAATAATAGCCGATAGTGTTCTTTTGTATATCTCTGGGGCTTAGTGGGGATAGTAATCATTAAATAGGGAGTGTTGGTAAGAAAAGAGACATCCAGGGAGGCCTTGGTGGGAATCCACCCTTCTGTAAATCTTGCCTTGCAGATTTCAGGGTCCACACATGACCTTGTCATTTGATATAAACTTGATGGCCCTCAGCAGTTCCTCAATTGATTGGCATTTCTTCAGTTTCCAGTTCTTTGCCTCCACAAAGAGAGCTACTACAAATATTTTTGGACAACTAGGTTCTGTTCCCCTTTCTTTAATCTCTTTGTGATAATAGTGGTATTGCTGAGTCAAAGGCTATGCACAATTTGATAGCCCTTTGAACATGGTTTCTGATAACTCTCCAGAATGGTTATATCAGCTCATAGCTCTACTAAGAGTGTATTATTGTCCCAATTTTTCCACATCATCTCCAACTTTTATAATTTTTCCTTTTTGTCATGTTTGCCAGTCTGACGAATGTGAGGTGGTACTTCAAAGTTCTTTTAAATTGCATCTATTAATTAATAGATATTTGGAACATTTTTATGTGACTAAAGAGTTTTTAATTTTTTTAATTTTTTAGAAAAATTTTCCATGGTTACATGATTCATGTTCTTTCTTTCCCCCCCCTCAATAACCCACCCTCAAGAAGCCAACGCACATTTCCACTAGGTTTTACATGTTTTATTGATCAAGACCTATTTCTATATTATTAATAGTTGCACTGGGGTGGTTGTTTAGAGTCTACATCCCAAATCATATCGCCATCAACCCATGTCAATTGTTTTTCTTCTGTGTTTCTATTCCCACAATTCTTCCTCTGAATGTGGATAGTGTTCTTTCTCATAAGTCCCTCAGAATTGTCATGGATCATTGCATTGCTGCCGGTAGAGAAGTCCATAACATTTGATTTTACCACAGTGTATCAGTCTCTGTGTACAATGTTGTTCTGGTTCCATTCTTTTCACTCTGCATTAATTCCTGGAGGACATTCCAGTTCACATGGAATTCCTCCAGTTCATTATTCCTTTGAGCACAATAGTATTGCATCACCAGCAGATACTACAATTTGTTCAGCAATTCCTCAATTGAAAGGCATACCCTCGTTTGTCAGTTTTTTGCTAACACAAAGAGTGTGGCTATAAATATTTTTGTATGTGTCTTTTTTCCCTATGATCTCTTTGGGGTATAAACGCAGCAGTGGTATGGCTGGATCAAAGGGCAGACAGTCTTTTAGAGCCCTTTGGGCATAGTTCCAAATTGCCATCCAGAATAGTTGGATCAATTCACAACTCTACCAGCAATGCATTAATGTCCCAATTTTGCCACATCCCCTCCAACAGTTATTACTTTCCTTTCCTATCATGTTAGCTAATCTGCTAGGTGTGAGGTGGTACCTTAGAGTTGTTTTGATTTGCATTTCTCTAATTATAAGAGATTTAAAACACTTTTTCATGTTTTTATTGATAGTTTTGATTTCTTTATCTGAAAATTGCCTATTCGTGTCCCTTGACCATTTATCAATTGGGGAATGGCTTGATTTTTTTGAACAACTGATTCAGCTTTTTATATATGTAATTAGACCTTTGTCTGAGTTTTTTGTTATAAAGATTTTTTCCCCAATTTGTTGATTCCCTTCTAATTTTGGTTGCATTGATTTTGTTTGTATAAAAACTATTTAATTTAATGTAATCAAAATTACTTATTTTACATTTTGTAATTTTTTCTAACTCTTGCTTGTTTTTAAAATCTTTCCTTTCCCGGACATCTGACAAGTATACTATTCTGTGTTCTCCTAATTTACTTATAGTTTCCTTCTTTATATTCAAGTTATTCACCCATTCTGAATTCTTCTTGGGGTAGAGTGTGAGATGTTGATCTAGACCCAATCTTTCCCATACAGTTTTCCATTTTTCCCAGCAGTTTTTGTCACATAGTGTCTTTTTGTCCCAAAAGCTGGGCTCTTTGGGTTTATCATAGACTTGCTGAGGTCACTTACCTCAAGTCTATTCCAGTGATCCTCCCTTCTGTCTCTTAGCCAGTACCATATTGTTTTTTTGTTTTGTTTTGTTTTGTTTTGTTTTTGTTTTTTTTTAAACCCTTGTACTTCGGTGTATTGTCTCATAGGTGGAAGATTGGTAAGGGTGGGCAATGGGGGTCAAGTGACTTGCCCAGGGTCACACAGCTGAGAAGTGGCTGAGGCCAGGTTTGAACCTAGGACCTCCTGTCTCTAGGCCTGACTCTCACTCCACTGAGCTACCCAGCTGCCCCACCATATTGTTTTAATGACCACTGCTTTATAGTACAATTTAAGATCTGGTACTGCTAGTGACCTTCCTTCACATTTTTTTCCCATTATTTCCCTTGATACTCTTGATCTTTTGTCCTTCCAAATGAACTTTGTTGTAGTTTTTTCTATTTTGGTAAAAAGTTTCTTGGTAGTTTGATAGATATGGCACTAAATAAGTAAATTATTTTGGGTAGAATGGTCATTTTTATTATGTTAGCTCCTCCTACCCATGAGCAATTAATGTTTTTTCAATTGTTTAGATCTAGTTTTAGTTGTGTGTAAAGTGTTTTGTAGTTGTGTTTGTAAAGTTCCTGTAAAGTTTGTTTTGGCAGATAGATTCTAAGTATTTTATATTGTCTAGGGTAATTTTAAATGGCATTTCTCTTTCTAACTCTTGCTGCTGAGATGTGTTGGAAATATATAGAAATGCTGATGATTTATGTGTGTTTATTTTGTATCCTGCAACTTTTCTAAAGTTGTTGATTATTTCCACTAGCTTTTAGTTGGTTCTCTAGGATTTTTTAAGTAGACCATCATATCATCTACAGAGTGAGAACTTAATCTCCTCATTGCCTATTTTAATACCTTTGATTTCTTTTTCTTCTCTAATTGCTACTGCTAGTGTTTCTAGTACAATGTTAAATAATAGAGGTGATAATGGGCATCCTGTTTCACTCCTGATCTTATTGGGAAGGCTTCTAATTTATCCCCATTGCAGATGATGCTTGTTCATGGTTTAAGATATTCCTATACTTTCCAGTTTTTTCAATAGGAATGGGTGTTGTATTTTGTCAAAGGCTTTTTCAGCATCTATTGAGATAATCATGTGATTTTTGTTGGTTTGCTTGTTGATATGGTCAATTATGTGGATGGTTTTCATAATGTTGAACCATCCTTTCATTCCTGGTATAAATCCCACCTGATCATAATGAAAATATTCATATTCTGGAGGTTTATACATAAAGTGACTCTGCAATAATTCATTCACAACTCAGAAAAAGAACACTGGCCACTGTTAGCCTGAATGTATAAAGATAGTTCAGGTAATTAAGTTAGCTAGGTAAGTTAGCTCACAGGCACATAAATGGCTCAGTGGATAAAACACTAGGTCTGGAATTAGGAAGATCTGAGTTCAAGTCACAAGATGGAGTCAGTGTAGGTCACTCATTCCCATAATTAACCACTTGCTATTTTAATTCCCTTAATTCCTCACCCCTTGTATGTACTCACTAAATACTGTTTTCATAAAAATCTTTTATTTTTGTTCATTACTATCTAGGATTCAGTGCCACCTTTCTTGTTTAAGAAGTTATTTGGCTGGCTGATGCCTGTTCCATGGGATGTTAATATTAAATTAAATAGGTGACTGGGTGGATTGAGAGCCAAGCCTAGAGACAGAAGTCCCTGGGTTCAAATCTACTCTTCTAGCTATGTGACCCTGGGAAAGTCACTTAACCCCCATTGCCTCACCCTTACTACTCTTCTGCCTTGGAACCAATACATAGTGAGCTGAGACAAAGGGAGGGGAAAAGGAGTTTTTTACATCTGCCTTTTGGTGAAGTTTTCTCAAAGTGTTTTAACTTGCTTTATTTATAGGATTCCAGCCAACTCTGACCTTTGATTATCTTGGCAATTAAATCATTCTTCTCAATAGCTCAATGTAAATTCTCCAAATACAAACTTGTAAGATAAATTTAAGAAGGCTAGCCTTGAAAAAAATTCCCTTAAATTTATTTCTATAAAATTTTGTTTCTCTTTCCCTTGCTTAATGTGTGAAATTCTGTCTCCCTTTTGGAAATTCTAAAATCAAAATTATTTCTCTGACATATTTGAAATAGATAAGCTTCATTAGAACCCCAGTTGAAGTCCAGTTATTTTTCTGAGCTTTGAACCTGTGATTAAACCACAATAAAACCTAGGTCTTAAACTTCTGGAATTTTTGCATGCTAATAGTGTTATTCTGCAGCAATTATTTATCACAAAACTCAGTGGGAATATTTTCTCAGTATCAATTTGTGAACATTTTTAAGTTACTTATTGTCAACCAACAGTTATTGCAACATGAAAAACTGTATCCTACTCTAAATTGTAAGCAATATAACTTGCTGTGTATTATGGAACTCTCATTTGATTTTCTCCAAGTTCTGCATTCAAGTATAACAGTTTTTCTTAAGCCGGTACTTCACCATTCAAAGGAAATACTAAAATCTTTTCAAAACACCTTCTGGAAACTGCTGGTGGTAAATGTTAATGACTGGGAGATTTGAGAAAATGGCCTTATGAAGGTAATGTCTAGATCCTCTTGATTCATTTTCCTGTAGTGATATTTCCTTTCTGAACAAGAATATTTCCTAATTATTTGATTTTGAACCAGCTATGATACTCTCTGAGTAAGGCAGAACTGTTATGTGATTAGCTGTTCCAAGAAGTATTTGTAAATTTTACCTAAAATCAAACAGAACTAAATGAATTTCCCCTGACATATGAATGATAGGCCAGTCTGCCACTTTAGGCTTAGGTCTAAGAAGGAAATGAAATATTCTTGATTTTATATAGCAGTATCATTCCTTCTTTCATAGCAACTTTTTCTGACTGGCAGGGGGAACTGTAGATGTTTTATAGTGAATGTTTTTGTTACAATTATCAAGCATCTCTAAACTGCTCTAATGGAGTGCAGGTACAGAAGACCTTATTTTGCCATTCTGGATTTTTGACCATTACTTGTCTCAATTTTCTAATCTGGGTGATAAGAAAAAAAATCAGTTATTATATTTACTATCTGCTGGATCATTGGTTTAACAGTTTAGTATTCATGTATAAGATTAAGTATGTCTAGTATCACGTTTTTTTTTTTCTAGGTGATATGAGGATGATATCTATCCTTAATGGGAGGAGGGAGATAGAATTATATTTGTACATTGTCAAAAGGGACCTATGATAAAGATGTGATGTGATAAAGAAATAAAAGTTTTACTTTTGATGGAGTAGTAAGTCACTTTGGTGGATGTAACAAGATTATAGTAGTTATACTTGAGAACTAGGAAATAACTAATTGACTTTCAAATGTTTCATTGGATAAAGGAATGTATTTAAAACTCCTTGTGATAGCTGTAACTGTATTAGTAGTCTTAAAACTTCTGCTGTTCTGCCAATGAAAAACAATAAAAAGGCCAAGTGATAACGAGAATCCTAAAAATGATATATTTTAAAATTTATTCTGGAGAAAATAAGAAACTACTAAGCTTCTTTCAGGTCCTTTTGAATATTCACAGATGCTTACTCACACAGATGCCTATATACAAAGACTTTGGATTAGCTTTAGTAATTGGTTTTAGATATGTTTTAGTAATAGGTTTTCAGTACCTGTCTTTGGATATGTTTTAGTGATCACTGATAAAGTCTCAAGTTGTAGTGTAGCTTCCACTTACAAAATTGGTTTTAATTGTCAAGAAACTTTTTCCATTACTCTACTTAAGTATATATGCATATTGTGCATACATTTCAAAAAGAAGAAGAAAATACTTGATCCTCAGGATCAGATATCATACTTCTTGTCAAACCACCTAATGAGTTTTTTTTATCACATAATCTTAAAGCACTTAACTTTAAGGTAAAAGTTTCTCTCAATTTATTGAAACTTATACATTTTTTTGACTGGTTGTCCATAATGTTTCAGTATGTGAAAATTGGTTAAATGGATATAAAGAAAATTTAAAGAAAAAAGTCTATAGTGTGGTCTAATTTTGCTTAAAAGGCTAGTTTTCAAATTAGAAGAACTCTGCAGTTACTAATAATAAAGAATGAGTTTTAATATTGTAACTGAATTTCTTTTTTTCACTAGAGCTTCAGAATATCATTGAAAATCAAAAATTTTATGTTGTATTTTGTGAGCTATTCTAAAATAGGAGATTGATTTTTTTCTGTTTGAAGTCTCTCTAATAACATGATATTATTAAGTCATAATATTATATTAAGACTCTCTCTAATAATATCAAGAGACAGAAGGACTTATTTTACAAAGTCTGATTCTTCCTCTAGCCTATGGATAGTATTTTCCATATCATAAAGGTTTCAGATACTATTAACAACTGATACCCTAATTAATGACAATAGCATTTTGATACAGGGATGCATGTGTCTGAGTTTGAATGAACTGAACACTTTATAGACAATGGTTAAGGATATACTTATTTGGGCTTCCAAAGGAAAATGTTTCCAAAAAACAGGCAACAAAGAAGTAAATAACTAAACCCAAGATAACAGGATAAGAAATCTGTTGTTAAATGGGCATTATGTTGTCGTTGCAGTATGTTGCACACGTGTTTAACCAAACTCTTGATATTTCCCTGGCACTTGAATTGCTTTGGGGCATTAGGAAGGGATCTAGAGAAGATTAAACATGTAGGGATATCTAACTAGGACATTTGGGGTTGGTTGTCAGTAACAAGCTGGATCAAGTATATTTTGAAAAAAACCCCATGTTGTATAATGCTAATAATCATTATTGCATTTACTTTGCTTTCTGCTAATTATATCTGCCTGTGAAAATGCAAGTTGGCAGAAAAATGGTATTACGGCATCCAAAGGAATTCAATTGGATGTGTATCAATATGGTAAAAAAATGTACATTTATTATGTACTTATAACAAATGAAGGACTGTGAAATAGGGGAATAGGGGAGACAGAATACTTGATATGACAGTTAAACACACAACTTAGCCAGGGATACTAATGAAATATTTGTGAGTCCTTTGGGGTTATAATGAGACAGTAGGAAGCAACATAAAAGGATTTTAATAATAAAATGAGGTAGGGCAAGTGGGAATGGGGCAAACTACTCTTAACTGTCATAGAAGGGAAGATACAGGGGTTTAGGTGGTCCAGGAAATCAGGGCAGGGAAGATAAAACTTACACTACACTATACTAGACTAAATACAAGCTTGATGGGGTTTGGGAATCTCACTATTTGCTCCAACAATGTTCTCTGCTGTCCCAGGTCCAGGATTTTGGTACAGTCTACTAACTCCACTGGGTCACTTCAGTAGGCTATCACAGACCTGTAGGTCCACCCTCCAAAGACTGATCCAGACCTATTTTGTAGTTCCTCAAGTAAGATTTCTTCAGTGAGATCAGGTCACAAGCTCCTCTACCAGTGGCAAAACTCCCAACTTTACCAGAGTTCAAAAGCCCTGTGCCTTTTTCTGCCACATTCCAAAAACCCTTAGAATGTTCAACTCGAGCTTGCATTTTCCAATGTACTTTTCTAAATTTTGCCCTTATCTTATTCCTTATTATAACTGTGGCTAGGAGAACTTTTTAAATTCACTTTATAACCATCATTCCTTTAAGATAGTCACATCAACCTCCTACAATCTCCAAAATCAAACTGAGATATCAATTACAGTCCTTCTGCTATATTTCTACCCCATTTGCAAATTCCTAATATTTGTCAATCTGTTTTATTATTTTGCCTAATGCAGTTCTTCCTGTTCTCCTACTGATTCTTTGTTGAGTAAATCTTTACATTCCCCTTTGCCTTCTATAAAATTTCAACTCTATCCATTTTAGCTTATAAGTAAAAGGTTTTTGAAAATATTATTAGGAGCCCATTGGTTTTTTTTTCTCCCAGGGGACTGTGCTCCAAGTATATAACAAAACAATTATAAAAATATTTCTATGTGTTGATAAGTATGATTGGTAGTAGTATTTATCAGTTAATCCTTTAATATTTCTTTTCCTATGACCCTTTTCCCCTTTGATATCCTTAAGGTATAGACATAGTAATGGAACTTCTGAATTAATTTTATTGTAATGTAAATTTAATTATACATCTTTTGGGGCACAGCTCCAAGTTGGTTTTCAGAAAAACTAGTTCACAGTTTTATCAACAATGCATTAGTGTACGTATTTTCCCATATCTCCTCTAGAATTTTTCATTTTCCTTTTTTGGTTATCTTAGCCAATCTGATGGGTTTGAGATGTTACCTTGGAATTATTTTAATTTACATTTCTCTAATAATTAATGATTTAGGAAATTTTTTTTTCACATGGCTATTGAAAGCATTGATTTTTTCCTCTAAAAACTGTATATTCATATTATCACTTTGGAAATGGCATTTCTCATAAATTCGACTTAAGTTCTCAACATACTTTATAAATAAGAAGCTTGATGCAAAGGGGTATAAAATTTTTGTAAATCCTCCAGTTTCCTGCTTTTCTTCTAAATTTGAATATTTATGTTCTTTTTTAAAAAACTTAAATTTTATGTAATCAAAATAATCCATTTTACTTTCTATGAATATCTTTAAGTCTTGTTTGGTTATGAACTCTTCTATTCATAGATCTGACAGGTAACTTGTTTTTCTGCTCCACTAAATTGCTTATGGGATTTATCACACTTCATGTCTAAATCATGTACATGTTTTAAGTTTACATAGGCATATGGTATGAGATATCGGGCTGTGACTAGTTTGTGCCAGAGTATTCTCTGGTTTTCTCAAAAATTTTATCAAATAATGAATGTTTGCCCAAATAGTTGAGATCTTTGAGTTTATCAAACAGCACATTATTGGGTTCATATATATTGTGTACCTGAGTTATTCCATTGATAAACTTCTCTTTCTTACACAGTATCAAAATGTTTTGGTTACAGCTTTGTAGTATAGTTTGGATTCTAGTACTGTTGGACTCCTTTCCCATTTAAAAGAATTAATTCCCTTGGCATTCTTGATCTTTCATTCCTCCAGATGAATTGTTATTGATTTTGTTGCTCTATAAAGTAATTTGGTAGTTTGATTGGAATGGCACTAAGTAAATTAATTTAGATAATATCACTTTTATTATATTGGCTTGCCTTCCAGGAGCAATTATATTTTTCCAATTATTTAGATCTTTCTTTTATTTGTAGTAAGAACATTTTATAATTGTACTCATATAGTTCAAATAGTATCCATATGTCTTGTAATTGTATTCATATAATCGTGTTTTGGCAGGTAGACTCCTGAGTATTTTATAGTCACTATAGTTATTCTTAATAGAATTACTTTTTCTATTTCTTCCACTTGCCCTTTGTTGGTAATATATAGAAATGCTGGTGATTTTATGTGAGTCTATTTTATATTCTGAACTTAGCTGAAGTTATGTATAGTTTCAATTGTTTTTTTTAATTGACTCTCTGGGGTTCTTTAAACCATTTTCTACTAAAAAAATCATAGTTTTATTTCTTCATTATCTATGCTTATCTATTCCTTTAATTTCTTTTTCTTACCTTATTGTTACAGCTAGCATTTCTAGTATAATATTGAATAATAATGGTGATAATGGACATCCTTGCTTTATTCCACATCTTACTGAAAAGGCTTCTAGCTTATATCGTTATTACACAGAACATTTACTCTTTGTTTTAAATAATTATTACTTATCATTTTTAAAAACCCTTACCTTCTGTCTTAGAATCAATACTATGTATTGGTTCCAATGCGGAAGAGCAGTAAAATGAGGGTCAAGTGACTTGCCCAGAGTCACAAAGCTAGGTAGTATCTGAGGCCTGAATTGAACCTAGGACTTCCTGTCTCTAAGCCTGACTCTAAATCCATTGAGTCACCCAGCAGCCCCATAATGATCTTTTTTTTTTTTTTAAATTTTTTTAGTATGACCATTTATTGGTGACAAACACTCAGTTTTACTTACATTCCATGGGGAGAAAAAATTTCCAGCGTGAATAATGAACTGAAGCAGTACTTAATTTGCAAGGCAATTGTGCTTTTTACCTGGACCATATGCAAAAACTCACTGTACACATTTCTGTGCACAATAACATAACACCAAAAGCAACACAGTTTTATATATAAACATCATTAATTTTTTTCAGCCCTACATGGAGATGTAACTCAATAGTATAAAGCACTCAAGGAAAATCAATCTGCAGTTTTTATATGCACTACACTAAGATCATATCCTGTAGTGCTGTGAAAGCTGTGTGTCACAGAGAGCTCTCTATACAGACATATTTATTAATAATTTTTAAAATTCTTTTAATTTAAATTTTTAATTTATTATTTATTTTAACATTTATTCTTTAATAACCTTTAAAAAGAAAGATCAAAATTCATTTATTTTAAGTTCTGTTGTATTTAACAACAAAAAAAGGAAACAGTAAATGAACCAAATAATCATGTAAACTTAAAATTCCTAAAATGTCCAATTTACATAACTATTGGGCAACTTCATCAAGTTTTATATATATGAATATATAGAGAGAGAGAAGGAGAGAAAAATTGATATCTGCATATCTATATATAGCTAGATAGATCTATCTGGGACATTAAACTGGATGGCACACAACTGGCATCATCAGAACAGTCCTAGGTTTTTCCTATAAAAACAAAATGTAGAGCCACATGCATGGATATGATCTTTGCAGGTTAGTTTACAGAAAACATCAATTTCTAAACTGTGCTCTATGACTATTCTTTTGGCCCTCTTTCCCCACAAACATATCCAAGCAGTAGCTTGTGCATGATTTTAGGTCTTGTCAGAACTCCCCCACTGCCACCTCCTGCCTGGCCCCACCAGAAGAAACCGTGAAAGTTCACAATCACAGCCTCTTCCTCTTTGTCTCCTCCATTCTCATCACTGTTGCCTTCTTCCCCATTTCATCATTCACCACATCTCTCTGTCCCCTTGGAGGCATCAGAAATTCCAAAATTGCAAAGCAGGTTCAGTATATTCAGTATATATGGTGAACTTTTAAAGTGGTTTGTGACCAGGAAAGGTTCAGCACCTCCCACACACAGACATCGGTCCATTTCCTGTTCTTGGCATCTCTGTATTTTGTTGGTCCAACTCAGAGAGCAACTTTAAAATGTTCGGTGTGGCCATGTCATGGCAGGATTCCACATCCTTTCCAATTCCATGGCTGATCAGAGGTGGCTGAGAGGAGCAATTTTATAAGAGAGACAAACTCATTCTTGTTGTTTTTTGGAAAGTTTTTGTACTCCTCCTGGATTCCCTGGACATTGGAAAGGTAATCCAGTTGTTCAGAGAGTCTGGTAAGTGGCCCGTGGGGGATTGGCCTTATTAGGATTAATTAGCAGCTAAGGACAGGGTAAAGAATAGTGGGTAAGTTTTGGTAGGAATTCTGGGTAGCTGGAGTCAGTTGTTTTTTTCCAATTGCCAAAAGTATCCTGGGGGTTTTTGGCCTAGGGGACTCCTGGTGTTTTCTATTTCCTGGAACACTGAAAAAACCCAGTGGCAGGAGAAGGAGGAGAACAAATTAGAGTATCTGTAATAAATTTGTGGGGGAAATTAACAGAAAGGAGAAATAGAGAAACTGTTTTTCCTCTGGGTGGCTGCTGAGAGGGCTGAGTCATTTTGAGGCCTGCTTAGGCCTAAAGCCTTAACTAGGCCAGAAAGGGCTGGCCATGGGCAGAGTGAGTGAATAACCGAATTGATTAAAAACTGAAAAAGATCTAAGGAGACAGTAACTTAAGTATATAATTAAGAGGAGAGAAAGACTGTTTGCCATTCTGTGTGGCTACAGAGTGAGGCAAGGCTGAGAGGCCTGTCCTTGGGCCCAGAAGCCTGACCAGACCTGAGGCGTAGTAGCTGGTTGAGAGTGAGAAGACTACCAACTGATTCAAGGCTGAAGGAGATTTACAGAGACAGTAAATATATAATTAGAGGATTAATAATTAGCATATATAGTTTGGGGTTTTTTAGTGATAGATAAGGAGTTTTTTTTTTTTTTAAACCCTTGTATTTCGGTGTATTGTCTCATAGGTGGAAGATTGGTAAGGGTGGGCAATGGGGGTCAAGTGACTTGCCCAGGGTCACACAGCTGGGAAGTGGCTGAGGCCAGGTTTGAACCTAGGACCTCCTGTCTCTAGGCCTGGCTCTCACTCCACTGAGCTACCCAGCTGCCCCCAGATAAGGAGTTTTAAGGAGGCTCAAGGGAACTCCTGAGCAGGAAGCAGGTCCATGAGGACCAGAGGGACTGGGATAAATTTAGACCCCTTTTAGATTAGGGAATCTGATTCTCAAGACCTCTGTTTACCTTCCTTACCTTTCCTTAACCTTTAATAGTTATTAAATAGAGGTTTTGTTACATCTATCTCTAGTAGTTATTTTTGCATAGGCCCAAACAAGTTACATGGAGCTTCAGTAGTCATACTGAAAATTGGGCACTTGCCTGATCTATCACAAGCAGTAAAGGAGATACTGGATCCCTATTTCCCCCTAGCTATTCCTATTGTAACATTACTGCCATTAATATTCTTGGCTATTCTTATTTATAACATTTTCTAGGAGAATATTTCTTACAGCCTGAGGAGATGTTATTCCTTAAAATGGTCTCAGCTGTTGGGGAGGTCCCCCCATACAAAAGCTCTCTAGCAATCATCTGTGACAGTTGCCTTGGCAGAATTCGGAGCTACCCTGGTAAGCTCTTTGGTATAATGTCCTTGATTGACTCCGATGGTGTTATAAAAAGTAATAAGGTAATCTGAGTCATCTGAGTAGGGTCAATGAAGGCAATTTGGGTATGAGGAAGGATAAAGGGGATATAGGGAGATTATAAGGTGATTGGAGGAGAATGAAGGTATGGGAAGGTATATAGGAGATAAAGGAAATGGGGTATGTAGGAGAGGCAGCTCAAACAGGTTTATTCTCAGAGGCTTGAGACAGAGAATACAGGGAGGAAATTAGGGCCAGTAAGAAATGTTTAGGTTTGGCTGGAGGGTTTCTCTTGTTAGTTTCTAAAGTCTCTTGAGGGAGAGGTCGAGAGGGCTCCTCCCTGCCAGTCAAACTGATGGCTGGAGGAAGTCTCGGGGAGGTACTTCCTGCCAAGATGGATGCCCCAGTTCTCTCAAGAAATAAAAAGAAAACGATTCCTCCCTCTTTAGCCCTTGCCTCAATCTTCTATACAATGATTCACTAAAGGGTTTGAATAGGTAACAAGGGGATTTATCAATACCAGGGATTAATCCATCCGTCAGAAGGGGGGAGGGGTTCAGGGTTTTCTAACTGCTGCTAGGGAGAGGGGTGAGGTGGGGGATGGGTCGCAGAGAGATTTAGACAGAGAGAGTCTGGCTCTCCCAGTCAGGAATATTTGACTGCCTTTTAAGTAAAGTCTTTATCAAATCATTAAAACTAGGGATAACTTATTTGAGGATACTCTACTAACCTATAGAAACAAAACCCACAATGTCTAATCACCAAGCCCTCCCTTCCACCCAGGACCCAAAGGAAAATCAGGGAAGGGGAGGGATAGAGATGGGAGATCAGGGAGAGGTCCAGAGAAATGAGATAGGTCCAAACTTCCCCAAGACAAAATAAGTGCAGGCCACGGCTGAAGCAATTAGGCCAAAGCAAAAGCCTCCAGCCACAGCGAAAGCCAGAAGGCAAAAGCCTCATCAGTTGGAACTTCACCTCTATTTATAGCTTCAAGTTCTAACTGACTTTCTGAAGATTCTAAGATGTTTAACTGACTTTTAGTGACTGTTAGAAATTACAGAAGCAAAAAGTTTCTGTTAGCCACCTTGCATTACAATGGCCTGTGCCACTTTAGGCACCATGAGAAGAATTCCTGTTGGAAGTTGCTGATGACTGAGATAAGGCATCCTAAATTCATCTTCCTTTATTACTGGCCCCATTTTCATCACCTGAGTTGGGCTCAAAAAAGGTAACTTTTCTTCTATCACCTGGTTTCTTTACTGGAGTCTTTTCTTTTGTTTTTAGCACCAGCTTGGGGGACTTTGAAACCTAGGATCTCTAACATATTTTTAGCTGTATTGCATTTTGCTACCTTCTCATTCCTGCCCATTCCTTTGGCAGTATGGCCACCGACTTTGACCTCCATCACAAACCCCCTGCACCGAGGAAGACCTTCCTCAGTGAGAAGGATATATTCAGGCTCCTTAACTTTTTTGGCCTGCTGGATCTGGGCAAGTCGGCTAATAGGATTCATTCTTTGACCACATATTCTGGGCTTGTCTGTAGTTTAATTATTGATTTTGTTTTCTTTTTAATTAGTGGCGTCACATAGAAAAAAAAAACAAATACTTTATCACATGGGTCAATGGGGATATGATTAGGGATGTAAACTCTAAAGGATCACCCTAGTACAAATACTAATAATATGGAAATAGGTCTTGATCAATGACACATGTAAAACCCAGTGGAATTGCTCATTGGTTATGGGAGGGGGGTGGGAGGAGGGGAGGGAAAGAACATGAATCATGGAACCATGGAAAGTTTTTCTTAATTAATCAATAAATTTTTTTAAAATTAATTAGTGACTTCATTTTCTCAACTATTGGAAGTGGAGGTAATTCCTTTAGTTCCTCAAGGACAGCTATAGCAGCATTTTTCTTTGAAATCTTGCTTTTTCCTTCACCTTCACCCATGAATTTGCCAACTGACACCTTTGTCACAAAACTCTTCATGTGAGGTGGGCCACTCTCCCTGGTGACCTCAACATTCACAGGCAAATTCTGTTTAAGTGTAATCTCAAACACTTGGTTTATTTTAGATTTATTTAGATTTTCATCATCTGGTTCTCTTCCATTCACTTCTGGTTTCTCTGGCAAGGGCTCATGCTGCAAGATCTTCAGTGCCTTTGTAGCTGCATCATGTTTTGCTGCTTGTCTTGTCCGTCCTTTCCCATTAAACTGTTGTCCACCAATAGAAAGTTCAACTTGATAAAGTAAAGATGGGACAGGAAATGGGTAAAAGTACCATGGGATAGGCACCTCCTCTCCTATTATAGTTATAGGTGGACTGCATCCTTGTGTAGGGATCAACAGGCTTGCAAGTTAGATTTTTTTTCCCCAAGTTTCATGCAAAGTGCATTTAGTACAACTGTTGAGGTTACACTGTCTGGATTCCTTCCTTTTTTACGAATAGGGCAGGCTGTTGGTTTAGGAAATTTTGTTCCCTCCAGAGCTTTGGCAGCAGCTGGGTGTTGAGCTAGTTCCTTCAGCTTCCCAGTGCTGATCTCCAAGTGTCAGCTGCACTGTAAACACCTTGAAAAATGGGTGCTCCAGAGACAATGTAGTTTGGTTTCAGTTCAGAGATTTTTATGTGTTGGGAGATGCCTGGATTCCTAGGACTCGTCTTCAGCCAAAGGACTGAAGGATCAGTTAGGCAGCAGTTGTGAGGAGGAGAGGGGAGGGGGAATGACCTGGGGAGGGAAGCAGGCAACAGGGGTTGGGGAGGAAGGGAGTGGGCAGTGGAGTCAGAGGCTGCAGTCACAGGGCAAACACTAAAGAGATTTCGTAATGATCTCTCTCTCTCTCTCTCTCTCTCTCTCTCTCTCTAAACCCTTACCTATCTTAAGGTGATCCTTAATGTATTGGCTCCAAGGCAGAAGAGTGGTAAGGGTAGGCAATGGGGGGGGGGGTGTCAAGTGACTTGCCCAGGGTCACATAGCTGGGAAGTGTCTGAGGTCAGATTTATCCTAGGACTTCCCATCTCTAGGCCTGGCTCTCAATCCACTGAGCTATCCACTGAGCTATCCACTGAGCTACCCAGCTGCCCCACCCCCCTCCATGATCTCTTAATAGCCAAATCTAATGGTCTTTTCTCAATCCCCTTTTTGATCTTTCTGCAGCCTTTAACTCTATCAACCACCCTGTCTTAATACTTTCTTCTTCCTAGGTTCTTGGGACACTACTTTATCCTGGTTCTCTTCCTATTTGACTGCTCTTTGGTTTTCTTTGCTGGAACTTCATCTAGGTCACTCTTTTAAAATGGATGACCCACTTTTCTCTTCACCCTTTATACTATTTCATTTGGTGATTTCATCAACTCCAATAGATCTAACAATCATTTCTATGCTGATTCTCCAATCTACTTATCCAAGCTTAGCTCTTCTTCTGACTTAGTCTTCCATCTCCAATTGATGATTGTATATCTAACCTGGATGTTCTTAACTTGAAATGTCCAAAACCTAACTGATAATCTTTTCCTAAGAACCTTCACCCTCATCTTCACATCTATTTTTGTTGAAGATACCACTAGCCTTTCAGTCACCCAGACTTATAAGTTATATGTCATCCTAGGTGAATCCTCACTCTATCATCCATCCTCATGTCTACACCTACTGTTGCTAAAGCCTATTGATTTCATCTTCATAATATTTCTTGCATAGGTCCACTTCTTTCCTCTGACACTACCACCCCTGTTTTGAAGGCCTGAATCATGTTATGTTTTGACTATTGCAATAGCCTGGTTAGTCTTCCCACCATAAGCCTCTCCATTCCAGTCCACACTTCAAATAGTTCCCAAAAAAATCTTTCTAAATTGCAAGTTTGGCCATCTTGCACTCCTCTTTGGTAAGATCCATGGACTCCCTATCATCTCTAGGATCAGGCTGGCATTCAAAGCTCTTCATCACCTATTCCCCTTCTCACCTTTCCATTTTTCTTACACATTATACCTTCCTGTGCTCAGTGATAGTGACACTGGCCTTGTTTCTGTTTCTTGAACAAGATACAAATTTCCAACTTTGGCTCCTTTTTCTCATTTCTGCCTTCTAGTTTCCCTGGCATCCTTCAAGTTCCAACTAAAATCCCAACTTCCACAGGGAAGTTTTTCCTGATCTGACAATTCTAATGCATTTCATCAAATTTATCCTATATAGTGCTTATCTCTATATAGTGTTTACATATTACCTCTCCCTAGCTCCTTGAGAGCTGTTGTTGTTCGCTCATTGAGTCATGTCTGACTTTTTGTGACATCATGGACCAAAGTATACCAGGGCCCTTCTATCCTGAAATCTAAGTCTAAGCTCATGTTTGTTGCTTACATGATGCTATCTATGCCATCTCTTCATTTTGCCTTCAATCTTTCCAACATCTGGGTCAACTTCAGGGAGTCCTGTCTTCTCACTGTGGCCAGAGTATTTGAGCTTCAGCTTCAGTATTTGGTCTTTGAGTGAATAGTCTTATGGGGAACTCTTATGGGTAACAAATATCACTAGGTTTAGAGAAAGGGGAGAAGGAGGACTGACTGGACAGGGATAACAGACTGGACTAACAAACTGGGGAAACACAAACCCCACTAAAGAACAAGGAATGGGAGATCATGGATTGGCAATTGATACCAACTGCCACCACAGATCCACCTAGCCTGGCAGTCTGTGAAACTAACGAGTAGACTGGGTCCAAAGATTTATAAAGACAGGTTTAATTAGATAAACTTTGGTTTTGAAGGAAGGGAAAGGGATATGGGCAAGTCTCTGGGTCAGGGAAGGAACTTATGTACACTAAGCTATAGGCTATATCAAGGCACAGCTGGACTATCAGGGATGGGAAGGGGATCCTCACTGCTGAGTCCTGTCCAAATCCAGTGATGATACAGCTCTCCCAGGTCCTCAGCCAGTAATCCTTGAGATGCGTAAGGTTAGGAAGTTAATGAATTTAACATCTATTGATTCTGATGACCTAGAAAAAGCTTATGTAGACTCAGATATCCAGAAATGGAAGGAGAAATTTGGAGCTAGGAAAGAGCATGGGATATGGATTATTGATACAGGAAGACCATTTTACTATGCATTGTTAGTACTTACTTATCCTATAACTAATTCTAATCCTGTTAGTATTTATACATTGTTTTTTTATTCCACAAGGAATACAATGTATCCTAACATGTTTGTGTTGTATGTATCTGATTTGATATGTTGCTACTCTGCTATATTGTGTTGCAACATGTTACTGTTGGATGTATGATACCTACCAAAACTTCAGATCTCTTTCAGATCTCCTTTCTTCTTATGATCTTCCTTTTCCCGAAGAAATCTTCTCTTCTCTCCATTTTCCTCTTCTCCTTTTCTCCATCGAAGTTCTTGATAGTATTATGTGCAATGTTTGATGTATATGAGTATGTAATGATACTATTTTTCAAACCATTTAGTCCAAATTGTCCATGATTAATCCTCTTCTTTGGAAATTCTTTTAAAACAAAGTCTCAGACAGTTCAATTTTATAAGTTCATCAGTCTTAGTACAATGTCCATTAATCTTGAATCCTGAATCCTCTTCATCCATCTCCTCTTCCATCCAAACATCCTCTTCTGCTGGAATGGTCCTCTCCTTACTGAACTTTCTGACTGCAGACTCTAATTGGCTAAAGATCTCAATTTACACAATTTCTTCTTCTTCTTCATCTTCATTATTAACAATTTCTACATTTTTATTATCTATACCATGTGCTAATTTAATATGAGAACAATGATACCATGAATCTCTACCTAATACTTTTATAGAAGATGGTGAAACTAACACAACTGTATAAGGATCTGTCCAACTTTGTTCAGTTGCTGATGTTTTGGCAAAATTTTTCATATAGACCATATCAACTGGCTGAAAATTATGAAGAGAATAATTCAATGGACCAGATTGAATTAATACTCCCATATCCTGTAACTCTCTTATCCTCTGCTGAAAAGCATTTAAATATGAAGCAGTTTGGCGATCACCTCCTAAGAGTGATGTATAAATAGCCTTATAAGTCTTTGCTTGTAGTGGAGCATGTCCAAAGAGCATCTCATATGATGATATATGTAGATCTGCTCTTGGTCTAGTATGTAGGTAAAACAAAACTATGGGAAGGATATCTGGCCATTTGAGATGAGTTTCCACACAGTTTCCCAACTATAGTCTTGAGTTCCCTATTCATATGCTCCACCTGACCTGAACTTTGTGGATGATAAGGAACATGATATTTAGGTGTTATCCCTAGATTCTCATAGACCCTTCTAAGGATATCCTGAGTAAAATGAGATCTCTTATCTGAATATATGATTAAAGGTTTACCGAACCTAGGCACAATTTCCTTGAGTGACGCTTTCACCACAAAGCTTGCAGTATTGGTATTTTATGGAAAAGCTTCAGGCCACTTAGTCTATCAACTATCACAAGACAATAATTATATCTTCCAGCTTTGGGCATACAGAAATAATCAATCTGCAAACTCTCAAATGGTCAATATGCTAAAGGTCTACCACCCAAACCTTTCTTTCTGAATGCACTTTGATTGAACTTTTGGCAGATAGAGCAACTATTATAGATCTTATTCGCAACAGTACTTATTCCTGGCGCAACCCATTGTCTCTTGATGGAATCTAAAAATGACCTTTTGTGTGTATAGCTTGACACAAATAGGCATAGAAGTCTTTTGGTAACAATGGTCTTCCTGTATCAGTAATCCATAACCCATGTTCTTTCCTAGCTCCAAATTTATCCTTCCATTTCTGGATATCTGGGTCTACATAAGTTTTTTCTAGGTCATCAGAATCAATAGATGTTAAATCCATTTTGGATTTAACATTGGAGCTTTCTGGGTTGCATACTTTGCAGTGATATCAGCCCTATGATTACCTTTAGAGACTAAATCTCTACCATGAGTATGACCCTGACAGTGAATTACTGCTAGCTATTGTGGCTTGCCTCCAACAACTCAGTTATTATTCCTGCATGCGCTAGTTTCTTTAGTATTGATTGATCTGCTCTCCTTGATGTCCAAGGGACTCTCAAGTCTTTTCCAGCACCACAGTTCAAAAGCATTAATTCTGCAGTGCTCAGTTTTCCTTATAGTCCAATTCTCTTAGTCATGCAATGCTACTGGAAAAACCATAGCTTTGACTATATAGACCTTTGATGACAATGTGATGTCTCTGCTTTTAGCATGCCGTCCAGATTTTGCCATACCTTTCCTTTAGTTTCATGGCTGTAATCACTATCTGTAGTGATCTTTGAGTCCAAGAATACAAAATTTGACATTGTTTCCATTTCTTCTTCCCCCTGTTTGCCAGAAAGTGATGGAATGATGGAAACAGTTGTCAGGATTTTTTTTTTTTAATGTCAAGCTTGAAGCCAGGTTTTACACTCTCCTCTTTCACACTCCAAAGAGGGTTTTTGATTCTTATTCATTTTCTACCGAAAAGGGAATTTCCAGGAACAGTCAAGCAAAGTGGAATTGCATAAAAGCAAGGGAGAAGCTTTAGAATGTTCCTTGGGAGAGAATTCTGAGAGCAACAGAAATCCAGGGGGAAACTGTTGAAACCTCAGGACCTTGGAGCTTGAACTCTGGGTGGGAGGCAGCTCTAGACCATTTCTCCTGATCCTGATATCACCTTTCCTATACAAAGTGATTCCCTACTTGACCAGAAGACTACCTTTTGAATTGAACTAAAGAGATAATGGAGATCCTGATTAGCTGAAAATTCCCTGAAAAGGTTTCTCTGAGAGAGGCCTGGATCAAGCCAGAAGATCATCTGTTCTATACCTACTTACCCTAGAGACTACATTTTATTCATTTAGCCTAGGATAGCCAGCAGTGAAATATTAACAGAGAGAGGGTTCAGGCCATCCTCGGCTTAGCCGAGGACTAAGAGACATCGACTCCTAATCAGGTTCTTTAGAGAGGGAACCCCTGTTACCCTCTTTCCCCAAACCTTGTCCTTGATATCTTTGTAATAAACCTCAACAAACATTTAGGAATGCAGTCAGATTCATTAACAGAAAAGATCAAAGGGAGTTTGGTGGGTGGAGGTCCCCTCCTTACCCCCCAAACCAGGGAGGGCTCTCAGACTCAGGTCATGCTAAACCTCTTGAGTCATCTGCCATTGCTTTCCTTCCAGTAGCAGGTTTTGTTCTGAAGAGCTCACCAAAGTGGGTGGGGGGCTAGGTTAAGCCAAATTTCCTAGCCAATGTCTATCCTTTCCTCCTGAGGTGTTCTCTTGCCTGAGCAGACTGTTATACCATTTTGCCCACCACTTCTATTTTGTCTAGTGCTAGAGGGAGCCACTTGCTCTCTATTCTAAAGGAGGGAATACCCTGATAAGTCAAGTTACTGAAACCACTGGACCGATCCAGTTATATCAACAACCTGGGGTTTTCCTTCCTTTTACACGACCATCAGAGTGGTACTGTCTGCATCTCCAAGACTGTTGATAATTCTCCTAGCAACCTTAATTCCAGCTTTTGATTTATTCAGTCTAGCATTTTGAATGAGGTACTCTGTATGTAAGGTAAACAAGGTGACAATATACAGCTTTCTTATACACTTTTCCCAATCTTAAACCAATTGTTCTATGTTTGGTTCTAACTGTTGCCTCTTGACCTACATGCATTCTTAAGATGACCTGGTATTCCCATCTCTTTTAGGACGTGCCACATTTTTTGTGATCCACACAGTCAAAAAGCTTTCATGTACTCTACAAAACAGAAGTAGATGTTTTTCAGGAACTGACTTGTTTTCTCTGTAATCCAGTAAATGTAGGCAATTTAGTCTCTTGTTCCTCTGCCTCTTCAAAAACTAGCATGCTCTTCTAATTTTTCTCAGTTCGAATATCACTAAAGCCTAACCTGCAGAATCTTAAGCATAATCTTATTGGTGCGTGAAAAGAGCACAAACATTCAGTGATCTGAACATTCTTTGGCATTGCCCTTTCTTTGCATTGGGATGTAAACTGATCTTTTCCAATTCAGTGGCCACTGTTGAGTTTTCCAAATTTGCTGGCATACTGAATAGCATCATCTTTTAGGATTTTAAATAGCTTATCAGGAATTCTTTTGCCTCCCCTTAAAGCCTTATTAATAGCAATACTTTCTAAGGCCCACTTGATTATATTCTCCAGGAGGTCAAGCTCCTTAGAAAGTCCCTAACCATTTTTGTCCTTTATCATCTCTCATTTTTATATGAAACATTTCCTTCATAGCTCTAATTTTCTTCTAGATATCTCTTGTCTTTCCTATTCCATTTTCTTTGCAGGGATTGTGTTTTGCTTTACTTTTTATATTCCTAGTGCTTATTAGCATAGGCCTGACAAATAATGGGTATTTATTAAATGTTTATTGATTGATAATGCGGTCACTGTATTAGATGCTTTTGCTTAATTATATATAAGTTCAAAAGTCTCAGGAAGACTTTTGCCCAATGGGAGCACACAGGGGGTAAGGTGGGTGGCTCACAGGCTGTAGAGTTGGAGGTGAGTGGGGTGCTCAGGCCACTCCTGTCCCCCTTTCTACACTCGCTGAGGACATTCCCCACTTCACTCGCCTCTCCGCCCAGCAGCCCAATTGGAGTGAGTTCTGCCGCCTGTGTTATTGGAATTTTGGGGGGTTCTTTGGGGTTCATTTGAGCCTTAAATATTTAGATATATGACATAAACTTCCTGTGGATGTTTAGGGGACTTTGAAACTGCATTTCCCATGGTTCCTTTTGTAATACAGGTAGACAGGAAGTGTGATTACATATAGAACAGTATAAGACTTCTGAGGGCATTGGGGGGAGGTCTCTTTGGTACGAGGCAGCCAGGTGGGCAGAAGGTAATGGCAGGCGATTTGAATTAGATCTTAGCAGGTGCATGGTCTTCTTTAATTTACCAACATGACTTTAATTAAAATATTAATACTTTTAAATATATCCATCTATATCAATTTTATTCATAACACTCCCTTGTGTTGGGTAAACGGGGGCACACTTCCAGCACTCATGGGGGGCAGGGGCATGGCACTCAGTCTTGGGGTGGGGGCGGGGCCTGGCATTCCATCTCTAAAAGGTTCATCATCACTAGATTATCTCCTTTCCTCATGCTGCCCCCTGGAGAAATGGAAGTGATACATGGTGCAAAGCAGCTAATCCTGTGAAGAGCAGTAAAGTTAATTTAACCAGCCCAAACAAATTTGTGGCCATGGGTTTGGGAGAAAGAGTTTAGTTTCTAGGAAAAGATAGTCCTCTGTACACTTCCCTTGTCAAACCTCATCTGGAGAATTGTGTTCTCTTCTTGGCAGTACAGCGTAGCTATAACTGGTAAGTCAGAGTGTGCCTGAAGGAAGGTTATTACTAAGGTGAAGGGACATGAAATTGTGCAATATGATGGTCAACCGGAGATCTTAGAATGTTTCATCCAAGGAAGAGATGACTCAGAGGGATATGATAGCTATATTCAAATATTTGAAAAACCATTATGTAGAGGAATGATTAGACCATGTTCTGTCTGGAGCCAAGAGCAAGGAGTGTAAGTAGCCTAGAGGTAATTTAGTCTTTTTCTCAGGTAGAACTTCCAAAAAAATAGTTATCCAAAAATTGGAATGAATTTCCTTGAGATAGGGGTTGATCCTCACTGAAAGTCTTCAAACAAAATGTTGGAAGACATTTGTTGGCTAGATTGTAATGGGGATTCCATTTGGGGTACGAATAGAACTAGGAGTCACTGAGATCCCATTCAATTTGTAAATTCTGTAATGCTTTAGTATTTCGCTTAATAACTGAAATTATTATAAAAGCTTCTTGAATGATTAATTTTTAAATGACAAATGACTTGGTCTGTGTTGAAACTCTTCATAAATGAAACTTTAAAAATTCTAAAATAAAAATTAAAAGCATTTATTAAGCACCTGCTATGTGCCAGTCACTGTGCAGTGGGGGTGGGGTGATGTAAAAACAAAATGGAATAGTCTCTGCTGTAGAGATTACATTCTATTAGTGGGAAATATGTACATAAAAATAAAATTAAAATTAAGACATGAAAGTGAATTTTGAAGGAAGCTACTAGTGACTAGGGAGGATCAGGGTTGATTTCCTAGAGAGGGCACTTTAACTGAAACTACAAGAAGAAGCCAGAAGTTAGATACACAAAAGAGAGAATATAGAAAATAGTAAATCTTTATTTACCAGTCATTTAAGTACATATACATATATTTAGCATGTTAGAATGCATATAAATACACATTTATATCCCACTAGAAAGAATGCTGAATTTGGAATAAGGAAAATTTGAGTTCTATTCCTATCCCAGACATTTATTGTCTTTATGATCCTAGGCAAGTCATTTAACCTCTATTAGCTTCACTTTTCTCATTTATAAAATGGGGATAACAGCAGCTCTTTGATAAGTCTGTTGTGAGAATAAAAATAATATATGCAACATATCTTTCAAATCTTAAAGTGCTTTCAAAATGTTCACTACTACGAATGTACAATACACAATGAAGAATATATAATATGGAAGATACATGTAAAGCTTACACATGCAAATGATACATATATAATATATATAAACTATACCTTGTATATAGTTTACCTTTATATTTAACATATATACATTGTAGTTATTAAATATAACAAAAAGTATCAAATTGTTTATTTCTATCTCCCCTTTCCAACTATTTTACATATACATATGTACATATATATGTATATGTTTTTTCAAGATTTTGTGCCATTACTCTCAAATACTCTAGTAGACCTATGATGTTATCATATTTCTGCCTATGATGCAGACTGCAAACTACCCATGCCTATACCCATTCTGTGGAACTCTAGTCCATGTCATACCAAAAGACTGCCACAGGAAGACCATCCAACATCCCAGAAGACTCCTCTAAAATCACTTTAGTATTTAAGATTTAAAAGAACACTTAAAAGTATATAAAGTAAAAACATTCAGTCCCTCCTACAGAATTAGGACAACCAGGAAAGCAATCTTCCAGAACAAGAAGCAAAGTTAAGCTTTTTAAACGAACTTCTCTTGGGCTAGACTTAAAAAAAAATTTTTTTTAATTCTGGCAGTAAGAAAAATAGCCTCCCTCCCTTTCTCTTAACAAACCCATCCAGTCTACATAAAACAAGTGTTATTTCTAACCCTGTATTAATAGTTTTTGTTTATGTAGCACTTTATAGAATACAAAAGGGCTTCATGTGCTATCTCATTTAACTTTTACAACTCTGGGATGCTGTCAAAAGAGCTGAAGTTTATATAGTCAATAATTTATTAAGTGCCAGGCACTATGCTAAGAACTGGGGATAAAAATAGGAAAAAAGACAGATCTTGCCCATAAGGAACTTACAATCAAAATAAGAGAATACAACACACAAAGGAGAGCCGAAAATGGAGGAGGACCTAGTGGTAAAGTTAAGTCTAAAATGAGTGCAGCTGGGTGGGAAATGAGGCCATGTCTGTCCTCCTTAACATTAAAGTTTATGGCTCCAACCTCCAATCACAGGGGTGAGTGGGATTAACAAGGCTGGTTGAATCTTGCAAGGGGGTGAGAATCACAAATGATGACTTTAGTCGGGGCACGGGGAAGCCAAATTAGTCCAAAATGAGTACAGTAAAATAAGTGGGAAATGAAGAGATACCTGAGGATGTTACAGAAAGGAGGTAGCAGAGAAAGGACTAAATTTCAAGCCTTCTGCTTTTAAATATAGTGCTCCTCTGCATCTCACAGTTAGTTGGTGTCATCAAGCTTCCTATTTCTAGATGGCTGGTGTCATAGCTTCACCATGACTAGAATATACTGAACTACTAAGTCAGTCCATTGTTCTGTTACTCATTTAAGATAGCTTTGACCATGTAGAATATATATGGTATATCCACCTAGTGTTGTCTAAATGCAGAGATGCAAGTCATGGGTACATGAAGATAGATTCTTCAAATCCTTTCATATGGGAGATCACAATTCCTGGCTATCTCATTTGGTATTCACAACTCTGGAAGGTAACTGCTATTATCCCCATTTTACAGGTGAGGAAACTGAGGCAAACAGAATTTAAGTGACTTGCCTAGGGTCACAGCTAAAAGGTACTCCAGAGAACCAAAGATGGAACATGGGATTGACCTCCTCCTAATAGAGAGGAGAGAAACTTGAGGGGCAGACTGAGATAGACATTTTTGAACACGGCCAATGTGTGGATGTTTTGCTTGATTCTGCTTATTTAACTTATTTATTACAATGAAGGGAGTGGGAATTGGGAAAGAGGCATTATCAAATGTATCCCTCTTTCCCCCAAAAAGAAAAAAGAAAAGCAGATTGTGAGGATCATTTTTTAAAGCCCAGAAAAGAAGGAAGATAGTTTAGGAAGAAAAAGAGTGAATAAGCTCTTCAATTGGGAATAAGAGGAGATTAAATCATAGCTAAAACTTAGAGGGGGCCCCATCTTACCTAGAAAGACATGCAGGAAATCAGGCACATACTGAGGAAACAACTCTACACTTATGCCACTTCTCTCTCCATGTATCTCTCCCAGAGATTCTCTGGCACTACATGTTCCTTTCCCAGAATTTCTGGCATCCATTCTATTAGTCCTGTATACAAACACCCAGCATCATGTCCAGCATTCTTTTCCAGAATTTGGAGTCATATCTCCTGCCATATATGCAACAGCATACAAAATACCTCATACTAGGATGGTAACCTGGGTTACATTCAGGCATAATTTTCATTTTTACAACCTTCCTCGTGTGATAATGAGATTAAATCTAAAGATGGGCAGTCTCCATTTTTTCAGTAGAATTTGAGAACAGGTCATCAACTGAGAGGACAGAAGTGTAGAGAACCAAGTTTAAGGAAAGATGAAAAAATTTCAAAGAACTGCTGCGGTAAATGGAAAAGTAAGTTAATTAGGGACATATTCAAAAATTGCCTAGTAGTATTGGGGGCCCACTTGGGTTATATAAAATAAATTTGTAGTGTGCCCAGTCAGAATCATTATGTAATTTACTCCAACTTCATTCAGTAGCCTGGGCTATAGGACTCAAAATTGTAGATGGTAGGAGTGATCCAAGGTTGAAGCTTTTAGGGCACAATTGGCAATATAATAAAGGGGCCATGGACTCAAGGGAAGAGGACAACTTAGAATTAAACTGGTTCACCAAGGACTCAAAATGGGGAAAGACAGTGAGTGTAGCTAGTAAAGGAATGATGATGTGGAAGAGAAATGAAGGACCGAGGCATTTGGTCAGGGTGTAGATGAAGAACAGGCACTGGTATTGAAAGGCTGAAAGTCAATCAGTGATGATTAGATAAAGGAATTTTCGGGAACATGGAGGAGGTCCATTTGTGGGTAATGGTAAGATTACCTATCTTTATGAGTGCTGAAGTATGGTGAAGGAGTAAGTCATGGTAAATAAGTATGTTAAGGAACTGGAAGATGAAGGTGTTTGAGGAGAGAGTATGGTGAAGTCCACTAGTATGGGAGCAGCAGGTGAGAAGGAAAAATGAAGGACAAGAGACTGGAAGAATGAGAATTAAAAAAAGAACAACACACACTTAACTAAATTCAAAGTCTTTTGATTCTTTAAAGAAAGTGTGGGTCACATTACATATATTTTTTTCATTATCACCCTTCCTAACCTGTCCCCTTCCTCCTTTTCCTGTAATCTTGCACCTTATTCCTCTCCACAGATTTTGTGATCCTGTAACCTCATTGCTGCTCCTCCAACACCTCATCTTTCAACTCTTAAGAGTATTTTCACTGGCTGTCTTCTATGCTTAGAATTCTGTCTCTCCTTAAGACATTCTGGTTACCTTTGAGTTTCAACTAAGACTTAGTCTTCTGCAAGAAGCCATGTCAGTCCTCTCTAATTTGTTGTCTTCCTTCTGAAATTACCCATAATTTATACTGAATATTTTTCTTCTACATAGCTATTTGCATGTTGTCTCCTCTAGACTGTTAAGCTTCTTGAGAACAGGGACTGTTTTTTGCCTTCATTTGTATACCAAGACAGTCTAGTGCCTGACACACACAAAGCCTTAATAAAATGTTTGCTGACTGATTAAAAAATTGGATGGGCACTATTCTTAGTTTTTCTCTAATAAAAATATACATTGATTTCCTTTGACCAAGGAGAGCAAAGAATCGGCAGTTTTCTGGACCATTTGAAGTTTTTAACTCCATATTTCCTAAGACTTTTGCTTCATTTTTGCTAGTAGACACTTAAGCTTATGCCTAGCAATGACAAACATCTGGCCAAATTTTAAAAAAAAATCTGATTTATAATTTAGACATTTTTATGTATTTGATATAGAAAAAATTGGGAAAAACATTCTGATGATTGCGTTTTTACTTTTAGTCTCCATGTTCTGACCATTATGTAATGATAAGATTCCATTTAAGCCAATATAATTTAAATTTTCTTCTTTTGGAAACTTTACAGAATAATCTTCCTTCTCTGAATGCATGCATACTATTAAAATGATAATATTTGCATTTATAGAGGATTAGTTTTGAGTCCTGTTTTCTAAACTACCAATATAATTAAATCTCACTAACTTATTTTCCACTGATGGAAATTTATGATTATTAGACCTAGTCAATATTAGAATTAGAAAAAATAGTAAGGATAGTTCAGTGGCTCAGTGGATTGAAAGCCAGGCCTAGAGAAAGGAGGTCCTGGTTCAAATCTGGCCTCAGACATTTCCTACCTGTGTGACCCTGGGGAAGTCACTTTACCTCCACTGCCTAACCCTTCTCTCTCTTCTGCCTTGGAACTAATACTCAGTATAGATTCTAAGATGGAAAGTAAGGGTTAAAAAAAAATTGTAGTTCTCAAAAATTCTACACTGGTGGCCCATTAAGTCATGGAAAATGTTGAGGCTTAAATAATAATAGTAATAAAAACCTCTTGAGTTTTACTTCCTTGAACTAGGCTGGGAAGACTTTAAAAAGAAAACTAGAATGTACATCCAAACAGTGTAGGAACATGTAAATTTTAATGACAGTAATTACCCCTTGCTTGATCTTCATTTCCTTTGTGTCCCTGATGGCTGCAGCTGGTGTGCCTTTATTCCACATATCTGTCAGATGCAAAGTCCCATTGATTTGGTGCTGTATTTTTGGCAAGTCAAAAAACCTTGCAATCTCTCCAGCTACCTTAATTTTTTTTTAAATCTCAACACCAAAATAAAAGACATTTCTGTTTACAAAGCAGAACAAAAAGGAGAATTTTGTAGAAAACGGAATCTCCATACTATTTGCTTTGAAAAAAACAACATAAATTTATCTCATTACTTTCAAAACTGTCCTGCTTGGGGGGAGTTGGGTAGCTCAGTGGAGTGAGAGTCAGGCCTAGAGACAGGAGCTCCTAGGTTCAAACCCGGCCTCAGCCACTTCCCAGCTGTGTGACCCTGGACAGGTCACTTGACCCCCATTGCCCACCCTTACCAATCTTCCACCTATGAGACAATACACCGAAGTACAAGGGTTTAAAAAAAAACAAAACTGTCCTACTTTACCTTGTTTTCTTCAGACCTTCTATAGTCTTCTGTCCTCTTTGTAAATGTTTCTTTATAAATGAATCTCTTTTTTTCTCTTTCGACACTGCCACTTCTCTTCCTTTCTGCCTGCTCCTCCCCAGCCATTCAAAAAAGGAGGCAAAAGTCAAGTAAAAAATACATTCACATAATTGCAAGTGTAAAAATATATGTCTCTGTCTGGGCACCATTTCCCTGGCTTGAGCAGGAAAACAGGGAAGCAGGGAAGGGGTTGGATTTCTGAAGGCTTATCTAAGAAAAGGATAAGAGCTGAAGAACATCCCAGGATGTTCAATGTGCTTATTCCAAGCCTTACACCCTAAAATGAACCAGCTCTGACCACTCTACACATTCCTCATTCACCACCTCCAACCAACTGGGAGAAAACAGAGGCCCCAGAGGTAGAAGACAATGACCTTCTTCAAGGTCATCCAGAGAGGCAGAACTTGAACCCTGGATCCTGAATGTATTGGTTTCAACCGCCCCTCTCCTCAATGGATTTGATCCAAGAATGCTGCCTTCTCCGGAAGGTGAGGAACCCAACGCTCAGAGTCCTGTATGCATCCTGACCAACAAGTCTTTGCCAGGGATTGCTGCTTCTGGGGATTAATTAACAACGGACATGATTTATTAAAAGCAGTTGAAGAAAAACAAGCCCATATTGACTAGATTGCTATTTTATACCTATGTTTCTTAATGCTTCCTCTGCCATACATCTGAGTTTTTCTTATGGGACTTAGAGTGACTACTTGATTGAAATATCATGGAAGTATAAGGCTCCCGCCTCAGTTCTAGGATCATCTTCTTCACACAAAGCTCTGGGTTCTGGAATCCTGGGTGTAGAAATTTCAGGAACCTCAAGTTCCTTGTTCTCTTAGGCTTAAAGAATGGAATACAACCTTGTAAAAACCAAGAATGGCTCAACAAAAACTAGAGGATGGGATAATTTGTGTTTATTTCCTCCAGTGGCTCATGTTAAGGTCTTATTAATAATCTTGTCAATAAAGGGGAATCCCCACTCCCTAGCCCCCAAAATAAAAAATTTAAAAAATGTCTCATTCCAAACATCAATTTCATTACTTTTGTTAGGATGAATAATGCAATATAAGCTTCTTTTTTCATTCTCTTCATCCCCTAATCTCAAATAAGGATGATAATATTCCACTCTTGCCTCCTTTCCCCCAGTGTCTGACAATAAGGCAATTCTTTCAAAGATCAATCTTTCTATTAAATATTTTCCTGTCCTTTCCAGCAGGTTAAAACCCCAATATTCTCCCCTTGTCCTTAAACCTTCATTAGGCCCTGTTAATTCCTCAAACTGTTATCTCCCCTCTATTAGACAAAGTCCTATAAAAAAGCTGCCTACATTTACTGTTTTCATTTCCTCTTACTAAACCCCTTGCAATATAGCTTCAAACCTCATCACTAAACTGGAAGTGCTCTCTAGGAGTTACCAATGATCTCCATGTCCAAACCTGATGTTTTCTTTGGTCTCATCCTCTTGCAGCATTTGACATTGCTGATTATTCTCTCTTTCTAGGAAAGTATCCCCCTCCTAAGGCCATCACTCTCCCCAAGTTCTATTTGTTCAATCTTTTTCTGATGTTTTACAGATTAGTCTAGTTCATACCCCCCTCCTGTGGGTGCTCTTCAAGGTTCTGTTTTAGGCCTTCTCTACACTCTTGGATAGTTTATAAATTTAATTGTCAATCCTATGGTTAAGACTTAGTCTCTCCCTAGTTTCAGTAGCACATCACCAATTGTCAGTTATTTAAAACTGCACAGAAAAGCTATCATAAATTCAAAACATCCGTAACAAAACTCATTTACTTTGCCATTAATTCCTCCCTTCTTTCTAATTTCTCAATTGCATCTGCAAGTACCACCATCCTTCCAATTACCCAGGTTCACAACTTGGGTCTTATCTCACTCCTCATTTCTCACACCCCCATCCCACATCCCTATATCCAAACGGTGGTCAAGTACCTCATGTTTCCCTCTGATACTGCAAACACTTTGTATTGGTTTTCACCATCTTGTCTAGACTATAGCAATAGCATGCTGTTGGTTAACCTGCTTCAAGTATATATCCTCTATAAAGCTGTCAAATATCAATTCCTAAACACAAATCTGTCCATATCACTCACATATTCAATAAACTTCAATGGCTCCCTATTGCTTTCAAAATGATCAAATATAAAATACCATTTGGGCTTCTGACGTCTTTCATATCTGACCTCTTCCCATCTTCCCAGTATTCTTATACTATATTCTCTTCCACATACTCGGCAATCTAGTGACAACCGGCCTC
Organism: Gracilinanus agilis; assembly: GCF_016433145.1. Lineage (NCBI taxonomy): Eukaryota > Metazoa > Chordata > Mammalia > Didelphimorphia > Didelphidae > Gracilinanus > Gracilinanus agilis. The sequence goes on from NC_058131.1 coordinate 77,807,218, forward strand.
TTTGTTTTTTCTCAAATGCAACATTTCATCTCCAAAGTGTTCACTGGTTCTCCTTACTTCATCTCTTCCTCCTAGCCTCTAAGAAGTCTCAGTTAACAACCACCTGAAAGAAGCCTTTTAGTCCTTTTTAATCATACTGCGTTCTTTCTGGAATTAATCTAATCTATCCTATATATGTCCAGTTTATACATTCATATTTTTAAAAATGTTGTCTCCTTAAGTAAGACTCTGAGCTCCTCGAAAACAGGGACTACTTTTTTGGCACATAGAAGGGCACTTAAATGCTTATTCATTTCCCTGATAAATGCTAGTTGACTGGCAAACACTTCCTTCTACCAAACTTCTTTATTTCTATTTAAGGCACCACCATGCTTCCAGTATATCATGTCTGTAACTTTAGCATTTACTCCTCCCTCTTCTTGACCCTAAATATCCAATCAATTACTAAATTTCGATATTTTAACCTCTAAAACACATCTTGCACAGAATCTGTCTCTTTTTCTCTATACTCACACAACACTAATTTTTCATCTTTACCTTTTACCTAGGTTATTACAATGGTCTTCTAAAAGATATTTCTGATCAAAGTTTTTCTGCATGCAAGTTTAGCCTATGCAGTTCTGGTAAATTTTGCTTCCAACTATGCCACTCTTCTACTCACTTGCAGTAGCTCTTTGTTGTCTCAAAGAGCAAATATAAAATGCCTCATTGCATTTTTAAAGTCCTCACAACTTGGCAACAAATTATCTTTCAAGCCTGGTCACATATTACTCACTATATTCACTACTTTCCTAAAGCACAGATCCATATTACACCCTCCATCTCCTGCTCAATAAAAACCAATGGCTCCCTATTGCCTCTAAGAACAAATTACAAAATCCTGTTTGGTATCCAAAGACCTTCATAACCTAGCTCCCTCTTAGCTTTCTGATCCTCTTATGCTTTACACCCAGCCACGTATTCTCCCATCAAGTGACATTGGCCTCCTGGCTGTTTCATGACTAAGACACTTTTTCTTGGCTCCATGTATTTTCTCTGGCTAGTCCCGATGCTTGGAATATTCTCCCCCAACTTCTTACTGACTTCTCCAGCTTCCTAAATCCTAACTTTTATAGGAAGTCTTTCCTAACCCTACTTAATATTAATGGTTTCTATTAATCATTTCTCATTACTCTTGTATAGCTTATTTGTGTGTTATCTTCATTAGACTGTGAGCTCCTTGAGGGCAAGGACTGTCTTTTGACTCTTTGTATCTTCAGCACTTAGCACAGTGCTTGGCACATAGTAAGCAAAAAGCACTTAGTAATTTTCTTCTGTACTGTGATCAACCTGGCCTTCTCTTCTTCACACAGCCCTCCATCGCCTTCAACTGGAATGCACCATTTTCTCATCATAATTTCCTAAAATCTTTTTATACAAGAAGCCAACACAAGCACCTTCTTCTATATGAAAGCTTTCCTAAAGCCAATGATCCCACATAACTTTGTACCTCAAAAGTTCATACACTTTTTATCTACTCTGTATATATTCATGTGCATGCTCGTTATCTCCACTAGAACATAAGCATTTTTTTCTGTAGGGCTTGTTTCATTCTTTGAATTTGTATAACCTACACCTAGCACAATGCCTAGTACATAATGGAATATGCTTCAGGGTCACTGAGAATGGCTGCTCATTTTCTCATCACTTGTTTGGGAATGTATATGGCCAATTTATACATTCTTATTTTTAAATGTTGTCTCCCTATTAGATTTAGCTAAAAGCAAGGACTGCTTTGTGCCTCTTTCACTGCGTTCATTGTAACCTGAATATTGAAAAGTAGTTTTTTATACCATCTTCAATTTCTTAAGCATTTTAAGTGCCAAAGGCAAGAAATGAAAAGGCGAATTGCTCCAAACTGGTAACAGAATCTTTGGAAGAGACACTATGAGTCAGTTGTCTGACTCAACCCATATTAAGGAATCTCCACTATAGCATACCTGATAGGTCATCCAGCCTCTGAGTAAAGGGAGTTGTCTAATAATGTTGTAATACTGATTATATGACTATATCCTAGAGCAGTGCTGAGGTATCTTTTCTGAGTTCAAGTGCCTAGACAGCAAATTCAAGCTATCTGTGAGTCCCAGCATTGCCAGAAGAGAGTTGAGGGAAGAAATGCTTGCTTTGGGCAAATGGAAAGAGGAGTGGCACATGTAAAAAATGTCCTTGGGTGATGGGAAGAGGGGGAACAAAACACGTGCCACGTCTTCACCAATGCTGTCCTAGAGACAGAAATAGCAACGACAGCCTGTAGCATAGTACTAGGTTTGGGGTAGCACTAGAGAGACCATTCCCACCAGAAGCCATCATAGTTTTCAGTTAACAACTTTCTGACTGCTACTTGGGCCTCAGCTGCACAGACAGTGGAAAATTATTAGTTTTGCTCAGTGAGATAAAGCAGAGGCAGTGTAAGCATTGTACCAAGTAAGTCTCAGGGTGTGGGGACACAAGAACCAGCTGTCCCAGTGTGGCAGCTCTTAAACTTCCATCCATTGTCCTGCTTACTTAAGCACCAGAAGCAAGAGTTGATGCTGGCTAAAATGTTTATACTTTTATATGAGGGACAATACAGGAAAGGATAGCTGGGAAGTGCTTCCTTAGGAGTCTTGGAGTAAGTAAAGAGATGTTCTTGGCTATATTTCTTCACTTTTTATTTCACTCAGCAAACAAAACCTAACAATCCATGTGAATTTCTTTTGGCTAAATGAAGCTGAAAGGAAGATACATTGATAGGATTAAAGTAATCATAAGTTTTTGATACAATTAAGAAATTACATATGATAATATTCCTTAAACCTTGAATCCTTCACCACAAATTAACTTCCATAAGGCTATAGGGCAAACCTACACCAGTTTGTCTCCCATATGTTAGGATGATGTCAAGAGGCTGGCCATGATAGTCAAGTCAGGAATACCAGCTGCTGCTGTCTTATGTAGAAACTATTCTGAGTAGCAATTCTAATACTATACCTGGGAGGCAAATGACACATGCTGAAATCAAGTCTACTTCCAATGAGCATAAAAGGAGCAATACAATTATCTTTCAAAATAAAGGGAATGAAAACATCAAAATTATGTCCTATAAACTCAACAAGCATTTATTAAAAGCCTACTACATGCCAGGCACTGTGATAAGTATTGGGGATAAAAGGAGGGGCAAAACTAGTTCCTGCTCTCAAAAAACTCAATCTAATAGAGGAGACAACATATAAAAACAATTATATACAAAGCAGGATAAATTAAGAGATAATCTTAGAGGGAAGGCAATAACATTAAGGGGGAACCAGGAAAAGATTTATGCATTAAGGATTTTAGCTGAGATTTGAAGGAAGCTAGGAGATGGAAATAGCATGAGAAGAGAGCATCTCAGTCAGTAAAGAGGGCAAGGAATTCAGTGTCACTAGATCATATAGTAACTCACATCTACTTTTTCTGTTTATGGGCACTGAACAATGACATTACAAATCAAAGACAGCTGGAGATGGAGATTTAAAGATGATACATTTTGTACAAACAATGGTTGGCTCTGACTTCATGGATATATTGCAGGGCTTTGAAACAAAAAATAACTTTATAGTTATCCTAAATTATGGTTGTCATATGGCTTAAAAATATTCAAATATTTACTATTTCATTTTAAAAGTGAACCTAAAATGGCAACAAAATAGTTTTTTTAAGAACAATGATACCAAAGGAAGATATTGAGCCCAATAAATGCTCTCAACTATCTACTTAACTAACATTATGAGCAACTTTAAAGGTTATATGCTTTTCTTACTTTTCTTTTCTAACTTTAAATGGTTTGGGTAGTAACTCCTTACATCAAAGGAATATCAGGGGGTGACACCTCCACCAGCAGCCTGTATATGAGTCAGAAGTACCCCACATGTCTTACACTTATAAACACAAATGAAGAGTCTTGTATTTTTGTTTATTGAGTTTATACTTGTTACATTTTTTTAAAGATTTTTTCAAATCAGCAAATATTCATCCTCTCCCTTTTACTCTGATCCCACCCCTCTTCCAATTGAGAATGAAAAAAAAAAAAACAAACCAAAATCTTTTTTACAAACATGTATATTCAAGGAAAACATTTCTGCATTGGCTATGTCCAACAAAACATTTCATTTTATACTGAATAAACTTCTCTATCAGGAGGTGGGAAACATGTTTCATCATTAGTCCTTTGGAGTTGTGGTTATCATTATGTTAAGAGATCCTAATTCCTTCAAAGTTGTTTGTCTTTACCATACTGTTGTTGTTATATAAAGTGTTCACCTGGTTCTGTTTACTTCACTGCATCAGTTCATTTAAATCTTTCCAGGTTTCTCTGAAATGATCTATTTCAATTCTTATACAATAGAATTACATTAATATATAAAACCCGTTCATCCATTCCCCAATTCATAAATATCCCCTCGAATTCCTATTGTTTGCCAAATCAAAAGAACTAGAAATATTTTTGTACATCCTTTGTTTAGTATTACTCTCTCTTAATCCACCTATTTCTCTTTTATTATTTCCCATTACTATTCTTATTAAATGAAATGTATTTTACAATTCAACTTTATATGTATTCTTTCCTCTTGACCAAGTCAGATGAGAGTGAAATTCAATATGATTATTTATGCAACCAGATTATGTGAGATTCTTTCCCACATCTTTCCTTTCTCTTCCCAGTGTATTTCTTATTCCATGCTTTACATTGTTTTCTTAAGATCAAGACAGAACCACACTTCCAGGCTTTATCTCTAATTAGATTCTCTTTATGACCACTAATGATGACAGCATTCAGAGGGGGCACATGCAACATTTCTCCATATTTTAATGTAGGAAGTTAATTTTTACTTAGTCCCTTATGACTATTCATTTATATTTACCTTTTTCTTTTCATACCTCTGTTTGAACTTCAAAGTTTCTATAAAGTGCTGATCTTTCATCAGAAATGTTTGGAAGTCCTCTATTTCATTATGGTCAATTTTCCCTCACTATGGATTATGCTGTTTTGCTGGACAAGTTATTCCTGGCTAGAAGTTTATTTTGTTTGCCTTCTGTAAGGCCTTCTATATTCTAAGCTTTCCCCTCCTTTATAATGATGGTGGCTAAATTGGCTGTGGTCCTTCTCACAGTACTTGAATTCTTTTTTCTGGATTTTGACTAGTTTTTATTTTGAGGCTTCTAAGAGTTGAGCTGTGAACAGTTTAAAAACTGTAGCCTCCTTTTTTGGTCAAGGCATTCTGGTAGTCCAGGTTCTAAATTTTTCTCTCCTTAATCCATTATCCAGGTCAATTGTTTTAACTATGAAATATCTTATATTTTCTTCTTATGTTATCAGACTTTTGACTTCTGATTACTTCTAGTTGTCTCATGGAATTGCTAGCTTCTATTTGGTTTATTTTGATTTCTAGGAACATTTTATAACTCTGATACCATGCCAATTATTCCCTTCATAGTTTTTTCTTCCATAGCTCTCCTCCAAATTTGTTCCTTAAGCACTCTGATTTCTAAAAACATTCTAAAACTCTTCTTTCATCTCTCTGCAGGAATTCTATTTGAATTTGTGGATGGGCTGTATTCTCTGAGACTGCTTATAGATATTTTAGAGTCACTCTTGTCTAGGTTCTGCAGCACTTCTGGAGGGAAGGCTGCAACTTTCTTGAGGTACTGAGTAGTGTCCTATTCCAGGGAAGCTAAGGCTGGTAACTCACAAGTGTCCAGTGCTCCTGAAGTAGTCTGATCTAGGACAATGTACGATTATCCTGGTCTGAAAAAGCATATACTACTACTTGACACTGTCACTATCAGCTGGCTGTTTAAGATTTGTTGGATCAGAGTAAGTTCTGGGATTCCTGTCCTGGTTATCCTCTACATGAGTCAGACTGGGATAGAAACTGGAACTAAGTCTCTACTCTACTCTTGAGATCTGGCTCCTGCTTTGTTTCTGAACTCAATCCTCTCAGTAGACAGCCCAGGACTTGTTCTAATGTCCTTGGTCAAAAGTCCCCTCTTCAATCTGCCTTCAATCTGTGACTTGGTAGGAAACAAGCCGGCACAAAGCTGAGATGCCTTGGTAGGAGACCAAGTCTTAACTTGGGCACAGCCTTTCTGCACACTGGAGTGCTGCACATAGCATATTTGTGATCTGATTGCATGTTCCTGGTGTCCAGACATATATCCCTAAGCAGACAGAAACTATAAAAATGACTCGTGGTGAGACTTTTTTCTAGGATTTCCTCCTCAGGAATCAACTGATGTTTTCTAGATCTGTTTGGAGGGAGTTTGGGGAGCATGGAGGATGAGAAACTTGGCTATAATTCATTCTATATCTCTGCTCCATGTCTCTGTTATAATACTTTCAAAGAAAATAGAGGAAGAAAAACAATTAAATACCTTTTGTCCTACTTTTAAAATGTAAGTCATATAGTCAAACAGGAGATCTTATCTCCTCTTTTCCTAATATATATGCAATTAAGTAAAATAAATTCCCATGCTGGATGTATCCAAAAGCATATCTCAAGCCCAACATATTCTACAACTTGAGCTCATCACTTCTTTGTTAGGAAGTTGATAGTATTCTTCATCAGTCCACTCTTAATTTTTGTTAACCAATGCATTTTTTAGAATTAAATCTTTGCAATGTTGTTGCTCACATAAATTCATGCAAGTCTTTCCAATTTTTCAGAAACCATCTCTGTTATTTCTTATAATACAATAATTTCCATCACATTCTTCTAATATAATGTGTTCAGTCATTCCCAATTAATGGACATTTTTTCCTCTTTCAGACACTGGACTCATCAAAATGCAAATTTAATTTAAATAATGAACACAATACCTTCAAACTTTAAACAAAGTTCCAATAATGTAGAGATTATGGGGAAAAGAGGACTTTCATTAAATAATTAATGAAATGGTAAACCTGTAAATATTTAGTAATATATCACTATTCAATGAGTAAAAATATTGACCACATATTTCATCCTAGTAATTCCATAAAAGGAATTAATCTATAAACTAAATCTATAATAAAATGAAAATAGGGCTTCTATTCCAAAATATCCAAAGCCTCTTTATATAAGTGCAAAAATGCCAAACACACACACACACACACTCAAACACATAAACATATTGATAAGAAGATGGCTGAATAAAGTATGATAATATTAAACAATCAGCCCATCTATATTAGAATTACAAACAAACAGTATGAAAAAGCCTATATCAAGTGATACAAAATATGGTCTATAGATTGAATGCAGCCCTCTTTTGACCTGAAATATAGTATAACATACCAGTGTGTTTATATGATATTTATCATTCCAATAAGTGGTGAGGCTCTTTAAACACTCTTGTGAATGCCATCATTATAATGATATTCTCAAATCTCAGAACACTGAAGAGCCTCTCATATGAAACACCTAGTTAATTGAAATTTTGGCCTAATTATCCATACAGGAAACCAAAGTAGATAAAAAGTATCTATTATCTAGACCAGTGATGGGCAAACTTTTTAAAGAAGGGGCCAAAGGAAAGGAAATGCTCATCTGTCAGTGTGTTTCTAAGGCAACTCTTTCGAAGTTTCATTGTACTGTATCCTACTCATTGTATTCGTCAGATTAGGAATAATGTCACCAGGCTGGATAGAACATTTCAGGGGGGCCATATCTGGCCCAAGGCTGTAGTTTGCCCACCATTGGTCTAGACCAGGGGTCTGCAACCTTTTTGGCCGTGAGAGCCATAAACACCACATTCTTTAAAATGTAATTTTGTGAAAGCCGTACAATATGTTTAACACTGAATACAAGTAAATATGTGCATTTTATGTAAGAACAACACTTTTAAAGTACAATAAGTCTCTGAACTATTTTTAATAACGTTATTATGTGCTAACCAATGATGAATAAAGTACATTAATGTGATTTCTGGTGCTGCATGGTTTTGCTGATTATTAATCAAAATTATTTTGGTTATTAATAAAAAAACAAGACTTAATGGGGCACTATAGTACTGATATAACTGCACACATATATATAAAACTCCTTTACACAAAGAAAATTGCTAAAATAAAGAGAAAAATTCAGGGAAGAATACTTTTTCTTCTCCCTCTCTCAAGTCAGGCAACAGGAGAAGAAAAAGCTGCCAGCCTGCTGATTAAGCCATTTGGCCACATAAATTAAGTAGGAGATTGGGAGATTATAGAAAATAATTACTTGTGTGCAGGCATTAGTAAGTAGTGGAGGAGGAGGGTACCTTTTCATGGAAAACTGGCCAGGACACATCACACACATTTCCTGGTACAGGTGTTTATCAGTGCTGCCTCCTCAATCATTTTGTATCAAATGAAACAACCACTAATGAGAAATGCTTCTCACTAATGAAGCACATGTAGAGATGTCATCTGACTATAGTTCCCCTTTAAGAGCAGGTAGAAAAGCTAAAAACAATAACAATCCCACAAATAGGGAGTGCAGACCCCATGAATACACTGAGATAAAGCCATGTAAATCAGAGGCAGAGGGGGAGAGAATGTAGACAAAAGTGATCAGAACCCCAAGATGTCAGTAACAGGTGTGGAAAGAGTAAAAGAAGGGCAGAAGGAGGAACACACAGCACACCTACCAAGCCAAACTAAAGACCAGGATTCGTCTCATGTGGCAACATCAATGAGGGAGCTTCTATCTTAGAAGACAGTCACGGTACCAAAAGGATCACGTGACGTATCACGTGGCGCACGATGTCATGCGTAAACTGTTAGTTACTGTGACGCAGTTGACTTTATGGCTCCTGCAGAAAAAGCCATATCTGGCCCTCAAAAGAGTAAGATATGGCTTGAGAGCCATACGTTGCCGACCCCTGGTCTAGACCAGTGGTTCCCAAACTTTTTTGGCCTACCGCCCCCTTTCCAAAAAAAATATTATTTAGCCCCCTGGAAATTAATTTTTAAAAAATTTTAATAGCAATTAACAGGAAAGATAAATGCACCTGTGGCCATCACCACCCCCCTGGATTGCTGCAGCACTCACCAGGGGGTGGTAGCACCCACTTTGGGAATCACTAGTCTAGACTATGATTTAAAAATTAGATAGAAATCTATAGTACTAATCCATTAATGCAAAGACAAGTGTCTTAGTGAAAGCCTAAGCTTATTTAAACTTAAAACTGTATTAAGACTTCTGGAATACTCTGTATATTTGGACTGACACTGCAAACAGACAATTAGTGGGGTCTAGAACTAGGATGAAAAGCTAAAGGTAGTACAGCTTCAGAGTCCTCAAAAAAGATTCAAAACAAAAACAAAAGAAAAAAAATTGCTTTATGTTGTGAATGTATGTAGTGCTACTTTAAAAAAAGTTAATGATTTACGTAAACTTCTATTCTTTATTTTGTAGTTTGATTACTGATGATGGATAACTATAATTTAAAATGGTTAAAAAAAAAAAGAAAAAAAAATCAGGGCTCATGGGTTCAAAGTACTCACTCAATTATAAGATTCCAGAGTTCAAAGGAAGCTCAGCTGTCATCTAGTCCAATTCATACCTGAATTTGTTGAATACAACATAACCCAACAAGTGGTAAGGTTCTTGACCTCTCTGTAGCACCTGACACTGTTTATTACACTGTCCTTCCTGGGTTTTCATAATACTGTTATCTCCTGGTTTTCTTGGCTAACTACTCTTTGTTCTCCTCTGCTCAATCTTCATCTGTGGCATGCCCACTAACAGTGGGTACAACCCAAGGTTCTAAACTGGACCCTCTTTTCTTTACCTATCTTCTTTAATTACCTCAGCATATTCCAGGGATTTAATTATCACCTCTAAGCAGAAAACTTCCAGTCATATATCCAACTTTGAGCTCTCTTGAACTTCAGTTCTACACCATACATTGTCCATTATCTAAGAGATATTATTAACTGGATTTTCCCACAGGTTTCTAAAGTAGATAATAGAATTCATTATTTTTCACCTCCCTGAACATACTGCTTATTAAAATGTTCCTATTATTATACAAGAAACTATTCCTTCCAATCAATCAAGTCCCTAGACCCTGTGCAATATTCAATTACTCACTCTTATTCCCAAATTCCACTCAGTTGTCAACTCTTATCAATCATCTCTCTACAATAACAAACATTTTTCATTTTCTCCACACATAACCACTACCTTAATTCAGGTCCTCATCAGAACCTCCTCAAGTATAAAAAGCCTTTTATTTGGTTTCCTTGCCTTAAAGCTTCTTCACAATCAAAATCCTTCCTCTATAAACCTAGTGATCTTCTTACCCCATAGTTCTGATCATAATACTCCTCCTAAACAATAAACTTCAGTGCCTCTTTAATGCCTATAGAAAATAACCCTTTCTGTCATTAAAAGCTCTTTAGGTTCTTTTACTTCTCTGATGTATTTACATGTTATTCTTCTCCATGCACTTTGATCCAGATATACTAGGAGTTATGGACAAAGTCTGACTCAAGCTGGTCTACTAGTTTAAGTTAAATATCAGAATGGAATGATATACTCATACTCATTCAACAGTTAAAAAATTTACTTAGCCATAAAAAAGATACTCAATAAAGTTGCAACACTTAGCTTAGGTATATAGGCCACCTTTCATCTACATATGGAAACAAATCTGGTTAGCATAAGATAATGTGTTAAATCCCAAAGTGAATACAGTCTTTTTATACCCTTAGATGACTAGGAAGCCACCTTAACACAGCTTGAAGAGGCTGCATCAATAGCTAGATAGTTTGAGCCTTAGCCTACCTTGCCAATTAAGTCTTGAGGCTAGCTTCCTTTCCTTTCAGGGCAAGAAGTATCCTAACCTACATGGCAAAGGAGGGAGTTTCAGGAGAATCTTGATAAAATGCTGATCCAGATTATAACTTAGTTTTTGAAATCTCTGAACTTCATATCTGAATTGCACTCCAATCTTGAAGTCCCTCATTTAATTTCTGATTTCCTTTCTGATTCAGCTCAACTAGCTGAAAGCCTTCTCAATTATTCACATGTTTCTATCTTCATAAGTTTTTTTCAATATGAGAAATCTGATGTTGAGGAAGAGCTCTGCTCTTAAAGACCTTTCCACTGTCATGATAGATAGATATATATATATATTTATATATATATAGTTTCTTTTCAGTAGGAGTTAACTCATGTTGAATATCACTATTGATGAAAGGCCTTTCCACATCCATAATGTTAATCTGCAGTATATATTCCCTTATATTCAGTAAAATTGTCACTTAAGAAAATTCTCACAATTATTTTCCTAAGAGTTTGTATTATTTGATAATGTGTAAATTGTGAGTTCTAGTGGAAGATGTTCCTACATTTCATAGTTTCTTTCAAGTTTGAAGTCTCTTAAATCTAGTAAGATGTGGGTTTGTATGAAAGGCTTTTTTATAATCATTACATTCAAAAGGTTTCTCTCTAGTATGAATTTTCAGATATTTCAGTAATGAATGTGTTGTTGAAGAAAGTCTTTTTGCATTCGTAATAATACAGGCTTTTTTTCCTTAATGAGTTTGCAGATGCCATGTAAGTTGAGAAAGCTAGCTAAAGACCACTGACAATCATTATACTTATTTTTTTGCAATATGAATTCTCTGATGTCGATTAAGGTTTAATTTGCAACGGAAAGCTTTCTCACAACTGTTACACTTATAAGGCTTCTCTCCAGTATGAGTTCTCTGATGTATAGTTAACTGTGAACTCCATCGGAAGGCCCTCCCACAATCATTACATTCAAAAGGTTTCTCTCCAGTATGAATTCTCTGATGTTCACTAAGGTATGTCTTATTGGGAAATACCTTCCCACAATCATTACATTTAAAAAGTTTTACTCCAGTATGTAGTCTTTGATGCTGAGTAAACTGTGAGCTCCATCGGAAGGTCCTCCCACAATCATTACACTTATAAGGCTTCTCTCTTGTATGAGTCCTCTTATGCTGAGTAAGGTATGTGTTACTAAGGAATGACTTTCCACAATCATTACATGGATAGAGTTTTACTCCAGTATGCAGTCTCTGATGTTGAGTAAACTGTGAGCTCCAGCGAAAGTTCTTTCCACACTCATTACACTTATAGGGCTTCTCTCTGGTATGAGTCCTCCTATGTTGAGTAAGATATGTCTTGTTAAGGAATGATTTCCCACAATCATTACACTTATATAGTTTCAGTCCAGTATGTTGCCTCTGATGTTGAGTAAACTGTGATCTCCAGCAGAAGTTCTTTCCGCATTCATTACATTTATAAGGCTTCTCTCCAGTATGAGTCTTTTGGTGTTGAGTAAGGTATGAACTCCAATGGAAGACTTTTCCACAATCATTACATTCATAAGGTTTCTCTCCAGTATGAATTCTCTGATGTTCAGTAAGATATGTACTGTCAAGGAATGTCTTTCCACATTCATAACATTTATAGGTTTTCTCTCCTGTATGTATCCTTAGATGTCGAGTAAACTGTGAGAGCCAGCCAAAGGCCTTTCCACAATCATTACACTTATAGGGTTTTTCTCCAGTATGGATTCTTTGGTGTTCAATAAACTGTGAGCTCCAACAGAATACCTTTCCACAATCATCACATTTGTAAGGAGCATCACCAGTATGAATTTTCCGATGTACAGTCAACTGTGAGCTCCAGCGGAAGGCCTCACCACATTCATGGCACTCATAAGGTTTCTCTCCAGTATGAAGTCTCTGATGTCGAGTAAGATGCAATTTGCTACGGAAGGCCCTCTCACAATTATTACATTTATAAGGTTTCTCTCCAGTATGAGTTCTCTGATGAAGAGTTAATTGTGAACTCCATCGAAAAGTCTTTCCACAATCATTACATTCATAAGGTTTCTCTCCGGTATGAATTCTCTGATGTTCACTAAGGTATGTCTTATTGGGAAATACCTTTCCACAATCATTACATTTAAAAAGTTTCACTCCAGTATGCAGTCTTTGATGCTGAGTAAATTGTGAGCTCCAGCGGAAGGTCCTCCCACAATCATTACATTCAAAAGGTTTCTCTCCAGTATGAATTCTCTGATGTTCAGTAAGGTATGTTCTATTCGGGAATACTTTCCCACAATCATTACATTTATAAAGTTTCACTCCACTATGCAGTCTTTGATGTTGAGTAAATTGTGAGCTCCAGCGGAAGGTTTTTCCACAATCATTGCATTCATAAGGTTTCTCCCCAGTATGAGTTCTCTGATGTTGAATAAGGTATGAGCTTGAGCGGAAGGCTTTTCCACAATAGTTACATTCATAAGGCTTCTCTCTATTATGAACTGTTTGATGATTGACCATGTGTGTGTTCCAGAAAGCCTTGGTATATTCATGATTTTTATGAAGATTTTCTCCAATGGGAATTCTGCGATGAGAAATAATGGATGAATTGGGGCTACAGGTTTACTTACATGTATTACATTTATGAGTTATCAAAGCTATTGAAAATATTTGAATTACAAATGGAAATAAAATTCACATTCATTATATTTAGAAAATTGATGCTTTGATAATAGCCTACTAAATTCTGCTTAAGAATGAATAATGTCTAAAATTCTACAATTACAGATCATATTTATGGAGATTTTCTTATATAGATAAGACAAGTGGAATTTATTTAAAAACCTGAAAATTCTGTAATTTGTTAGAATTTTTCTTTTGGATGAATTTTTACTTGCCTAGAATGCTTCTCCTCATGGTTCTGCTCCTGCCTCTCCAAATTGACATAGTATTCCAATGCTTCTCCCAATTTAAAGACATAGGAATTATCCCTTCTGAGTCTTTTCTCAGTTAACTGCTTAGTTCCAGGCCCAGTCTCCCAATCTGAAGGCAAAAACAAATGCAAAACATGTTCTGCTAAATATCAAAAGGAAAATATGGTAAACTGCTTTCTGACTTTGTCAAGAAAATTACCAACATTTATTTTTTCATATATTGCTACATGTTTTTTTTAAGTGTAACATCTTTATTTATATGGAAAATTTTGTAAGATGCTTACATGTTTTCTATTCTAAGAAACCTTAAAATTCTGGTAAAATTCTAATAGAGAATTGTGGTTTCCATGTAAAGTCTTTTTTTTTTTTTTTAAACCCTTGTACTTTGGTGTATTGTCTCATAGGTGGAAGATTGGTAAGGATGGGCAATGGGGGTCAAGTGACTTGCCCAGGGTCACACAGCTGGGAAGTGGCTGAGGCCGGGTTTGAACCTAGGAGCTCCTGTCTCTAGGCCTGACTCTCACTCCACTAAGCTACCCAGCTGCCCCCTAAAGTCTTTTTTTAAAATGACTTTTTTGTTTCTCTTCCCCTATCCTTTCCCCCTCCCTAACAAGCCAGGTAATATAATACAGGATGTACAGATATCATCATGTAATACATATTTCCCTTTTATCATGTTGTAAGACACATTGTTTACACTAGAAAAAAATTCATAGAGGAAATGAAGTGAAGAATGGTGTCTTAATCTGTATTCAGACTATTTAGGTTTTTTGATGAAACTTCATATAACATTTTTGTATCAATGTTACTTATCTTTAGTTTTCTTTTTCTACTTATTTCTTCTTAGAATTGTTAGTGTCAGTACTTTTGATTTGCATTTGTCATCTTGGTAAAAATCTTTTTTAGAAAAATCTTTCATATAGTTCTTAATAGTCTACAATTCCTAAAGATATTTTTTCATAATCTTTGAACATTTATCCTTCGAGGAAAAGCTTTTGGTGTTCCCCTCCTACTCAGTGAGGTTGCTGGCTTGACCTGCTTTGTTAACAGTTATACACGTCTGTTAAAAAACTGATTTTGTTCAATCAGAGAAGTCAGTTTATCTCAAAATTCTGTCACAATTTTGGGGGCCAATCTGGGATCAAGAGGGAGAAACTAGTTCCCAAAACCCAATTGGGAAAGTCCACCTTTTTTGGAGTGCTCCTCAATGAACCACTCTCCTAGAAGGGGGTAGTGCTTGTCCTAGAGAACTCTAGGCAGAGATATGGCTCTCCTCATTTACCTCAAATTCCATAATTTTGACTCTAACCTAGAAGGTAAGCACTCCATTGGAGGAAAGTTACAACTTTTATCTGTCTATTATCTGTCTAAGGTTACCATTTGTGTTTAGTGTGATAATTTGACAATAACTGCCAATAAAAATCCCCTGGGGACAATTCCTTCATGGAATTTTTTTCCTCAAGGAAGATCCCTAATTGAGGTCAGAGACTGATCAAGGCACACCATATTGCCACTCTTCGAAGCCTATGAAGAGTTAGGGAAGCCTTGTCTTCCTAGTTGTAAAAGGGAAATAACTAAAACATAAGAGCAAATTAGTTTAAATCCCAATACTGGCCTGAAAAAGAGATTTTTATATGTGCCCACTATTTCTTTTCTATGTTTCCTTACTAGAGTTTAATACGCTTTTGTCTGTGAAATCAAGTGGCTTTTTTCCTAGTGTTGTAAAACACAGTCTCTGAAAATGCTAGTCTTTTCTTGATGTATTCATGTTTCATCACTGGTGTTTAATATTTGTTATGTGACAGCATCCCTTTAATTCATTTAAGAGATGGTCTCCTAACTTATCCTAATACTGTTTCTGTTAGTTCATAAACTGTGTGTGTGTGTGTGTGTGTGTGTGTGTGTGTGTGTGTGTGTATATAAAATTTTGTGCAAAGGTAAGAAGGTAAAACCTTGCTAGCAAATGTTTCTCTCTGTCTACATCTTATAACCTTTTTTCCTGGAGAAAAAAATGAAAACCCTTCTGAAAAGTCTTCTAAGTCTTCTGAGTGATAGTCTCTCTCTGTTTCCAGACAGTCTCTGGCCAAATGAGAAAGACACAAAAAATAAGGAATCTGCAGGAAACCTAAGTTTGTAGGGGATTTATGGCATCATAAACCAATTTAAATATAATTAGAGACTAAAATGTAAATTCTCTACTGTGAATTTTCAAACTGAGGTTTGAATTCTTTTATAAATGCTAAAATATCTAAATGAGTTAGAAGGTAAGATTAT
The DNA here is from genome assembly GCF_016433145.1 of Gracilinanus agilis. Lineage (NCBI taxonomy): Eukaryota > Metazoa > Chordata > Mammalia > Didelphimorphia > Didelphidae > Gracilinanus > Gracilinanus agilis. Next base: position 77,823,244 of record NC_058131.1, read on the forward strand.
GAATTTATTTTAAGGAAAAATAAGTAAGAATAAATAAGCAGCTTTGAAGCAAGTGCCCAATATCTTTTTCTGTGCTTCCCTTCTCTCAATCAATTTAAAAAGACAAAAGAAAATTGCTGGGAATTTGAATAGCTCTAAGAATTCTTGCCAGAGATCAGGTGGTATTTGTATGTATAATTTTCCTTGGCAAAGATAATAATAGAGTGGTTTGCATTTCCCTCACCAGCTCATTTTACAGAGGACATTAAGGTAAATAGAGGTTAAATGACTTGCTCAGAGTCACATAGTAAATAAGTGTCTAAGGCCAGATTTGGTCTTCGGTTTTCCTAATTCCAGGTCTAACGCTCTATCCACTGCTTTACCTAGCTGCCCAAAATTATAATGCAGTTTGTCATTAAGGCAAAATGCTGAAAGAGCCTGGATCAAGGAAACCATGAATTGAAAATCAGGTCTCTGTAAATTTGTTGGCTATGTCATTTTAGGCAAGTAATTTTATCTGTTTATCTCATTTACTACTCTGTAAAGGGGATGGAAATAGCACCCAGATCCCAGGGTTTTTGCAAGAACCACATGTCTGTGAAATGCTTATCCTGGCAAAAAGTAAGCACTATGTAAATATTATTGTTATCTCTTTAATTAAATGCCAATACTGGGTTTTAGGCATGATTAGTACAAAAGTGATTGGATGAATAGTTTTCTATTATTGTGTTTCTAAATTTTCTTATATTATAAATTCTGGGAAATTATATGACAAATGCTATTAAAAGGATGTTTTCCATTGGAAAACTTAATTTTGATTTAGATACTATGAAATTATTAGTGCAGATATTAATGGTTATTGTCAGAATTTTATGACCTATGAAGCATTTAATTGGACATATTTTAAAAGGGAAGAATATTAATAATTATTTACTTTGTGTTAAAAGAAAAGAGAGACCTTGTAAAAATCTCCTGATTTGTAAACTTCCCAGGTTTCTTGGGATGATCTAATCAAGGCCATAAAGACTTACCAGTTCTATGAAAGAATTTGTGAATTGGTCCACTAAAAAAAATGAGATTCCCCTTCTGTATTACAAACATTCCTTTTGCAAGTTTTATTGTATATCAGTGATTTATGTAATGATTTGCGATTATGAAAATTATGGTTTTATACCTGAAATAGTATATATTGAATTTCCATTATGTATGAACCAACTTAATCTTAATAGACTTCAGGATTGAAGACTTGATTTTGCTTAAGGAGTTAATAAATAATACCTTAAGAGATAAATATACAGTAGTCTGAAGATTTGCAATAATTAGTATTTTTCAGAGTTTTTCTTTTTGAGTGAACCATCATTCATTATCTAGGTGGAATTACAGGATATAATTATTTTCTTAATTTCTAATGACTAGTTTTGACACCTAGATGAGTTTAAGGGGAGGAAGATGAAAAGGTCATTTAAGTGTTTATGTATATCTTCTAGTAATTTTTTTATTGCTATCTAATTTATTGCAACAATATGAGAGTAATTATAACTATCTGGCCTTAAACTATGATTAGTGAAACTTTGCTATTTGAGGTAAAATCTTCTGGGAATGTAATCTAATTTGTTCCAAGTTTTAGACAGGTACAATTGTCTGAATGATCATTAAGTCAGTAATATATTATTTGAGGGAAATGGCACTAGCTGCTCAAGGGAGTCTAGACTGAGAATTACTACATGATATGCCTGGGAAAGTTTAAGAGTGGTAGGATCCTCTTGATTCAATTAGTAGGACTAATTGTGGGACTAGTAGGATCCTCCTGACTCAATTTCTCCATCATGTTATTTCCTTTTAGAGAAAAATATTTCCCACGATCCTGGTTATTATGCCCAATGAATGGGGCAGAACTTTGCTGTATGATTGGTTGTTTCAAATAGTAAGCATGACACTCAAAATCAAATAGAACTAAGAATGTTATATCTTTTTATACCTAGGTTGCCTTCAGACTTAGGTTTGGAAGATTAGTTTTGATGCTGTTTTAATCATGTCCCTGCTTCTTCCTTTCATAGCAAATCTCTCTAACCAAGGCAGATAAAGCTGTATTTTTTTAATATGATGAATCTTTTTGTTGCAATTTCCAAGCACTTCTGAATTAATATAAAAATATTCAATTTTGAAAGACTGCATTGTTTTTACTAGAAATTTGTAGTTAACTCCATAGTAACTTAAGTAAATGAGTTATTATGCTTATCATCTACCTCCTGATAATTACATATTCATGTATAAAATAAAGTCCTTGAAATGTCTCAGAATGATATAGGCATAATTAGACAGATGAAGAAGTTTGTGGGACAAAGATATAAATATATTAATTAGTATGGGTAAAATCACAAATATTTTCTGTTTAGTTATAAGGAAAAGATTTTTCAGTACAATTGGCTATCTTAGAGGAAAGTAAAATTGTGGACTATCTTGTTTTACCTTAAAAGGAAATCCAATTTTACTTAGGTTTATTGTTTGATTTGGGATTAACACCTATATATAAAGCATGTTCTGAAGTGTAGACAATTTACATGTAGATAATTCATATACCTTGCTTTCTGTATAAATTTTGAGATTAAATAGTTAGTATATTTACAACTCCCATTCCAAGTCTTTTGTTGTCTATCACTATTTGAAGTTAAATAAGCGTTCATGTTTAGGATTAGATCTATACAGTATCTCATATTCCTAAGGGGGTAATTGGCTGGTTAGCTAGAAAGGAAAATTTTGAAAAATCAAGAAGATCAGACAATTATATCAAATGTAAATGATTCTAATGGGATATATAGGATTTAAGCATGTTCTATTAATAAGTTCTAAAAACTGGGTTTGAGGCTTGTATTGTATTGTTCACCCTTCACACAATCCTGGCTTTTCTAGGTCTTTTTAAAAATACTTAATTTATAAGATTTTTCAGATTTCTGTCTTCTGTGGTACTTTAAAATGCATAATTTTTTCTCAGTCATTATTTGAGCTTCTTAACTATAGCAACATAACAATTTGCTAATTTGCATCACAGGACAATTATAAATAGTAAAACTGATGTGTCCCCCTTTATGAGGCTTAAATCTAAAATAAAGAATGAAATAAATGAAAGCCAGGCATAAAAAGTTAACTGATAATGGAGTCAATGCCAATTTTGAAAAGCATTTTTATTGGCTTATATGTCTAACTTTTAAAAATATTAAATCTTTAACAGAAGCGTGAGTGAGAAAAATACCCCTACCCTCTTATACATGATTAGATTTTAATATTAGCAGTAGTTTTAAGATAAGCATCATTGTAATTCTAAGATAGTATAAGTCATGATTTTAGAAGCTTTTGCTTAATATTTTAGTAAAGTTTTAAAACTGCTTTAGCTTAGGCCTTAGAGTCAGCCCCACCCTTCTGAATGGATATATCATGCACCCTAACTTATGATCAGGTATGTGTCATTGGCTTTGACCTTAGTTTTATAACCAGATATGGTATTCTCCACCACCACTCATCTTTACCCAGAGTAGGCCCAAAGAATATCCTTCTCCCCCAGATAACCATTATATGACTTTTAGGTCATAGCCAGAACTTTTTCACTGAATAAGGGGTGCTTCCTGGGTGACCTAACCTATGGAAAAGTAAGGGTTGCATCCTAGTTGAAATAACCAATAAACAGTGCTGCTGGGTGTCTTTATCCTTTGAAGGGTATGGACTATTCTTAATACTATTTTTGTACTTGTCTGGAAAACTTGGCTGTTCCTTTAAAGTAATAAAAGAAGGTCTCTTCCAGTGTGCTGAGTCTTCTGATATCAACCAGGAATCTGGCTTTGTTGGAGGATTTGACCCTCTTCCAATAAACTTAAATAATTACCTAGCTTAGAGAATTTGACTCAATTTATCTAAATTGACTATTCTTAAGAAAATTTTGATACAGGACTCATTTTACAAGTTATATCCTCACAGATTCTTTTAAAGATTCTTCCTTCAGCCTGTTGTTGACAGTGTCTATATTAGGTGCAAGGCTTAGATAAAGATAGAAACAGCAAGGGGGTATATAAAAACTTAAAATCTCTTAAGTTTCAATGAACTATGGGTTCTTAACTTGATGCTATTCTTTTAGCTCTGTTAATAGGAGTAGGACCATAAGGTTTGAGCTTGTATTCACCACTAGGTATTGGAAAGCAAAATTTAACAGGCTTTCCTAAACTGCATTGAGTCTGGTAGAAACAATGAAAAATCTCTAGAAGTAACCTGAACCAAAGAAGCAGATCTTTTATAAGAAATTCTTCCCTTCAGAGCTATTCTGAAAACAGGCCCATTCCAGAATATCTAAGAAGAGATGTTTTCAGTAACCAGACAAATGCATGGGAAAACCAGGGCCCTGAGACATGATGTGCTAATGAAATGGATATTGCAAATGGGTTACTAGGAAAGGTTCACCCTTCCTTCTTATTCCTTCTCCATGTACTGTTATCTCTGTAAGGCTTATTTACTGAAGGAGATTGCCCCTGACAGAATTCATCAATGTACTTATTGGTCAAGGGTGGTCTCAGAGACTAAGAGATGAATTATTGTAAGATTAAGACTTATGATTTGGGGGCCATTCCCTCTCAAATCAATCCCATTGAGGTAAAATATCTAGGATGAAATTTCTTTAGCCCTAATTCCCATATATTAAGGTTATAAAATTAGAACAAGCAGACAGAAACTTGACACTTCAACAGAGATATTAGTCCATATCAATTTTGTTTCTATAAGCATTGCTTTACTAAACATTATGGAGGAATAGACATGAATGGTTTTTTTTTTTTTATCATACTCTGATTTGTAACTTTAATCAGGCTTATAAATGATTCATGGGAGGCATGGCCCTCCAAGAATTGAATGGGGAAATCTCCTAGCTTTATGGCCTTGGGCAAGTCACTTAACTCCTACATGCCTAGGAGGCACATAAGTGGCTCAGGAGGATAGACTGCTGGGCCTGCAGTCAGAAAGACTGGAGTTTAAATCCTGCCTCAGAAAGTTCCTAGATGTGTGACTATGGGCAAGCTATTTAACCTCTGCTTAACTAAAGAATCTACTGAAAAAAGGAAATGACAAACTACTTCAGAATCCTTATCAAGAAAACCGCAGGGATAGTGATGATCCATGGAGATGACAGAGTTGGACACAACTGAACAACAGCAGTAATTCCCCACCCCACCACTGCAGAGGCTACAAAGTAATCCCATGGCATGAGGACCTTTGTCTTGTGATTCAAATCATGTCTTGGCAATGGCTAAGGGGGTTTCAGAAGAGAAGGTCTAAATAATTTATATCAATTTTGACTCTGTCATCCATAGTCAACCAGAAGACACACCTATGTTGCTTGAGATTTTGCTCTGCCATCTTGCTAATTATTATAAAAGACCCTGTCAGCCCTCACTCAAGGTCTTTAGTCATTAAGAGGTCACTGCTAGACTTACTAATAAATGGATCATGCTCAGAACATTACCTGTCAGAATTTATCTTGCTACTGGAGTTGATGGACTGGAGTAAGGAGACATTTGAGGTAGGGAGAAGGCTACTACTTCAATAGTCTAGGTATGATGTGATGACGGCCTAGAAAAGGGTGGATGCAGGGCAGAGGAGTGAAGGGACTACATAAGAGATATTACAAAGGTAGAACCGATAGAATTTGCCTATTGTTATATGAAAAGTGTTAGAAAATGAGTAGTTGAAGATGACACTTAGATTGTGAGCCTAAGTCTAAGTGACTAGGAGGCTTAGGGGGGAAAATAAGATCAGTTACTGGCATACTGACTTTAAGATATCTATGAAGTCCAGTTCAAAATATCCAAGAGTAATGATGGATAAAGACATCTGAGAATCATCAGATTAGAAATGGTCATTATTCAAAGGGCTATTTTTGAAAAGAAGCCATTTAAAGATCATGAATGTACGAAAGCCTTCAAAGAAAGCCCTAACCTGAAGTGAAGAAAGCTAAAGGCAGCAGAGCCATACACTCAATGGCTACACAACCAAAATCAATGGAAGGAATAATCACAAGGCATTCAGAAGAGAATGGTACAGAATTATACAAAGAAACAGCCAGGCCCCGCAAAAATAGCTATAAGAAGATACCTTCTTTCCTCCTTTGCCAATCGTTGCCAGAAGGGAAGATTCACAAGTATTGAACATTGCTTAAAGTTTGAGATTTTTTTCCTCCCTAAGAACTTATTGGTTTTGTTGGCTGTTCTTTCATGTTTTATTTTTCTTCTTAAAATAAATTCAATTCTTCTGAAGATAGAAGAGATATGGTCAAAAATTTAGGCAATGTAAAAACAAGACACCTAAGTTTTATTTTTATGAACATAAACAATGAACATGGGAAAATATATAAGAATTCAAATCTTATTCTATGTAAAATAATTTATACTGAAGTAAATTTATAGATATGTAAAAAGAAATCTCCAAAATCCTCCATACAATTATTAAAGATCAAATAATTTATACTAGAAGGGGAAAAAACTAGTGGCATCCAATGCAGCCTTCTTGTGTTTCTTGGCATTAAAAAATGTTTCCTACAAGGAATATAATGATGAAATTTCTTTGTTTTGGGGCATTTGTTGTAATTCTTTGCATTAATTAAGGAATGCTGACAATTTATCCAGAACCAAAACAACTTATTGCTGGAAGTTAATAAATTTGGTTTATCTTCTAATATTGTCTTATTATTTGCCCCTTATTCCTTTATTGACTGAAATATCTCAAATTATGCATTTTAATTGTTCAACAAATAAACAAAAGAAATTTTTTTCTAAAAAAAAAGTATGGTGTTTCTCTCCTGTTAGCTGGAGTCTGATCCAAGATATAGACAAAATGAAAGAAATATCTGACAAAAAAAGTAAGTCCCTATAAAATAAGTGGTCAAAGGATATGAACAGTTTTCCAACAAACTGAGAACTATTAACAGCTGTGTGAAAGAATGCTTCAAATAAGTAATAAGAGAAGTACAAATCGAAACAATTCTGAGGTTTTACCTCACAATCAACAAATTGTAGATAATAAAAGATGGACATAATTGATCTTGAAAGAGTTGTAGAAAAACAGGCACACTCATACACTGTTGATAAACATAAATTCATATAACCATGTTGGAAAGCAGTTAGAAATTATGACAATAAAGTGATTAAAATGTCTATACTTTTTGACCAAGAGATTCCACTACTAGGCAAAAATTCCAAAGAGCTTTTGATTTTTTAAAAATTTTCATTGTTTTTTTTTTTTCCCAAGTTCCCAAGAACTATAAAAGGGACTTTCCCATCTGACTTGCAGCTGAAAACTTCCTTATATGTTGTTTCCCCCAAAGGAATGTGAGCTCCTTGAGAGCAGGGACTGTCTTATTTTTCCAATTGTATCTCTAGCACTCTGCACATATTAAACACTTAAATGCTTTATTTACTCATTCTTTCACTAGCAAACTATTAACAACTGCATGAAAGAATATTCCAAATAACTAACAAGGAGAGAAAGGCAAATCAAAATTATCCTGAGGCTTTGAACTACAAATTGATAAAGATGGCAAAAGAAGGGAAAAGTTCATGTTGGAAGAATGTGGGGAAGAAGTGCCTTCTGATGGAGCTGTAAAATCAGTACCACCATTTTGGAAAGCAATTTGGAATTATGCAAATAAAATAATTTAAATATCCAAACTCTTTGACCTAGAGGTTCCACTACTAAATTATAAATTTAAGGAGGTCACTGGAAAAAAAAGGAAGTTCCTATACACATCAAAATATTTATAGCAGCTGTGATGGCTAAGAATTGGACAAATTAGATGCCAACTGATCAGAGAATGGTTAAATAACTGTGATATTCGAATGTATTGGAATATGACTGTGATATAGGAAATGATACATATGATAAACTTAGAAGCATGGAAAGATATATATGAACCGATGCAGAGTGAAGTAGAGAAACAAGAAAACAATATACATGCCTTTAAGAATATGTAAAGAACAGCAACATATACAAAAAACTGAGAAGTGAATGGTGCAAAATTACAAAGAACAAGCATGGCTCTAAAGAAGAGATATGAGAAAATATTTCCATGTAACCCCTCCAAAGAGGTAAGAGGCCCATGAGAATGGTACTATACTTGTACATCAGACTTTGGGGATATATGAATCAGTTTTGGCTGATTTTTTTTTTTATCCTTAGAAAATATTTATTAAATAGTATGGCTTCTTGGGAATTAGCAGGGAGTTGGGTGGGGTGAGGTAGAATTTTGATGATGTAAAAGAATAAGACATCGAGAATTACATGAAAACTACAAAATTACAAAGAACAAGCTTAGCCCCAAAGAAGATATGACACCTACTTCTTTGCAAAGGTAGAAGACCCATAGGCTTAGAACAATGAACTTAGTGTTGTATTTTTTTTGATGTTTTGAGAAGCAGCTTTTATCTTTTAGGAACTCACATTATAATGGGGGAATGCACATGCAAAAATCTTTACACACCAAAAATATAACAGGGTAAGTGTTGATTAATTATAAAAAATATATACCAAAAATATAACAGTGTAAGTGGAAATTCTGATAGAGAAGGTACTAGCTAGGGGATACAGCGGAGAAAAGACTAAGAAAACCTCTAGCAAAAGTAAGATTTCAGCTGAGTCACAAAGGAAATCAGGTGGTGGAGAATTCTAAGTATTACCAACATCAATGAAAATGTTCTTTTCATTAGGGAGACAGAATGTTTTGCTTGAGGAGCAATAGGGCCAGTGTACTTTGTCACAGAGCACATAGGGGGAAGGAAGAAAGTTGATTTAAGGCTTAAGCAGACTAAAAATCAGTTTATGTAGAGCTTTACAAGTCAAAAAGAGGATTTTAAAATATTTGATCCTAGAGGAAGCCTCTTGGTAGGAAGGTAACATAGCAGACAACTTATGCTTTGGGAAGAAGATCATTTTGACATCTGAGTGGAAAATAGATTGGAGTGAGAACCTTGAGACAGGGAAATCAATCCTTGCTTAGTCTATTGCAGTGATGATGAACCTTTTAGAGATTGAGTGCCCAAACTGCAATCCTCATGCTCTATGTGAGCCCCCTGACTCACTCCTGATAGAGGAGGGAGGAAGCACTCCCATTTGGCTGCTGGGGAGAGGAGCAGGTCATGTGAGAAATGTCCTCAGGCATGGTAGAGAGAGGTAGGGGAGCAGCTCTCTCCAGCATGTGTGCCATAAGTTTGCCAGCACATGTCTATTGCTAAAGTTCACGCAGAAGGTAATGTGAGTCTTTCCCTAGGGTTGTGTGAACAGAGAGAAAGGGAAGTATATGAGAGATATTGAAGTAGCAATGTCAAGATTTGGCAACAGAATGGATATGTGGAGTTAATTTTAGAGAATGACACTGAGTCTGAAAGACTGATTGACTAGGACGGTGGTAAGCACCACACTAATAGGAAATAAGTTTGGGAAGAATGGAGGATTTCAGGGAAAGATAATGGCCTTTAAAGATATAAATCAGTTTTAGATGCCTACTAAGAAGGAAAGAGAATGGGAAAAACAATCTGCCATGAACATTTCTATTACAAACCAGATATCTGAAATTTAAGGAACATCCCATGGAAACAAGGTTAAAGCACAAAAAAAGGCAGTTCTAAAAACAAAATTATCAATACTCAACTTATTCAGATGTCTACTATATACAAATTATACATGGAAACAATTCTGCAACACTTTAGACCTATTAAACCAGAAAAAGTACTTTACCAATAAAACAGAATAATCTTTTTAAAAAGCAAAACAAATAGTAAAACCAACAGTTAGTTATACCTTTTGATTCTGTAATCCTACTCTTTATAGGACTGTGGCATCAGACATTAAGAGTCCAAAGGGTCCTTTGAAGTTCAATTCCCTTATTTTACAATGAGGAAACTGAGGCACCAAGAGGTTAAGCAATTTGCCTACGATCATACAGTTAAACTCTCTGAGGAAAGATTGAACTCAGATTTTCCTGACTCCAATTCTAGTATTTTGTCACCTCACTGCCCTATATTAGTAGCATTCTTAATGTGAAAAAGAGGTACTGAAAATATCCTATGGGATAGTATTGGAAAATCTCCATGCAAATATTCAGAGGTTCTATTTCTGATAACAAAAATCCAGTCTGAAATAATCTGCTATCGGGGCACTGTTGAATAAATTATAGATAATTAAAATTGGATTATTATTACAACATTATAACTGTCATTTCTTAAGAATACAAAACCAGGAAAAAAAACTATGAGGATAATGGAGAAAGAGAATATGACCTCAAATCACAAATACATTAAAAACAGAACATAATTCTAGGGAACATGGAGAAAAGAAAGATGAAAAGAGAATATAGGAGGAAAAAATGGGATATTTCCCCTCATTTTTCAATTAAAATTAACATATTTTTAAAAGAATGATAATTGGAAAAGAGGCAAGAGAATGGTTGTTGGGAATAAGATAACCCAAAGTAAAAACCAAAGAGAAAGATATATTCCTGATTAAAGGAAACTCTTTCCTCCAAACTAGAAGCATAATAGGGGAGAAAGGTCAGCTCATGCCACACTGCCTCAGTTCTGCAGCAGGAACAAAACTGCCCTTTAATTAAGGCTCAAAGTCCAGCATTTCATAGGTATTTACCCCGGAAAGACTAGTGAAGATGTATATCACAATGATTTTCCTATGCTTGGTTTTCAGTGACTCACCTGGACAGGTGCTCCAAAGTACTTCTGGGTCCTGTATCCAAGGTGTTTCTCCTTCTTCCAAATGAGAAATTACATCCGGTTTCCAAACTGTAAGTCCTGCTCATTGGAAATGGAAAAGCATTGAGGACAGAGGTATATAATCCTATCATCATTTGTTTAGTATCTGGAGTAAACATGCATGTTAAGGATGGCCAAAGGATGGTACAGGGAACCTCTGAAAGATCCACTGAATTGTATTCTTGAGATGTACAGACTTGCTATCCATAAAGAAAATTAGTTGTAACTTGTTCCCACTAAGAGGATGAAATTATCTCATCTTCAGACATTTGCACTGGACCTGTAGGGGAGAATATTTGACCTGAAGGGGCAGATAATGGCAAGTTACAACCTCAGAGGCAACACAAACAACTAGTCAGTTCCAGTTGCAAAAGAAAGGTCTTTCACCTGGAATTAAGGAACAATTCTGGTCCACTGATGGCCACAAGAGAATCAGCAAACTAGTTTCTGAATTCTCAAATGTTTATCACGTAGGAAATGCTACTTTAGTAGGTGAATTAAAAAAACATATCAAGAAAACAACAATCTGAGTCAAAGGGGATGGCTCTTCTTACCTAAGAAGACAAGGTTCTTATAGTTCTCTAACATCACATCCCTGTATAATTCCTTCTGAGAAGTGTCAAGGTTTCCCCACTCCTCCTGGGTGAAATCCACAGTCACATCCTTAAATGTTACCAATTCCCTCTGGACCTTCAGGAAATTAAAAATCAAAAAAAGGATTTTAAGGAGTGATTCTAAGACAAATGTTTGCGGAATATCAACTAAGTATTTTTAATTATGTACAAACAACTTGAGCGGTTCCTATTATGTATTGCATGTGATTGTTTTTTCAACAAAAACTTTGTGGGGTAACACAAGAACTTATTTTCATTTAATAGTTGAAATGTAGAGAAAACAGTCTAAAAAAAGCTAAGTCACATAGTACAATCATCCCCTTAAGTGAGCACATGTGAATTATATACTTTCTTCAAATACTCATAATTTGATATCAACTGTCTCACAATACTAACATGTATCATTAAACTCCAAGTATTACTAACTCCTGAGAGGCAACAAAGTAATTCTTTTCCACTAATTATTAAATATTATTTCTATTGATTAATATTCTAAAATGTAATTTTGTCTTTCTTACACCATTTTATGCTAATTTGAACATATTTACATAGCTAACCTAAATGGATTTTTAATCTTTAATATTAGCATACATTTATACATCATTTGAACTTGGTAGAAACCCTGTAATGTAAGTACTGTATTTCTACCCCTATTTTATAAACGAGAAAACTGAAATCCTATGATGTTAAATAACGTGGAAATGGTTGCAGTGTTAAGAAGTGGAATTGAAGTTTTCCTACATCCATGCCAACACTTTATCCACTTCTCTATACTCCTCCCAATTTAATTCCAAGACAGCTTGTGGCTTTAACATTATAGAATTCCATATGTAGGCAATATCACAACGTTAAATTGTAACAATAAACTTAATAGAAACACTATGATCTGCATTATAACAACGATCTTAGTTATTCTTTCTCCCAATCACCACGTTGACCCTAGAAATGGTGTCAATCTTAACTTTTTCTCTACCTTTCCTTTTTCTGTACTGTTGACTCCTATATCAGCTCAAAGAGGCAAGATTATTATGAAGGAAAACATTCAGATGTACAACTAGATCCTTTATTATCCTCCTTCTCTAAACGTACAGAATACTTTAAGAGTTGGAACTGACTCATTTGGGAATTTTAACTTCCCCTCGAGGGCACAGGTAAGTTTCCAGAAAGGGTCAAGCGAACTCACTTGGAAGCCTGGCGCTCTCAGGAATACGGGGGCCATCCCGCCCTCCTGGGGAAGGACCGAGGCTCGGAAGGCAGAACTGGGAAAGAAAAGCGACCCCAGACAAGCATTAGTCTACTACCGCGCCCCTTGCAGACCGCGGGCAGAACCAGCCATCACGCCCCCACTTTCCCCGCCGAGGGAGCAGACCAATAGCCCGAGCCCAGAGAAAGGCCCCACCAGGCACCTGCCAAGAGAATCACCCGGCCCCGCGCCCACACAGACCCCCGAGGCAGGGCCTGGCAGCCGGTTCCCCTCAGTGCACACCTCGGATCCCTGAGGGGAGCTCAGCTCGCTTAGGAGATGCAGGAGCAGGGCGATGCCGCGGGAGGCGTTAGGTCAGACGGAAGGCCGAAGGCAGGAGGAGCCTCAGCTCCCGAAGCTGCCACAAGAAGGAAAGAAGAGACAAAAAGGAAGCCCTAGTAGCCACGCCATCAGAGCACAAATGAAGATGGACAGGAAGTGACGTCAGAAAGGACTTCCTCCCAGGCCTTTTCGCCCTACTCCGGGATGGAGCACTTCGACCAGGAAGCCTCTTATTCAGTGTCAATCAGCGTTTCCTTGGCAACTGCAACTGAGATCCTGGCCTTATTCTGACAGAAACTGGCTCCATATTTCCGGAAATGGAGTCGGAGGTCCGGAGAGTTTTATGCGCATGTCTAGGAAGACTGAAGGGAGGCAACTGCAAGGAGGCCCTAGAGGCTTTTAAGTCATCACTTGTCTTATACATTAAGTATAAGGCAGACTTTCTTGATGTAAGGGACATGAACTTAGTTTTTTAAAAATACTATTATAATTATATTTAAACAATAATTAAAAAATTACAAAAGATTACTTTTGTAATCTTAAGTATTTTATTTTATTCCCTTAAAAATGCTATTCCAAGAAGGGCCCATTAGGTTCTCCCCCTCCCTTGCCCTGAAAGGGTCCAGGATACACAAAAAAATTTTAAAACCCCGGGTTTGAAGGGTCCTTTTTCCTTTTCATTTAAGAAAGGAATTGGGAGGTAGGGAGAGAAAATAAAATTTTCTTTAACTTTTAAAATAAAGAAGAGAAAATTATAAGTGTCTGTGCTATGTGAAGCCTCATGACAATAGCAGAACAAAATGAATAAGCTTTTTGTGTCCCTAGAGTTTAACATAATGTTGAACCCAGGGCAGGTCCTTAATAAATGGTTTTTGAGAGATTAATAACTGCTCAAGAGAGAGCAGGAAGTATCCAGGTAATGGACTGTTCAAAAAAGCTGTCTATAAAGATAAGAGTATTAAACAGCTATTATGTGCCAGTGAAGTGTTATAAAAATAAATATTAGGGACTCTTCTTGATACTGCTATGCTTCTAGGGGATATTGGTTTGGGAAGCTGTGTCTTGTATTCCTCTAGGTAGCTGGTGACTGAGGACACCAACTCAATCACCCTTATATATATATTATATAATTGCCCTATTCTATAACAGTGCCCAGGCAGGACCCTTAATGGTCAGTAGATGAGTAACCCTCTCAGGTCCCACCTGGGGTTGGATTGATTATTAATATTGGGCTCTATTAGCCTTGGATAAGGTTTTCATCTGACTGCATTGCTCCCTCCCCAAGGGTCATGATTTAATGACCACTCAGGCAGGTACTTAATGAAACTTCATCTATAGATGTTAAATAGGGAAAGGAATAATCAGTAATGGATTGGGGATAGGAGACCCTGTTACTAATAGCTATGATCAATAATCCCTCAGGACTGTAGGCTGTTGTTTCAGTAAGCTGGAGCTAGTGATTTCCCACTCCTCTGGTTCAGCTTGACCCCTGCCAAACCAGGGAGGGCAAACTACTCAGTTGGTACAGATATTGTGATTTCTCTCAGCTTTCCTGTTCTCAGTTTGTGATGTCAGCCTGCACAGCCTTTAGGAAGAAAACACTTCACCTCCCTCTGCTTCTTCTCCATCCCTCCTACCACCCGGGCCCAGATACCTAAATATCTAATGATGATCAAATGCTTAAATATCTAGGGAAATTCAGAGAGAATCAATGGTCAAAGCTCAAAGACGGAAGACCTGAGCCTCCAGGACCAAAGACCCCTCCCAGATGACTGTTAGGGTATTTATATCCTTAGGCCAACTGCCTTTGCTCCTATCCTCACAGCATCCAGGAACATTTGGATGTCTTCCAACTGTCTCCGTTGTCAATCAAGGTGAAACTCAGAGTTTGAATATAACAGAAGTGAGGTAAACTAAGTCATTGATCAGAAAACCTGCTTCTCCCTGGAGAAAGTAAAAATCAGACATGAGCTTTCCTGTGAAGGTCACTCAGCTCAGAACTAAAACAACATATGGTCAGTGTCCATGAGAAAGTAACTCCCTTACTAACAAGAAAGCCAGTAGAGGATAAGATATACAATGGAATGTCCTTTACCCCACACTAATGCCACTTATGCACTTCTGGCTTCTAGACAATAAGGCTTCCTTGATTCAATTATTTTGTGACTGGTTTATGTCTCATTAATGGACATTGTTTGCTTTTTATTTTGCACCCTATAAAAACTGCATTGTAACTTCAGTCAGATACAACTTTCACTAGGGAAGTCTTCCCTGGCCAGTAGGTACATTTATTAATCAGCAGATTAATAAGTAAATATTGTCCCATTAATTGAACTTCTGGTTGTCTGGACTCACTTTATGAAGTACCCCACTTCACTAGGTGTAAAGCTATCCTTTTTTCTTTTTTAAATAATACTTTTCCTCCTATTTTATTACATGTAAAAATAATTTTTAAATATCCCTTTTTTTTTAAGTTTCAAGTTCCAAATTCTCTCCCTTCTTCTGACTCTTTCCCTTTCACTCTCTCCCTGTCATCCCTACTCCCTGACACAGGCAAGCAATCCAGTATAGATTTTACATGTATAATCTTGTAAAATATTTTCCCTATTTGTTTTGTAGAAGTGTTCTCAAATGGAAAAAAAAGAAGAAAATGAAATATAGTTTTAGTCTGCATTCAGACTCCAGTTCTTTCTCAGAGGGCTGAAGTCATTTTTCCTCATGAGTCTCTGGGACTGTCTTAGATCACTGTATAATTGAGAATAACTAGGAATTCCCAGTTGTTCATTAAGAATTATTGCTTTCTCTTTGCACAATGTTGTGCTGGTTCTGCTTCCTTCACTTTGCATCAGTTCATATAAAACCAGATTTTTTTTTACTTTATTCTGCTTGCCATTTCTTACAGCATAATAAAATGTTCCATAATTATCATATGTCATGATTTGTTCAGCCATTCCTCAACCAATGGACAATCCTTCAATTTTCAATTCTTTGTTACTGCAAAAAGAACTGTAATAAATATTTTTTACAAATAGGTCTTCCCTCCCTCCCTCCTTCCCTCCCTCTCTTCTTTTTTATCTCTTTGGGATATAGTCTTGGTAATGATGGATCAAAGGTTGTGCACACTTTTAGAATCCTTTGAACATAGATCCAAAGTGATCTGCATAATGTAAAGCAATCCTATAGGTTCATAGATTACATTAAGATCTATTTAAAAAAAAACAGTTTTAGGGAAAGATGTTGCCATTGATCTGGACCAGGAAAACATTTCCTGGAGAAAATGCTCTAAGGACCATCATGATTCCAGATGGACCAAGAAGGTGACAGCAATAGAAGATGCCCCCAGCAATCAGACACTACATCATGATCTAAGTGAGCCCTTGGATATGACGAACTGAACTGTGGAAGTAGGGCCACCCAACCCCTTTGATACTCCCCATACACCAATATTTTTGAAAAACTATTATACCCAAAAGAGCAATGCCCTCCAATAGCACCTTCTCAATGCAACTATCAATCATTTTTACTCTATTAAGAAACACTCAAGCATACTTAGATCTTCTCATGAAACGTATTATGCCTTTGGGTCTTTATGTATCCAGTTGAGATGATTCTGAAATGTATAGATATCAGATACAGAAGAATTCATTGGGGAGACTGATATGTTTCCCCAGTGAATCAGAGGGGGAAGGGTGGAAAATTAATATTTAATTGTAAACCTTTTTGGTTCCCAAAACATTCTTTGGATTTGAAAGCTAAAAACATTTGATTTTAGAGCTGAAGCTCCAATTGTATCTCCCTGAGGCCATAGGTAACATTCTCCTGCCTCTTGTCTATATATTTTATCTTTGATAAGAATTGGCAGGATAGAGACAAGTTCTTTGTTTTATCTGTAAACAAGGATACTCTTGGGTACTGAAGTTAGTCAGCTAGGTGCAATACTGGGAAACATTGTAGGGAAACATGTAGGGGAAAATTCACATGCCCTGTTCAACTCTTTTAAAAGTCATGTCATTAGGCATGGTGTCCCAAAGACCTGCCTCTTGTCCTGATTGAGGTCTGAGTCCTCCAGAGGGAATTGGAAAAGAGACCTCAGGAGGAGCATAAATTGATGGAGAGGAAAGAAAGTCAATCTTTTTTTTTTTCCCCTGGAACTATGCACTTAGGAGGAACAGAGTCTGACTTTGGGCTTGCTCAGCTACTCGTATAGAAAGCATCTAGAAGTTACTGACTGGCCAGGTGGCCCCAACCTCTCATGCTTCCATCTAGCTAGCCAAGCTGTTAGTGCTTCTCTCTCTCTGTCTGGCCTGCTTTTTGCTATTTAATAAATAATTATTAAGTTAAGATGTGGTGTTCAGAGAATTTTAATCATAACTCAGGTGAGGCAGGTAGGTGGCTCAGTGAATAGAGATCTGGGCCTGGAGTCAGGCAAATCTAAATTCAACTGTGACTTCAGGTACCCACTAGCTGTGTGACCCTGGGCAAGTCATTTAATTTTTTTTTGGTCTTAATCCAGAGGGGAAGATGGCAAACCACTCCTGTATCTTTGTCAAGAAAAACCTCATAGATAGTGTTGACCTGCTATGGTCCATAAGTTCACAAAGCATAGACACAATTTAACAACAATGTGCCAGATGCTGTGCTAAGACCTACGAATAAAAAGAGCAGAAGCAAGTCCCTGCTCTCAATTTGCTCAGAGCCTAATAATGTGTTGTTTAGTCAAAGCCATTTCTTTTCTTGGCAAAGATAGTGGAGTGGTTTTCCAACTTCTTCTGAAGCTCTTTTTACAGATGAGGCAAACAGTTAAGTGACTTGCCTAGGATCACACAGCCAGTATTGTAGGAAAAGAATTATAGAAATAAGAATGAGTTTAAGAGAAGCTGAAGGTTGTCTTTAAGGGGCTAGCATGGGCACCTGCTAGGAACTCTGAAGAGAGGATTCTGGAATGCAGGGGGAGGAGGAGGAAGACTTTGGAAGTTACAACTGTCTCTTCCTGTCTTGAAGCCAAAGACGAAGGAGTCTGCTCTCTGCTGAGCCTTTCTAACCAAACCTGTTTGTGGGAGAAGGAAAACCTTTCAACTTCCTTTGGAGGTTCCTTTTCCACCATCTAAAGAAGATCTCTCTATTCTATCAACCCTGACTGAGAGGAAGTTTTATCCAAAGTCCATTGGTGTGTGGGCTGAGGTGTTCATCTCAGACCAGGTCCAGCCCAGAGTGAACTGATTTTGAGTTCATCCTTAGTCAACTTGGAGAAACTATTAACAACCAGATAAACCAACAAGGGAGGATTTTAGTGTAAGGTAGAATAGAGAGGGTTTGGGGATACTTAGCCAGAAGCAGGGAGTGATAGGGAGCTTCAAGATCTCAAAGAGTCCATCTTGCGATGGGCGTGGAGGAAAGAGGGAAGTATTAGAACTTAGAAATCAGGGCATCCTCGTTTCTAAATCCTCCCTCGTTACCCTTTGTTAATCAATACATCAGTTTTGAAGTTTTGAAAGTTTTGAAACCAAGAAGTTTTGAAAGACTTGTTTATGCTCTGACCGTAGTGTGGTAAGGCTCAATCTGCCTTACTTCACTAAAGTGGACTGTGATACTTATAACCAGCCTATTAAGTATCAAACCCAGTTCCCTAGGGTGGACAACAACATCCATCCACTTCAGTTATACCTACATTACTTCAGTATCTGAGGTCAGATTTGAACTCAGGTCCCTCTGACTCCAGTCCCAGAACTTTATTCACTGTGCCATTTAGCTGCCCTGGATATAACATACAAAAAACTATGTACCTACATTATAAAGCATCAAATATCAAAATTATCTGGTTAGGAAATAGAAAGGTAAATCAGTGAAACAGGACAGACAGACAATAAACAGTAGTCAAAGATTACAGTAATCTTATATTTGACAAAAGCATGGACTCAGATTTTGAGGACAAGAATAAATTCTTACACTTAATGTTAAAAAAGCAACCTCCCAAGCACATGATGGGGATTGCATGGTTAGACAGCAATTGTTTTGAAAGTATTTGAGTTTATTAATAGTCAGCAATTTCAAATGAGTTAGCATAATGACATAGCAGCCAAAAAAGAAAATCCAGCCTTGAGCTACTTTGAAAGAGATAACATTTTTAGGAGAAAAAAGCAATATAAACTCTTTCTTGATCAAACTGTGTAATTAGAATTTTGCACTCCAGGACTCCTTTCCCAGAGTCCCACTTTCATCCTCATGTTATGTCCTCATATTTTGGAGATAAAATTTCTGTAACCCCATCCCTTCTCTTTCTTATCCCACAAACGTGATTGGGAAAAACTTCTCTTTACTCAGGCTTTACTTTTGTCATTTTATTTCCTCTACTTCAAGTGATTATTAATAAATCTTATAAAATATAATACTTGGGGTTATTGGCTATTAATTTTAATCTTACATTTCTGGCAATCACCAAAGTTGGAAAAAGAATTCTCAATTTTTTTTAAGATAGCTTTTGAGTGAAGATAGATCTGCCCACCATGAGAGCAGGGACGGGCATCTCTGCCCGCTCTGCACTCTTGCTGCAAGCTGCTCCTGGCCTCTGCCTCCCACAGCTGATTCCGCAGAAGGTGAGAAGCTAAGTAGCTGGCCCTCTGCCTCCTGGAATGGCTAAACCCCTCCCCACACACACTCATGTAGGTCTCAAGCACACCCCTTCTGCACACACATGTAAGTCTCAAGCACATGGTAGCCGCTTGAACTGTAAGAATGCAATGCAAAGCCAGAGGTTTTGGAACCGGGAGAATTAGAACACAGATGCAGTGACAGTGGGCAGGAGCAAGGAATTCTGGGATTGAAGAGCCAACTGAAGGAGCTTTGGAGGTTTTTAGCTGAGGTGGGAGGAGTTTGTTTTTGGCTGTGTGACCCTCAAAGTGAGCTTGGGAGGTTTCATTCAGGCTTACAAAGAAGATTTACTATTTCTCCTGTAATGCAAGATTTATGTAAGATCTCTTACATTTGCAAATTACCCTAGGCAATCCTGGCAGTTAGGAGAATGGAACTTTGGCTCAGCAGGTGCCAGTCCCAAGACCCGACAGTTTGAGTTGGGACTATAAATACCCCATACTGAACCAACCTGGGGGTTCTGATTTCCTTGACCTCACCCAGACACCCAGCTATCCCTGATTTCCCCTTGGGGACTCTGGGAGGTTGAAGGGAGGTTGGGTTGCGGATTGTGGGCAGGATTTAGATTAGATCAGCCTAGCAACAGGGACACCCCTAAACCAATTCATCAATTTCATCTGTCTAGCTGGTGGATCACATAACATCAGGGCAGTGAAAATTATCTCTGGCTGAGGGCTGGTTCCCTAAGCCTGGTCTTACCTTCTAGGTCCATTGCCAACACTGGCCAGTCACCCTTAGCAACAGCTTCTCCAGACCCTAAACCCTCTTTTCTCAGTTTCCCCTTCTGTGTTTAAATAAACCCTTAGCCTGAAACTATGAGCTTCTGTAGTTATTTATAACATCATCCTGGGCTAAGAGGCTGAGGAGAGGGGAGAATAGCAACCATTTGACTTCAAAGGAAGTACTGGGCAAGCATCTTTTTTGTTCAGGAAGTATGTGAGCTTTACTTCCTGTTGAGTACTGCTTTCACTCCAGCAGGGAGAGGCTCCTCACTCTCCACCTTAAAGGAGCCTACAGATAGCAGGGAGACTGACTGGGCATCACAGCTCAAGCTACACATCCTTGGCAGTCTCAAATCACCAGCTACAGTAGTTACAGGCTCCCTGGGCAAGTGACTCACTTGTACCATCAGCTCCCCTATTATCAGCCACTTTACCCCCTTATTACACTCCTGATCCATATTGGTTCCTGAAGCATACTTGAATATTCAACAACAGATTCATCAGTGTTGGGAAGGGAGTCTGAACTTCTGTTAGGGAACAGACCCCTGGACCCCATTTTGCCTTGGGCTTTGCCCCTCAATATTCCCTCTGAGTTTTAATAATAAATCTTAGATGTAGGAAACCTATGTGGGGATTTGGGTCAGAGAAGCAGTGATAGGGGAACACAGAGTATTTCTGTGGGTACCTTACACAGTCATGGACTGAGGGGACTTAGAGAATCACCTTTATATACTCTCCCCAGTGAACCCCATTTCAAATCCCTTTGCTATCAGTTCCCTAAAAAAAAAAAACCTTTAGTTTCTTTTGTAAGATCAGTGTATATTTGTTTTTTTTTTATTTTTATTTTTTTATTTTAAACCCTTAACTTCTGTGTATTGACTTATAGGTGGAAGAGTGGTAAGGGTAGGCAATGGGGGTCAAGTGACTTGCCCAGGGTCACACAGCTGGGAAGTTTCTGAGGCCGGGTTTGAACCTAGGACCTCCCATCTCTAGGCCTGGCTCTCAATCCACTGAGCTACCCAGCTGCCCCTGATCAGTGTATATTTCATCAGTGGGAGGCAGTGTGAAGGGAGTTAAAGGAAGGCAGACTGACCATCATTTTTAGCCTGACCTCCAGCTGGGAAATAGGGGGAGGCTTCTGTTTGCCCTGGCTGGCACCAACATCTTATTGGGGTCACATTCATTTCCCCTTGTAGGGATAACATCCCTTCAACATCCACACCCTGGCACATGTAGCAGGGATCCCCTGTTTTTCTCTGGAATCCCTATTTTGTCTCCCAGTAAGGAGGGGTGGCTGAGAGGGAGACGTGACCCTTATACATCTTCTAGGGGGTTACCAACTACACCCCAAACATCCTAATCACCCTTCTTTCTTTCAGAACTTCCAGCTTGCAGCTGAGGTGGCTCATAGACCACTGAGCAACACTTTCCATGCTGACCAGTCTGCTTCTAGCTTCCAAACCAATTTCAAGCTGACCCTAGGGTTTTTCACAGTCCTGTCTGAAAGGGTGGAAACTGAGAGGTTAGCCTGCATGGGGGTCTCCTGTGCCACCTTCTACACCCTAAAGCCCAGCATAACAGGGGAGGGCAGGTAGCAGGTCAGTGCATTTGAATCCAAAATGTTTTGGAAATTAGCCTCTGGGGTTTCCTGACCCAAACATCAGGTGGAACCTATATTTTCTATTCTAATACCCTTTTGTTCTCCCTGGCTTTTTTGCCCCTAAGGAGGAGGGGAAGGAAGAATACTTTTCAAAACCTCTTAGCTAACTCCAGAAGGTTATTTTTTTTTTTACCCTTCAAGTAAGTGTCTTTTGTTTTCCCTGTAATCAAAAGCCAGAGAGCTTATCTGAGGAGTAATGATGTTACAAAACATGGTTGAAACTCTAAGGGAACAATTTTTGTTCCCAGGTAATTTCGCTGAGTTGGAAAAGCTTACAAGTTCATATTGGCTCTGTTTAATTCTGTTCCTGGGGGTTCTTGAACTGATAGGATACCTTGAAGTTGATAGCTTGAGTAATCTTGAGATTCATAGAGGAGATTCATCTCCCTACACCCCCTTGCCATTTTGGCCTGCCCAGTCTCTGCAACATATCCAATATGGGGTTCATCCACACTATGCTCAGTGTGGCTATGGGGAACCCCAGAAGTGTGACCAAAGGAATCTAAATGGATGATGATACTTGGTAGGGGAAGGAACCTTAATGAGTCTGGAGGTGAATTTTAAGCTTTTTCAGACCACATTGCCTTATTGATGTTAAATGTGTCAATTTGTTCCCCCTCCAAATAGTGAAGAATTCTCTATAATGTAGCTATCAGAATTGAAGAAAAGAACTCTTGAATTCAGTGCCTATATCCTGTTGCATATATTGTATTTGCTGATTGTTTTAAGATTTAATTTTGTTTGTTAAGTCCACATATTGATCTAATATAATATCTTCTGTTACGCTATGTCACTTTCTATTACTATGTTTTGGCCATTAGCTATATGTTCTGTTACGTTGTCTTTATTTGTACCCTTCCCCTATGACTGAACTGGAGAAAATACCATTGTAAAAATCCATAAACAATTTGTGCAAACTCTTTTCCATGGCAAAACCATAGGTCCTTACAGATTTTGGGTTTGTCACCAGATCCATCAAGATCACATGTTGCCTTAACAATCTTTTGTTCTTTTTTGCCTTTGTTAATTGTCACATAGATGATGATGGATGGACTCCATCAAACTGGTTACAACCTGTATACACTCTTTGGAGAATTTAATTGCCTAAGGAATTAAATTGATTTTAAGGGGTTTTCATAAGTGATTTTTAAAAAGATAATTAGGAGTTCCACTATCTCTAACCAATCATTTGCCTGCCTTTGAGTTGTTTGTACAAAAGGCAAGGAGTTGAAGCAAAGTGTAATAACACTATTGTATTCCCCACCTCTGCATTTATTAAAAAGGTAATGGATGAGACATCTGAAGTGATTTTCATTATTGTAGTCTTTGCCTCCACATAGTAATGGATGGGACATATAAAGATATGCCTTTTATTCTATTACAGTCTTATACAAGAGGAAAGAGGTTTCCCAAGGGGCTTGGCTACCCTGTGATGGGTTACAATCTCATACAGGAGGTGGGAAGGATTTTCCCAAGGAGCCTAGTGGCTCCTGGATGGTTTTTTATATTTGTAACTCTTCAGCTTACTCTACCCTTTCTCAATGTGGAACCTAGAAGCCCCCAAACTTGTAGCCTAGAAAGATTTAATGAACCCCAGTTTACTTAGCTTAAAGGTGAAAGCCCCAGGTTTGACCCTGTCACATGAGAGTTCCTCCCTGAGGGAGAGTCTAACTTCACTAGACTCAGACTAACAAAAGACCTTATTTTTTGAGCTTGAGTGGGGATGATCCTTCCCATCAGGGCCAAGTCCAAGCCCGAATAACTCTTTAGCGCAGTAGGCAGTGTGTCAGTCTCAAAAGCTGAAGGTCCCAAGTTCAATCCTTGGAAGGAGGGTGTAATATACTGGGAAAGGCTTCTGGAGACAAGAAGAGTCACTCAGCTTGGGCTTGACACTGATAGGAATGATTATGTATGAGATCTGCCCATCCTCCTATCTTCCAAATAATTTCTCAATCAAGTATTTTCTTTCCTTCATCTTTTCTATTTCAATAGAAAATATTATAGAGACAAAAATGTGTCATTTGACTTTAATAAAAATTTGTTATTAACTAAGTTATAACAGAATTGATTACTTTGATTTAATCCACTACATTGTTCATTCTGTATGTCTAAGATATTAATCAGATAATTGATGAGTGTTGATATGCTAATAAAAATGCTAGCCAAAAACCCCTTGGGGGCGGAAGTAAGATTCTCTCTAAATCTGATATTGTGTTGGAGTCTTTTTTCTTCCTTTTTCTTTCTTCTCTTGTTTTCTTAAATTCCATATTTCATGCTCACAGTTCCTCCACAGTTTAGGACCCTGCCCATACCTTTTATGTTACTTCGGCCATAACACTACTGAATATTGCTTTGGTTGTATCCCATAAATTTTGATATGTTGTCTCCTCTTGATCATTTTCTTTAATCAAATCAATGGCTGTTTCTATTATTTGTTCCTTTACCCATCATTTTTGAAGAATTAGATTATTTAGTTTCTAATTCATTTTTAATTTGGCTCTCCATGAACCTTTACTAATTGTAATTTTTATTACATTATGATCTGAAAAAGTTGCATTTATTATTTCTGTTTTTCTGCATTTGTGATTTTTTTTTGCCTTAGTACATGGTCAATCCTTGTATATGTACCACGTGCTGCTGAAAAGAAGTTTTTTCCTTTTTATCTCTATTCAATTTTCTCTAGATATCTATTAACTATAATTTTCCTAAAATTTCATTTACTTCCATTATTTCTTTCTTAATTTTTGGTTCAATTTATCTAGTTCATATGGAGGAAGTTTGAGGTCCCCCACTAGTATAGTTTTACTATCTAATTCCTCCTCAAGTTCCTTTAGTTTCTCCTTTATAAATCCAGATGCTATACCATTTGGTGCATATATGTTGAGTCCTGATATTTCTTCATTGTCTATACTGCCTTTTATCAAGATGTAATTACTTTCCTTATCTCTTTTAATCAAATCTATTTTTGCTTTAGCTTTGTCTGAGATCATGATTGTTACTCCTGCCTTTTTTTTTTTTCTGAGTTGACGCTCAATAGATTGTTCTCCAGGCTCTTACCTTTACTCTGTGTGTGTCTACCTATCTCAAATATGTTTCTTGCAAACAAGTGATGGTAGGATTTTGTTTTTTAATCCACTCTGCTATCTGCTTCCATTTTATGAGTTAGTTCATCCCATTCGCATTCACAGTTATGATTACCATCTGTGTATTCTCTTTCATCTTGATTACCTCTTTTAATCCTGACTTTTCTCCTTTCATTCTTTCCCTCCACCAGTGTTTTGCTTATAATCACTCCCCTTCCCCCCCTTCCTTATTTTATTCCCCTTCCTACCACCTCCTTTCTTATTCCCCTCTTACTTCTCTATGGGGGTCCTAATCACCACCTCCTACAACTTTTCTCTTCCTTATATTATTATATTATATTATTCCCCTCCCTACACACTCCTTCCCTTATACCCCTTCTATTTTTCTGTAGGGTAAGATAAAGATTTATACCCCAATTAATCTGGCTGTTCTTCCCTCTCTGTTTTTCAGTATGATTACTTTTTTTAAATCCTATGTGTTCTATTTTTGGATTAAAAAAATGATTCTGAGAAGGGGTCTATAGGCTTCAAATTGTTAAAGGTACTCACATGGGAAGGTGCCATATTTCGTGTTCCTTCTTTCATTATCTAGAAGGGCATGAGTGGTGAAGAATAGCATGGGGACAACAGAAGGAAAAGCACATGCTGGCCCTGAAGTATGGGAGGCATGAGTTCCCTTCTCCATGATGTAGTTCTTGCAAGTGTGCCTTTCTACCAGTGTGCCAATGTATCCCCAGACTAATTCTGGATGTATTGTAAGAGAATGTGCACTAAGTTTGGAGGGAGAGGGAGAAATATTTTGAGTTAATTTTTACTTGATTAAGCTAATAGTGTCTACTGACTGATTTTTTTTACATTTTTAAACCCTTAACTTCTGTGTATTGGCTCCTAAGTGGAAGAGTGGTAAGGGTGGGCCATGGGGGTCAAGTGACTTGCCCAGGGTCACACAGCTGGGAAGTGTCTGAGACCAGATTTGAACCTAGGACCTCCCGTCTCTAGGCCTGACTCTCAATCCACTGAGCTACCCAGCTGCCCCCTACTGACTGATTTTTAAAGGTAAGCTCACAAGTCTAAGTAAAACTTGAACCTAAAGTACTCATGCATGTGGGAAAGGAGGGCTGAGAGAAATAATCACTGACGTGGTTGTTTTAGAAATAGCTGACTTCCAGAGAAAACATAGTTTCTTCTTAAGTTACAATAGATATAAATAATGTGAAAGGGAGAGATATAGAATAAGAAGAATTTGTTAAGCATAGAGCAGGTTCTAAGGTGCACAGCACAAGGAAGGGGTCCAGGATAATATGAAGTAGAGCGAACTTCAAAGGTGAAGCCTATATCCATAGGAAGAAGAAAATAACTTGTTATATAAGATTAAAGGAAATTTTAAAAATATGGTGCAGGTATTCCTGAGGGCACTATGGAAAGCTATTTAGGAATTATCTCAACCTTTTGGGACAGGTGTACCAATCAGTAGGGATCCAAAGACTGTGTGGCTCAAGATAGGAGGTCAGACTGAATGTAAAAAGACTTCTTAGAAAACTCAGGAATCTGCTCTGAATGTTACCAAATTCAGATTCCTGGGGTACAGATTTGGTTTTGTTTTGATAAAGATTTCCAGTGAAGAGAGTCTGAGGCACAAATTTCTGAACATCATCTATTTATTAGCAAGGCTAGCAGTTGCCAGCAATAGAGGTCAATGGTGTCTCAATGAGCAGAGACATATCTAACAATCAGAGCAGCATTTCATATAATTTGGTGGTTATGAAAACTAAAATAAGACTGTGGCTGGTTTATATGAAAAGCAAATAATCAATTTCACAGTTTGAATAACCTTCCAGGGCACACATAGCATACACAGTCAAACAGCATCATTCTGTGGCAATTTAGAATAGAAAAGTAAAGCATTTCACAGCAAAGGGAGGAGTAGAGAAAGAAGAATATCACCCAGTGGAGAAAAGGGTAGTATTTGGAATGCAAGTGATAGTATTCATTATCAGAATAAGAAAACATTCCCTATTCAAGAGTAGGAAACAAGGGGAAGAACCCACATACTCTTACAAAAAACAGCCCTTTAATTTTTTATTTTTTAAAATTAAGTTTATTTAATTAATTTAGAATATTTTTGCATGGTTACATGATTCATGTTCTTTCCCTCCCCTTCTCCCACCCCCTCCCGTAGCCAAAGAGCAATTCCACTGGGTTTTACATGTGTCATTTTTTTTTTTTTTTAAACCCTTACCTTCCGTCTTGGAGTCAATACTGTGTATTGGCTCCAAGGCAGAAGAGTGGTAAGGGTAGGCAATGGGGGTCAAATGACTTGCCCAGGGTCACTACATGTGTCATTTGATCAAGACCTATTTCCATATTATTAATATTTGCACAGGGGTGATCGTTTAGAGTCTACATTCCCATTCATATCCCCATTGAACCACGCGATCAAGCAGTTGAAAAAGCAGCCTTTTTAGACAAAACTGCAGGATCTCTTATTTAAGGACAGCAAGTAGCTATTACAAAAGTAGATGAGACCATCTGCTTTACTGTGTCCTTACACAGGGTTTGAGAACTTTCTAATATAAAGTCACCATGTGTTTGGGGGATTTTTATATTCTGAGACCATCAATGTAATGATTTTAATTCCTATAAGGGGAACAATCAGACCTGGAGTGGTACATTTGTAGCGTGGAAGTGTTCAAGAGCAGGCAACTTAAGAGTAGGAAGTGGGGCTTATTTTTCATGTGAAGAACTGTATGGATTTAATGGTTTCCCTCTGAGATTGTCCAGTTTATCCTGATATGACTTATCTGTACATAGTTGTTTACATGTTTTTTCCTCCATTAGGATATGAACACATTTTAAAGATTGGTTTTTCTGCTTTATTTTTATCCCCATTGCTTAGCACTGTGCTGGTTACATATTAGGT
Source organism: Gracilinanus agilis (assembly GCF_016433145.1). Classification (NCBI taxonomy): domain Eukaryota; kingdom Metazoa; phylum Chordata; class Mammalia; order Didelphimorphia; family Didelphidae; genus Gracilinanus; species Gracilinanus agilis. The sequence goes on from NC_058131.1 coordinate 77,851,182, forward strand.
GCTTTAAAAATGCTTGTTGATTACTTTTTTTGTAAATAATTTTTATTGATCTCTTTTGTTTTTATGAGGATAGGAGACTAGATCTGTGATTTGAATGGTATAGTGAAGTTTACAAAATAAGAAAACCTCTTCCAATGTAGATTGATACTTTTCCCAAAACTTATAATCTTCAGAAAGTTGCTTAGAATACTGAGAGTTAAGTAATATGCCCAGAGTCACATAGCCTATATGCATCAGAGATAGATCTTGAACCTAGGTCTTCTGATTTAGGGGCTGGATTTCAATCCTCTACAACAGTGGTGTCAAACTCAAATAGAGATGAATCCCTGTCAAGTATATTGACTTAGAAAATGATGAATTAACATTATCCATGTTGTATCCCATTGTTATTTATTTTCTTAAACACTTCTCAATTTCATTTTGATCCATTTTGGAGTTTTGCTGATCTATAGAGGGTCCAAGTTTGATACCTCTCCTCTCTACCATAATAATAACTCCCTTTTATTTTTATGGCACTTACATTTTACCACTGTGAACTCCCCCTACTCCCAAACAATTCCTCATTGAGAGAACAGTTCCTTAGAATAAGGAACTTTAAAAGTAATTGGAGGATTTTTTCCTTTTCCTTTTCCTTGGTAGTTAGATTTCTCATACTTCCGTTGTTTGGGATATTCATAAATAGAATTTGCTTATTTATTTTGGGGAGGGTTATTTTTAGGAATATATCAGACTCTTTTCTTTTATTGAATGTGCATCTTTTAAATTAATCATTAGGCTTAGGTTTGCATAGTATGATATATGATATATATGGAGTCATTCAGGGAGGACTAGCACCTCTGATAGAAGGGCTTGCAGAGCCCTTTACAGGGCTAATCATTCACCTTTTGGGCCTACCTCTCATCCAACTCTCACCTGTGACTCCAAAAAGCTGAAGCATGTGCAATGGCACATCCTGGTAAAACCATCTTGGCAGATGGACTAAATTAGGTTAGAGTACCAGGCCTCAAATCTATTAACAATTTAAGGGGACTTGTACTCCAAGCTTGTGAGGACTTCCTCTGGTGGAATAGGCAGAGGAGAATAATTTTTTCCAATAGTCATGAAAGTAGCTGAAGCAGATATTGTGGAGTGCTTAAGCTTGTGCTTGCACTTAAGTGCTTAAGCATTAAAGAAGCCAATGTCGTCCACTGCATCACAAGTCATCACCAGTTGTCTTGAATTTTGTCTTGAAACTGAACTTCAATGACTGTGGAAGTGAGGCCAATGACTTTGTGCAAGTCGGCTTTATTTAAATCCAGGACATCATCCAGTGATATTGACTTTCTTTGAAAACAAAGGACAAACAATAACATCACTTTGCACAGTGCCTGGCACACCATCGGTGAATAATAAATGCTCATTCACTTATGATATCCTCTTTGAAAATAAAAGAAACAACAACTTTGGATTGTTGCTTAAGGTCCTTTGCTTGCTAGAATAAACTATTCCATTCCTTTATGTGGTTTCTAGTGGATATGGAACAATATTGAGTTACTAAAATTTCCTTTCTATTATATTTGAAGAACTTTGATTTTTTATAGATTTTGTCATTTGAATTTTAAAATTTAATCACTGCATATCTTGAAATTTTCAATGTAGGATGATTTATTTTTTCTGGAAGTGACTTGTGGATTCTTTTTTTATTTTAAACATTTATTAATATTTATATTTTAGAAAAGTTAACATGGTTACATGATTTATGCTCTTACTTTCCCCTTCACCCTCCAACCTCCCCCCTCCCCTGGCCTATATGCATTTCTACTGGTTTTAACATGTGTCATTAATCAAGACCTATTTCCAAATTGTTGATAGTTGCATTGGTGTGGTACTTTCGATCCCCAATCATGTCCTCATCAACCCATGTATTCAAGCAGTTGATTTTCTTCTGTGTTTCCTCTCCTCCTGTTCTTCCTCTGAATGTGGGTAGCGTTCTTTTCCATAAATCCCTCAGAATTGTCCTGGGTCATTGCATTGCTGCTAGTACAGAAGTCCATTACATTCTATTTTACCACAGTATATCAGTCTCTGTGTACAGTGTTCTTCTGGCTCTGCTCCTTTCTCTCTGCATCAATTCCTAGAGGTCTCTCCAGTTCACATGGAATTCCTCCAGTTTATTATTCCTTTGAGCACAATAGTATTCCATCACCAGCATATACCACAATTTGTTCAGCCATTCCCCAATTGAAGGGCATGCCCTCATTTTCCAGTTTTTTGCCACCACAAAAAGCGCAGCTATAAATATTTTCGTGCAAGTCTGTTTATCTATGATCTCTTTGGGATACAATCCCAACAATGGTATGGCTGGATCAAAGGGTAGACATTCTTTTATAGCCCTTTGAGCATAGATGCAAATTGCCATCCAGAATGGTTGGATCAGTTCACAGCTCCACCAGCAATGCATTAATGTCCCAATTTTGCCACATCCCCTCCAACATTCATTACTCTCCCCTTCTTTCATTTTAGCCAATCTGCTTCATGTGAGGTGATACCTCAGAGTTGTTTTGATTTGCATTTCTCTAAGTGTTAGAGATTTAGAACACTTTCTCATGTGCTTATTGATAGTTTTGATTTCTTTACCTGAAAATTGCCTATTCATGTCTCTTGCCCATTTATCAATTGGGGAATGGCTTGATTTTTTATACAATTGATTTAACTCCTTATATATTTGAGTAATTAGACCCTTGTCAGAGTTTTTTGTTATAAAGATTTTTTCCCAGTTTGTTGTTTCCCGTCTGATCTTGGCTACATTGTTTTTGTTTGTACAAAAGCTTTTTAGTTTTATATAATCAAAATAATTTATTTTACATTTTGTAATTTTCTCTAACTCTTGCTTGGTTTTAAAATCTTTCCTTTCCCAGAGATCTGACAAGTATACTATTCTGTGTTCACTTAACTTATTTATAGTTTCCCTCTTCATATTCAAGTCATTCACCCATTCTGAATTTACCTTGGTGTAGGGTGTGAGATGTTGATCTAAACCTAATCTCTCCCATATTGTTTTCCAAATTTCCCAACAGTTTTTGTCAGATAGTGGATTTTTGTCCCAAAAATTGGGCTCTTTGGGTTTATCATATACTGTCTTACTGACATCACTTACCCCAAGTCTATTCCAGTGATCCTCCCTTCTGTCTCTTAGCCAGTACCATACCGTTTTGATGACTGCTGCTTTATAGTATAGTTTAATATCTGGTACTGCTAGGCCCCCTTCCTTCACATTTTTTTTCATTATTTCCCTTGATATTCTTGATCTTTTGTTATAGTTTTTCCTAATTCAGTGAAAAAGATTTTTGGTAGTTTGATAGGTATGGCACTAAATAGGTAAATTAATTTGGGTAGAATGGTCATTTTTATTATGTTAGCTCATCCTACCCATGAGCAATCAATGTTTTTCCAATTGTTTAGATCTAGTTTTAATTGTTTGGAAAGTGTTTTGTAGTTGTTTTTGTATAATTCCTGTGTTTGTTTTGGTAGATAGATTCCCAAGTATTCTATATTGTCTAGGGTGATTTTAAATGGTGTTTCTCTACCTCTTGCTGTTGTGATGTGTTGGAAATATATAGAAATGCTAATGATTTATGTGCATTTATTTTGTACCCTGCAACTTTGCTAAAATTGTTGATTATTTCTACAAGCTTCTTAGTTGATTCTCTAGGATTTTTTAAGTAGACCATCATATCATCTGCAAAAAGTGATAGCTTAGTCTCCTCATTGCCTATTTTAATACTTTCAATTTCTTTTTCTTCTCTAATTGCTACTGCTAGTGTTTCTAATACAATGTTAAATAATAGAGGAGATAATGGGCATCCTTGTTTCACTCCTGATCTTATTGGAAAGGCTTCTAATTTATCCCCATTGCATATGATGCTTGTTGAGGGTTTTAGGTATATACTGTTTATTGTTTTTAGGAAAGGACCTTCTATTCCTATACTTTCCAGTGTTTTCAAAAGGAATGGGTGCTGTATTTTGTCAAAGGCTTTTTCAGCATCTATTGAGATAATCATGTGATTTTTGTTTGTTAGTTTGTTGATATGGTCAATTATGTGGATGGTTTTCCTACTGTTGAACCATCCTTGCATTCCTGGTATAAATCCCACCTGATCATGGTGGATGATCCTCTTGAACACTTGCTGGAGTCTCTTTGCTAGTATTCTATTTAGGATTTTTGCATCTATGTTCATTAGGGAGATTGGTCTGTAGTTTTCTTTCTCTGTTTTTGATCTACCTGGCTTTGGAATCAGTACCATATTTGTGTCATAAAAGGAATTTGGTAGGACTCCTTCTTTGCTTATTATATCAAATAATTTGTGTAGTATTGGGATTAGTTGTTGTTTGAATGTCTGATAGAATTCACTTGTGAATCCATCAAGCCCTGGAGATTTTTTCTTAGGGAGTTCTTTGATGGCTTGTTCAATTTCTTTTTCTGATATGGGATTATTTAGGTATTCTCTTGTGGATTCTTTTGATTGAGTCTTTGTTTTCTGATTTCAGAATTTTTAGTTGGTTTTCTTACACTTGTTCAGTCATGTCCAATTCTTCATGATCCATATGGAGTTTTCTTGGCAAAGATACTACAATGGCTTGCTATTTCCTTCTCAACTGGATTAAGACAAAGGTAAAATACCTGTGAAGGGTCACATAGCTAGTGAGTGAGGCCAGATTTTTATTCGTCTTCATGACTCCAGGTTCTATCTACTGAAACACCTAGCTGCATTTTCTTATATTACATCCTGAATGTGTGTCCAGGCTTTTTTGTTTGTTGTGTTCTTCTGGAAGACTTATGATCTTTAATCTGTTTCTGAACATCCTGTCTTAAAAGTAATTTTTTTTTCTGTTTGTATAGAAATCATGTTCTTTTAATGCCATTGTCTTTTGTTTCTCTCCTGCCAGATTCTCTCCTACTTTCCTAAAAATTCTGACATAAAGACAGTATGTAGTTGTGAATGGAGCATTGGATTTGAAGTCAGGAAGACTTAAGTTCAAATTTTGCCTTAGACACTTATTAGCGGTGTAACTTAGGATGTAATTTCATTTCTTTGTGCCTCAGTGTTTTCACTTATAAACAGGTTTGTTTTCAATGCCTTATAAAGCTTTTCCAGTTTTAAACTTATGATCATTCTCAATTTCTCCTTTTTGAGATTTCACTTCTTTTTTTGAATTTCATGTTATTCCATGCTTTCTTGAGAGTCATGGTTTCAACAAGCATTGTTTTGCTATTTTTTGTCTTATATTTGTTCAGTGAATTTTGTAATCTTTTTGAAGATTCAGTATCTATCCTTTCTAGTTTTAGGGTCTTCTCTATTGCTTTTGCTCTGGATTTATGAGATTTTTTCCCTCTTGAAATCTTCTGTGTTTCAGCATTTTCCTCCCCCTTTATATTCTCCTCTCATTCATTTTCCAATTCCTCCCTCTCTGTTGGTGAATATATGCTGAGAGTTGGACTGTTAAACTACTGAAGTCTCCTCCCACATTGTAGGATTAAAATTTTCCTACCTTGATGCTTGTTCTGAGCAAGCCCTATGGGAAAAGGGCAGGTCTCAATTGGGTTTCAGTCCTCTTTCCTTCAGGCTTAGGAGTTGTCTCAGATGTTGATTTCCTAATCCATTTTCTACTTTGGCTCTCCTCATTTCCTTCTCTAGTTTGGTTGAATGAATATTTGTTGCATTTTGTGGGACTGGAAAAGGGCAGAGATGGTATTTCAGATTAGACTATGAGAGACATCAGAATAGAATAAAAATAGTTGGCTCAAGCTCCCAGAAACAACTAATTTGTTTCTTAAAAAACCCCTAAAAAAACCCCAAATACATGAGTCCTGATCATCAAATCCAAGGAAAAATCACAGCGTCCTTTCTTTAATAAACAGAAGATAGGAAGACAGAGATCTGCTGACACTGTAAATAGGAGTCTAGCCAGGAACATACTTAGAGAACTTTCCAGCATGGAGAACTTGTGATTGTCCATGAGGGCAAGAAGAGGTCCAACATAGATGGGCCCGATTCTGTGCAGGGAACAAAAATGAGATCAGGAACTGGTCCTAACTGGTAGCTCTGTTGTAGGTACCCCAGTGTTGAGTTAAAGATTCTGACCTGAGCCTGGTATGGCCAGCCAGGGAAATGAGTAACTGTGGGCCTGAGGCTGTATACAGGGCAAAAATTAGGAACAGAAGCAGAATGCAGATGTGTGACTGACTCCAGAAGTAAAGTGGGATCTCAAAACATTTTCAGCTTCATATGAAATTTACAGTGGAATAACCAGAGCTGGGGGCTCAGACCACTGAGCTGGAGCCTTCACTTGCTAGAGCCAGCAGTTCTGTTGTTCTAAACATGCAGAATCTTCCAGTTAGCTGACTGGGGTTGGAAGTTAACAGCAGTCTACTGGAACTCCAACCCGAGCAAGTTCATAATTGTATTGTTGTTTAGATCTAAATTTGGGTCAGGGACTTAGATAAGGAGGCTAGTAATCGGGCTTTGTCTTTGATAAGTCAATTCTAGGTGCAGATAGATTGCTGCTCCCCAGTCTGAGTCACCCTGAGACCTCTGAAGAATAGAATACTTAATAATAATAAAATTATTATTTTTTTAAAATTAAAATTTTTTTTTAATTTTTAAATTTTTAAAAAATTTTAAAAAATAATAAACCTGAAGAAAGCACTGGCAAGATAAAAAAGAATATAAACTAGAACAAAGCAAGGCCCAGACAAAAAATCTTAGGCTCAGAGCTCAGATTTTTCTATTATTTTACTTTATTTTCTTCACATTTTACTTGCATAGAAGTAGTTTCTTTAGTCTTATTCTTGATTAGGTAAAGAGTTTTTTGGGAATAGCTAGAATTACCCTGAATAGAATAGTCTTGGAGAAATGCCCTTCTCATGTTCTAAGTGGCTCTCAATTGCAGCCTGAAAACTCATATAGTTGTCTAGAAAAAGAACAGAGCTAACCAACATTTTCTTCACTCTAGGAATAGTGGTTTCTGGCAGAAAATTTGGGAAGAGGCTGGTAAATCATTTAAGGTTTAATGGACTACAGTCTATCTTTAGAAAGCCCTATGCACATATTTAGGTAGCAGGGAAGCAACCAAGAGATCAGGAGAGACTTAAGAATAAAGGAATGATTGACAATAGGGTAAGTTTCTGGAAGAGAAGGGAGCTCTTGTCCTGGGATCTTCATTGATCACTAGGCGTATTACTCACACATTTATACATTAGGCTGCTCCACGTTCTGAAGTTCTGAACTTCCAGCCCAGAGTCACGCAGCCTTCCAGTTTTAGAGGCCACCGCTACCCCGCCATACTGCCTTGCCCATTGTGGGCACTAAGACTAGTTATTTGACATCCGGGAGAATGGGCGGCTCTGGGCTCCCAGACTCTTCTGCTACAACACCAGGGAATGTCATCGGGTGAAAAGGGAGGGACGTAAGAAATCAAGACTCGAAGGAAGGAACGGAGGGAACATCACAGGCCTTCTGTCTTTTCCTAGGTTCCGCCCTCGTAAAGCCACGTTCTGGGCCACCTTCACCACTTCGTGCAGCCCTACGCAAGCAAACCATTAGAACTTCTCAGAAGCTCCGCCCACAGTCCGAAAGGAGCCGCTTCTTCCACAGAAACGAAGCAGGTTTGTGCGCATGCCCTACAGAATCCAAGCGGGGATCCGGCTACAAGCCCACCTCCTGCCCCAGGTCTCATGAGCATGCGCAGAAATCCCCCTTAGGTCCAAAACTACACTTCCCAAAAACCTCCGAAGAGTTTTAAGAGAAAAATTTTTGCTGTTAGAAACTTAAGAGGCGGTGATTTGGGGGTGTCCTGAGGTGCCGAAGAAGGGCAGCGATGGACTTCTTTCTGGTCGGCGCGTCGAGAGGTAGTTGAGAGCCCAATCTCTTCCGAGCCCCGCCCAGGTCCCGACAGCTCTCGGGGTTTAGGCTGGGCAGCCCCGCCCCGTGACGCCTCCAGATCCTTGCACCTCTGGGTCTGGCCTGACAGGTGCGTGTGGGGCGAGGCCAAGGGCTGGAAGAGATTTCCTGAGGCCCAGAGGCCAGGGCCTTCCTATTATAGATGAGGCTTAATCTAACGGTTAAGCGACTGTCACAGGGTCACACACGTGGTGCGCCCTCCTGGGCCTCTTGCTTCCTTCTGGGATTCGAGCCTCTCCCGTGGTGACCAGTGTCGAGGGAGGGAGGACAAGCTCTGGGAGTGGTTCCCCGAGAATTTCTCATCCCTGCTTTTAATGGGATGCCGCAAGCCTCCTCTCCGTGATTGCCGTTGAGGTCCCTGGCAGCGACGCCCTTCCCCCGCTCCTCCCACTGCGAATGTCTGGGGTCTGCAGCGCAGGCGCCCCTCCTAACTATGCTTTTTTTCCCCCCCTACCCAGCTCTGACTTCTGAAGGCTTGCTTGCCCCTTGCCCAGAAGACGCAGTTTTGAGGAGGAGGGAATGGCTCCAGCATTCTTGCCAGCCCAGGCTGGGCAGGTAAGTGAACTCAACATTTTATAAACTTTAATAAAAAATAAAATTTTATAAACTCAACATCTTGGATTTTCAAGAAAAGGTAGGTGGTGCAGTGACCCTGGGTAAGTCACTTAACCTCTGCTTTGTCTCAGTTTCCTCATTTGTAAAATAGGGATAATAATAGTCCTGCTTCTGAGGGTTGTTGTGAGGATCAGATGAAATAATAAGATAATAATTGTAGAGCACATAGTATGATGCCTAATACCTATAAGCACTATATAACTTTATTATTATAGAGTGCTCAGCTAAAGTTTATAGTTAAAAGGTAACTATTGGGGAAGCACTACTTAAAGACTTATGGAAATGGTTACTGCCAATACATACAAATCTTTTGGGTAAAGGAGCAAATGCTATGTGGGGGTTGGCATAATAAAAAAGTCTGAATTTGAATTGGTCTGAAATTATACAATTAGGAAGAAATTGTAATGGACAGTATTATCCTTTTGAAGAATAGTTTTATTGTTAATGGAGAATGATTATATAGTGTGACTAGAAATTAATATTTGAAGTACAATGGGTGATTGTGCTTCCACTTACATGTATTTTTATGATATAGAACATGTGATTTGGAAGTTTCAGCTTTATTCAGTTGTATTCCTTGAGGGAGTGACTATATGACTTGGTATTGTGAAAAAAGAATTAGATTCTGAGTCAGAAACTCTGGGTTTATCCCCATTCTGATATCCACTAGCTGAGTGACTACTTAGCCTAACTTTGATTCATTTTTCTCATTTGTCAAACTACTAGTTCTAGTTAGCAAGTATTTATTAATGACTTGTTATGTGCCAGGGATGTGGGGTTGAAGGAAGATAACTTGTAAGGAAGGTATTTTGAAATTTTAAAAAATTACAATAAAATGAGTTGCTTTTATTATAATTGGATTTAGTACAAAATAATCTACACAGTAAACACTTAAACCTTTGCCTTGAAATACTCAGAAGCATGAACCACTTTTGACAATTCCTGTCTTGCATGCTGATAATCAGGAATATGTTTGGTGTTTCAGGAGTCTTTGTCATTCACTGATGTGGCTGTGGATTTCACCTCAGAAGAGTGGGCACATCTGGATAGTTCTCAGAAGGAGCTGTACAAAGATGTGATGTTAGAGAACTATAGAAACCTGCTATGCCTGGGTATGGACAACTATCTCCTTTGATACTGAATCTGCCTATTGAAGTTATTTTTTTTTATTTCTACCACTAAGTCCTATGAAATCCTTTTAATAATTAAGTTATTTGATGTGCTGAGAGAGATTAGAGATTTCCTAATTCTTTGTAGTTTAGCGAGGTTACTTTTCTGTTCGTAATTAGAAATTGGCAAAACTGGAAATTGGCAATTTGACTGTGTTACACCTAAGGTTCTTCCCACTCACTATTCCTTCAGATCCTCCCTTCAAGTTCTAGTGGAAATACTTGAAGAAAAGAAAAAAGTTTCTCATCCTCTAGGGAGGTATTAAATCAAATAAACTAGCTTTTTTTTCAGCCTAAGGCCACTCTGTGACACTCTCCCTTTCCCCTTTTCTGCCCAATCTCCCTGGCCATACTACCTAATAACCCTAAACAGGGATCCTTTGTACCATGATTTCCACTTTCCTAGAACACCATCTTTTCCATAAAGAGAGAAGGGCTAGAATTGAATTGTAAGGTGGATCTCTCCCTACTGCTTTCTCATTTTCAATTAACAGGACTTGCAGTTTCCAAACCAGATGTGATCTCCCAGCTGGAACAAGGGGATGTGCCATGGATGCCAAAGGACACAGTCTCAAGAAATATCTGTCCAGGTGACTGAGTAAAAATCCAGAAGCTGAGAATCATTTCATGCAGCAAGCAGCTCAGCTGGCCATTTTAGGGACAGGGAAATCTCAGCTTTGCAGGCTTGTAGAGAGGAGCTGTTTGGCAAAACCTGCCTTCATTAAGTCCCGTCTTCACTTTAGCAAATCACTTTTTGTGACATTTCCATGTTCATCCATTTTTTAGCCCAGAAGAAGGGTTGTCTTTCCTTTCACTTTTCTTTGGCATTACCTTACTTTTTTTGAGCAAGTGGTACTTGACTCTTAATAGCCATTTTTCTCACCCATCTTCCTATGACCATTTTTTTAAAACACTTACCTTCTGTCATAGAATTAATGCTAAGTATCGGTTCCAAAACATAGAAGCGATAAGGATTAGGCCAGTGGGATTAGGTATCTTGCCCAGGGTCACACAGTTTGGAATTGCCTCAATTCAGATTTGAACTCAGGTCCTCTCATCTTCAGACCTGGCTTTCTATCTAATGTGACACCTGGCTGCCTCAATTATTCAGTTTTAAAAGTGTATATTTAACAAAACAAGAATATATTTTTCTCTGTCTTAAAATCTTTTTCTTCTGTGTATTTTTTTTGTGATGATAGTGCTACTTTTTTTCTTTCATAGTCTCTCTAAGTGTGTTCTGAATCTGCCTTTTTTTACTATGTCAAATCAATTCAGAAAACATTTATTAAACCTACTTGGTTCAGGGCACTGCGCCATTAGACTATAAGTATCTCTGCCAGTGTTCCTGCTCTTACCTTCTTCTGGGAGCAACTGTATATATTCAAAGGATGTACAAACAACTGTAAAGAAGTTTCCAGTTGTACAGAGCATTAAAGTGGGTAGGGATGGGGGGAAGAGGGGATTAAGAAAAGTCAGTTGCAGGTGGTGGTATCAAGGCTTCTAAATCTTTGGGGAGGGGAAGGAGATGAGAAATAAACACTTATATTGTGCCTGCTATGTGTCAGGCACTGTGCTAAGCATTTTCTAAGTATCTCATTTCAATCCTTACAATAAACCTGCAAGGTGGGTGCTATTATTATCCTCATTTTATAGTTAAAGAAACTGAGGCAAATAAGTTAAGTGACTGGCCAAGGGTCACATAGCTAGTAAATGTTTATGGCCAGATTTTAGCTCAGTTCTTCCTGAATCTTGATTCAGTACTCTATCTACACCTAGCTAGAAGGGAGTACATTGCAGAAAAGTAGGATTTAAGGCTATTAATAAGAACAGCTAGTAGACTAATTTTATGGGAAAGGTGTACATAAAGTAGAATAGTAGGAAATAAGATTGAAAAGGTCTAGATACAGGAGGTTCTGGGTTCTTCAGACTCCTCCTAGCTGTGTGACCCTGGGCAAATCACTGAACTTCCATTGCCCAGCCCTTACTACTCTCCTGTCTTGGAACTAATACACAGTATTGATTCTAAGACAGAAGGTAAGGAATTAAAAAAAAAAGATTGAAAAGGTAGGTGGGACCCATATTGTTGAGGACTTTAAATGCCAGTCTCAGCATTTTAATTTTTAGCCTAGAGGCAACAGGGATCCTTAGTGGTAAGGATTTGTGGGTAGAGGAATGACATGGTCAAATCTGTTTTAGTAATATTAGTTTGACAAGTGGGTGAAAGACGGTTTAAAGAAAGAAGACGCTGAATTCAGGGAGACCAATTAGATTCTTTTAGTCCAGGTGCCAGATAAGGAGAGGTCTATCTAGAGTGGTGGTTATGTGAGTGGAAAAAGGGGAAGAGACAGACACCAAAGGAGTTATGGAGTTGCTTGAGAGACAAAACTTGCTGATTTTAATTTGATTTTTTATCATGAATTTAAGCATAAATACTTTAATATTTAGAAAACAGAAAAGAAGATTGTATGTGAAATTGAACTAAGCACATCATTGATTTAACATAATAGTAACAGAACTGCCCTTCCTTTGTCTTTTCTTCAAAACCTGATTATGCTCTTGTCTGTGTACATTACTAATGTTTCAATGATCATTTTTTAAGATTTTCTTTTCCCTTCCCTCACTATTATGGCTCTCTCTCTCTCTCTCTCTCTCTCTCTCTCTCTCTCTAAACAAACAAAAAAAAAACACAGTCAAAAAAAACAAATCCAGCATGTCTGATAAAAGTATGTCACGTTCTATACCTCTAGTCACTTTTAAGAGGTGAGAAACATGAATCATCAGTCTTCTGAAGTTGTGATTGCTTTAGTTCATATGAATCTGTCCATCCTTCCCTGAATATTTCCCTTTTGTCATTTCTTATGGCACAATAAAATTCCATTACATTCATACAGAATATTATTTAATCATTCTCTGACAGATGGGTACCCACTTTGTTTCCAGTTCTTTATTATAACAGAGAGTATTGTGAAAATCCATCATCTTTTCCCATTCTTTTAAGATAAGATGTTTTACACTGTAATTATTCCTTCACCTTCATCCTCATGTCCTTTTCCTTATTTAAGAAAAATCCCATAATTCATTTTCTTGCCTCAACAAAGTAATTCAACATGCATTCGTTTGAGGCATTGTGCTAGGAACTTCCAGTATGCATAGATGAAACAAAAATATTTTTTCCTCAAGGAGCCTACATTCTGTTAGGGAGTGGGTGATGTAAAACATGTACACATGAGTAAATTCAAAGGAATGTAAGGAGAGTCCTCATAATAGGGGGAGAGGGAATAGGGAAGGCTTCATAGCAGAAATGGCCACAAATTGGACCTTGGTAGAAGACAAGAATTTTTTGAGCTGTAGGTGATGAATGAGTACATTTCAGGCTTGTGTGAAGCCTGCAGGAAATGGAATATTGAGTTTCATGAATTTGTATAATTTAGTTATAGGAAGGAAGTACTGAAGGTTTTTAAGTAGGGCAATGACATAGTAATAATAAAGTTGAGTCGATATTTATTTAACAGTTTTAGGTTTGCAAAGTACTTTATGTACACTTTCATTTGAACCATATAACACTCCTCTCATGTACTATAGGTTCTATCTGTCTTTTATAGTTTAGGAAACTGAGACTAAGAGAAGTAATTTGCTTAATTTACAAAGCTGATAAATATCGTAGGCAAGATTTGCAGTTCTGCCTTAATCCAAATGAAATACTGTTCCTTTTCTGTCCCTTCTCCTGACATTCATCTTTATGAATTAAAACTTTTAAGATGATGTTGTAAAATGATTAATCTGCCAGCTATTTGTGGAATAGAGTAGAAGTAGAAAGAAAATAAAAGTGGAGAGTCAGGATTCTTTACAGTACTGCGGATGTGACAAGAAGATACTTCTAAAATTTTAGTGTCTGTATAAGAACTTAATTATCTGATATTTATTCTTATCCCTTTTCCTTTATCCGTTAGGCTGTTCACTATTTCTGTCTTCCCTTTCCCCTTATTCTTTGGGCTCATCCTTACCCCTTCTTATCTTTTCCCCATTCTCAAAGACTGTAGCTGTCAAAGCCACATAATCTTCATAGATATTATTTGTAGTAAGCTTGAATAAAATAAACATTAGTCTCATACATTCCTTACAACTTTTGGAAAAAGTTATTCTTAACATGTGTTCTTTTGGAAATATTGGCTATTTGACATAGTTTTTTTTTTTATTTCTCTTCTGCTGAGTGCCTTAGTACCCAGAAACATGAGTTTTGCCAGAGGGTGGGATAGAAGGAGGCTCAGAAACCTGAAAGCATTCAGCAGTCCTAGGGAAGGAAATGACACAAGGTTAGAGAGCCTCATTATTCTTTCATTCATTGTCCTAGCAATTGGTAATGCATATATGACAAATAAGCTTTAGAATCAAAGATTCTTAGAGTTAATGTACTTAGAAACTTAGGGACATTTCAGTCTTGGATCCTATTTAGTGTACGGTTTTTTTCCACAGTAGGCTTAACTGATGATCTTCTATTCTGTTTCAGACAGAATAAACTGCTCCATTGTGGGATGAGCACAATGTATTGTGAAAAGAGAAATGAAACTGAAATTTGTAGACCCTGCTATGGTGCAGATTAGTTGTATGATCTCTGGTAAATAATTGAGACTCTCAGCCTTAGTTTTCTTATTTAGGTAATTAGTGTGAGGGCTAACATAATTAAGCATGTACATTATACATACTATTCAATCCAGTAATATTACTTAGTAGGTATATTCCCAAGGAAATTGAAGACAGGGAAAGTTTCCATATATATTCATATATGTATAGCTTCACTTTTTGTAGTTGCAAAGAACTAGGAACAAAGAAGGTACCAATCAATTGGGCAATGGTAAACTAAATTGTGGTATGTGAATTATGTACTATTATTGTACCATGAGAAATGGTGAATATAAAGAATTTAGAGAAATTTGGAAAGACTCATATGAAGTGATAAAAGTGAAATTAGTATAACCAAGAAAACAGTTTATATTTCCACAAAAGTTTTTTAAAAAATTGAAAAATTTCAGAACTCTGAACCAGTGGCTAATTATAACTTTGTAAGCCTGATGATGAAGCATGACAATACTTGTTATGAGAGAGGGCTTGTTGGAGGTGGGAAGAGTCAATGTGAAATGTTCACATTATAAAGTAAGTTATAAAATATTTTCTAAAAAAGGATATTGGGCTATAGAATCTCTAATTTCTAGTCTAATCATGTTTTTTTTTGTGAGGCAGTCTATCTGATATTAGGTGATTCTGGTTGTGAAAATGTTAAAACTTTTGTGTTAAGATAAAAGTGACTTCTCCTCAACTCTCTTACCAATTGTTCCTAGTTCTGCTATTTGGCACTACGCATATTCAATATTTAAATGGATCTGAAATCTTATTGATTCATTATCTTTTTCCAGCAATGCAGATTACTGCACATCCATTTCTGCCCATTCTATATGACTCCTCTATATCCTCCCCAAAGATTGTAACAGGAGGTCCTATATGAGGATGATACTATTTTGAGTATATCACACCCTAAAATATTGCAGAACCTCTTGGAGGAGATGTGTAATAGAATTTGGCCTGCCCGTACACACAACCAAGACCAAGTGGATGAAGAATGTTTATGACTCACATAGCAATAGTATGCATATCTTTGATAGTAACAACAAAATGACAGTATACAATACATAATTGAGTATATTTCTTTTAAAATGTTTTATATTTTTATTCAAATTTCCAGAAACAGACCACCTTTTCCCTCCCAATGACTGTATATATCTAACACTCCACTCCTATCTGTGGTATATTTCATTATCTCTTTGAAGAGCAAGATTGATCATTAAAATTACTCTGTCTACCTTTTTAGCCAGTATACATATGTTTCTCCTTCCTTCATTCTACATCACTTTATATGTCTTCCCATGTTCTTTTGAATTTCTTTATTTGTCCTTTAACATAATTTGACATAAAATCATTCCATTGTGTTTATGTACCTTAACTAGTTCAACCATTCCCCTGTTAATGGATAGTTTATTTTCCAATTCTTTGCTATCAGGAAAGGTGCTACTTGAAATATTTTAGAATATATGAGGCTTTCCTTGTTTCATTGATCTCTGTGAAGTATCTTCCCAGCATACTTGCTTTTGTAATAATAGTGGCTAGCATTTATATAGTGTTTTAAATTTGCAAAATACTTTATAGGTATTACATTTTATCCTCATTAAAGGACTGGAAGCAAGGTAATGTTACTCTCATCCTTGTCTACAGATGAAGAGGCCAAGGCAGAGGCTAAATGATTTATCCAGGGTCGCCTAGCAGCTTAATGTGTAAGGTTGAATTTTAATTCAGGTCTCCATGACTCCAAGTCTAGCATGCTCTACAGCTCCATTGAACTGGTTCTTGTGGAGAGGGAATATGGTAAAATGAAGAAAGAAACGAATTTGGAGACAATATTTTTAGTTTGATTTTCCATCTTTAGCCATTACTAGTGATATGATTCTTACAAGTCACTAAATCATCCAAAACCCAAGTTTTTGAAAAAAAAAAAGTAAATGTCCTACCTGCTTTAAAGGATGTGGTGAAGATCAAATAAGAAAAAAATAAAGAAAAGCTTTTTATATACCTTATGTGAATATACATATGAGGTGGAAATATTCTTATTTGTTTTATGCTTTAATGTTTATCAATAATTTTCTTATTAGAGGACACAGGTGAAAACTTAAATGTACAGTAGTTTCTTTTCTCCTAGCAGAGGAAATGGCATATGTTAGTATTTTTTATTTTTTTCAGATTGGGAAACTAAATTTGAAACCAATGACTCAACTGAAAAAGTAGCTATTTCTACAGAAGAATCATCTGAGGGAAGACTCAAAAGGGATGATCCATGTATTTCCAAATTGGGAGAAGCCCTGGAATGTGATGATATGTTAAAGAGACAACAGAGCAATAAAGAGAAAAATTCTAGGTAAGTAAAAATCACTCAGAGGAAACAGTCATCAAACATTTATTAAATGTGTACTATGTGCCAAGCCCTGGGGATACCAGGCAAATGAAATAAATCTCTTATCTTAAGGAACTTAATTTCCTATCATTAGGGGAGACATATACAAAATAAATGGTAATTTTTTTTGGGAGAAGACACTAGTAACTGTGGAAGAGAGGAATGCTAATTAGGTAATGTTTTATGGAGTTGGTAGAGCTTGAGCTGAACTTTGAAGGAAACTAGGAATCCAGGAGAGAGTACTTTCTGGGTACAAGAAATTATTTGTGCAAAGGCAGAGTGATGGAAGATGGAATGTTGTGTAAGAAACATCAAGAAAGTCAGTTTAGCTGAATTGACAGAATATTTGGAAGATAATAATATGATAAGATTAGAATGGCAAGTGGGAGTCAGTTTGAGAAGTATTTTAAATACCAAATGGGAATTTGAATTTAATTATCAGGGTAATGGGAAGCCACTGAGATGAGAAGACTCCAAAAAGCCAGAAGCCATGAATATAATAAATATAACAGAAACATCTGTTTAAGATCATTCCTTTTTCCACAATCAAGAGTTCCTATGAGAATTTCTATAAATATGATATAAAGAGGTTCCGCTGCTATTCAGCCTAAGAAGATATAATTGTATCTACTTAAAGGCATTTTATTCTTTTAATTAATGTGAGAAATCTTTCCATTATAATTGAGATCTTATTCAATGTCCTAGGAAGCACACTGAAGAGAAGCCTAATGAATGTGAGAGAGCTGTCAACCACAGTTCATCCATTATTTCCCATCACAGAATTCATACTACAGAGAAACCCTGTATTTATAATGACTATAGTGAAATTTTAGGCCAAAATACACAACTCATTTGCCATCAGAGGATTTCTACTAGACAGAAACCCCATAAATGTAATGACTGTGGCAAGACTTTCCCTGTGAGTGCACAGCTAATTCGACATCAGACAAGTCATAATGGAGAGAAACCTTATAAATGCACTGATTGTGAAAAGACCTTCCGCCAAAGCACACAACTTGCTCAACACCAGACAATCCATACTGGAGAGAAACCTTATGAATGTATCAAATGTGGCAAAGCCTTCCGCCGGAGTGCACACCTTGCTGAACATCAGACTATTCATACTGGAGAGAAACCTCATGAATGTAATGAATGTGGGAAAGTCTTCAGTCATAGATCATCCCTTACTTACCATCACAGAATACATACTGGAGAAAAGCCTTATGAATGTGATGAATGTGGAAAGGCCTTTCGTCAGAGAACACAGCTTACACGACATCAGACAATTCATACTGGAGAGAAACCTTACAAATGCAATGAATGTGGGAAAACCTTCCGATTAAGCACACAACTCACTAGGCATCAGGCTATTCATATGGGAGAGAAACCTTATGAATGTAATGAATGTGGGAAGGCCTTTCATCAGAGCACACAGCTTAGTCGACATCAGACAATTCATAATGGAGAGAAACCTTATGAATGTAATCAATGTGGAAAGGCTTTCCGCCAGATCACACATCTTACTGAACATCAAATAATTCATACTGGAGAGAAACCCTATGAATGTAACGAATGTGGCAAGGCCTTCCGCTGGAACACACAGCGTACTCGGCATCAAACAATACATAATGGAGAGAAACCTTATGAATGTAACAAATGTGGGAAGGCCTTCCGCCAGAGAACACAGCTTACTCGACATCAGACAATTCATACGGGAGAGAAACCTTATGAATGTAATGAATGTGGAAAAGCCTTCCGCCTGAGCACACAACTTACTCAACATCATATAAGTCATACTGGAGAGAAGCCTTATGAATGTAATGAATGTGGGAAGGCCTTCCGGTGGAGTACTCAACGCACTCGTCATCAGACAATGCATAATGGACAGAAACCTTATGAATGTGGAAAAGGCTTCTGCCAGCAGACACACCTTACTCAACATCAGGCAGGTCACACTGGAGAGATATCTTCTAAACCTAATGAATGTGAACTCTTCCAGAGAGCACAGTCTCCTCAACCCCAGACAGTTCTTAATAAAGAAATCCCATATAGGTAATATATGGGGGAATAGAGCATATAACTTCCATCAGAGAATATAGTTTACTTAGTAAGGTGGTTTATCCTGGAAAGAAATTTCTGTGAATATGATAAACGTGGAAACATAAACTTTTACTTAAAAATCAGAGATTCATGCTGACAGCAAACTCCATGAACATAACATAGGGAAGCATTCAGCTATTGCACATATGTTGCTGAATATCTGAATTTATATTAGAATAAGAATAAATTAATGAATGAGAAAACTTCACAGTTTGTCTTTCCCATTATGGAATTTGTACTGAAATGAAAGCACATAAATGTGATGAATGTAGAAGGATCTTTAATTGGGAGCTTATTACTCATTAAACATTAAAATTTGTACTGGAGAGAAGCCTTAAAGTTAATCCTTATGAATATAATTAATATGAGGATTTCAAACAGATCACTTAATTCAAAATTGGAAAATTTATACTAAGGAAAAACAGTATATAGTTTAACAAAAACCCCTCAGCAGCTATTCAGAACATTTTGCTTTCTTATACGCTGGCCAATGCCATTCCTTACACTTATAGTGGATTCAGAAGTTTTCAAAATCATTATGTACTCTTTCTTTTATTTTTCTGGAGGAAGAGGTACATGATTTCTCTACTTAAACCTTTGATCTCTCCTACTTTGAGGCCTTACTTCAGCACTTGTACTCTCTTAGGCACCTTTATTTTTCCCTTTCCACTGGTTCCTTTCCAACTGAATATAAACATGATTGTTCAACTCTGGCACAAAAGATAAAGTCTATCAACACTACTTTATCTTGATACAGTTCCATATTCTCTGTTAAACTTGTCAGAATTTATGTGGAGACAGCTAAGTAGTGCAGGAGGGGCTAGAACACAAATCCAGGAATGAAGATGACCTGAATTCAAATATCAAATAATAAAAATCAATATCAAATAAGACACATGGTATCACTATGGGCAAGTCACTTAACTTTTGCCTCAATTTCTTTATCTGTAAAATGGGAATAATAGCACCTACTTCCCAAGGTTGCTCTGAGGATAAAATGACACAGCATTTGTAAAAGTGCTTTGGAAACTTTAGAATATCGTGTAAATGCTAGTTATTATTAATACTTTAGTTATTTAAGAAAAGTAATTTGTGCTTCCACTTCTTTACTATTCATAATCTTCCTCAACAACTCATAGTCTGATTTCTATTCTAATAACCATTTTATCAAAACTGCTATCTCATGAATAACCAATATTGTCCTAATTTTCCAAGTTGGTGTCTTTTTTTTTTGCAGTATTTTTAAACGTCAGAGATGAAATATTGAACATTGTTGACCTCCTTCCCTTTTTTAATACTCTCATTGTCTTTCTTTTCAAAGACACCGTGTTCTAGTTCTTCTTCTTTTATATCTTTTAACTATTCCTTTGTTGTCATTGACTGGAGACTTTCTTTTTTAAACCTCATAAGGTAGCTTTTCATCAAGATTTTACACTTAATAGATTGCACTTTATAGCACTTTAAGATTTACAAAGTGCTTTATAAATATTTCATATTCTCATAGCAAGCTTGGAAAATAGGTGCTTTTATCATTCCCATCTTCTAGATGAGGAAGCTAAGTAAGGCAGAAGTTACATGACTTGTCCAGGGGATACACAACTAATAAGTATTTTAAACTGGAGGTCTTCATTAACTCTAGGTCCAGCATATAGTCCAACTATTTATATTCTTTCAGGAATTTTATGTAGTTCCAAAGCTTCAATAAGCAGCTTACTGTTTCTAGTTTTTGTCTCACTTTGGCATTCCAGACAAGCATTTCCCCAACTACCTATATAGTACATCTGATTTCAGTCAATGATACCACAATTGACTCCAGTCTCCTTGATTCTAAAACCTTGGTGTTATTTTTAATTCTTTCCATTATGTCTCATTTCACGTTACCTAGTCCTACTAAATTTATTTAGACAATATTTCTTATGTCAGTATGCTCCTTTTTATTCTTGCTGCCAACACTGTAGTGCAAATCTCCAGTATTGCCTTTGTAGGCTTCTGCAGTAGCTATAGCTTCTTTCATGCATTTCCACCTTCCCTTTTTAATCTATCCTTTCTAATACTGCCAATCTTTTCTTAGCTATTGATAGCTATCATTATTCTTCTAAAATCTCTTGTGGATTCTTCTTGCTTACAGAATAGTTTTCAAATCCCTCTGACTAAATTTAAGCCCTCAAATCTAGTGCCCATCATTGTGCTTCAACTAAACTAGACATACTTGCCTTATCCCTTACATATCTTGTCATTTGGGATTTCTTGCCTTTGCTCATAGAGATTCCTGTGTGTGGAATATCTTCATTACTTGTATTCTTACAGATCCTTTAAAACAAAACTTGTATCTCAATCTTTAATTATCTTAATCATGTTAGTTGGTAATGGTCCTTTCCCCATGCAGAACTTAAATAGCACTATGTTTGCACTAATATATTGTTTTGTAATATAGTTATCCGTGTATGTATCTTGTCTATTAGAATGTAAGTTCCATGTGGGCAGAAATTGTCTTATTTAACTTTTGTATCTCCTTCAGTATTTGGTCCAATGTTGCATACTATTTAATAAATGCTTATTGAATAAATTGAATTCATTGAATTGAATAAATGATTTCATCTGGATTGCACACCTTACTGAGCAGTGAATTTGTAGTGGAGAGAGAGATCTATAAATAGATCACTGACTACTTAAAACTTCTTAGTCTGGTGTCCCATTGAATTTCGACCTTTTTTTTTTTTTTAATTTTAAACCCTTAACTTCTGTGTATTGACTTATAGGTGGAAGATTGGTAAGGGTAGGCAATGGGGGTCAAGTGACTTGCCCAGGGTCACACAGCTGGGAAGTGTCTGAGGCTGGATTTGAACCTAGGACCTCCTGTCTCTAGGCCTGGCTCTCAATCCACTGAGCTACCCAGCTGCCCAAATTTTGACCTTTTGAAAAGTGTTCAATGCCTCCGTAAGTTAGTTCTTCCATCACAAAAAAAAACTTCTTAGTGTATCTAGATATAGTTTAGTTTATTCTTTTTGCTAAATAAAGAGATCTTTTATTTTATAACTTTATAAATTAATTTAAATTGGTTGGCATTAAGGTATTTCCATGTTGAAATTTTGGGTTGGGATCAGAAATTTATACAGCTTACATTAATTTTCAATTACACAATTACATTATATTTTCTAATTTATCCAAGTTTGCTTGAATGACACCTGGGGGATACACATGTTACCTATTATTACCTATTATTGCTATGTAATGTTAGTGATAGGTCTCTGTGACCCTCTTTGGCTAATTCATATTTAGAGAAAACTCTTGTTATTTAGATCTCAGGCTGCATCCCAGTGTCCAGAAGGCCCCTTCCTAGATTTCTTTGCCATAAATTATACCATCATTCTATTCCATTTATTGCTCTCCCTGTCGAGTAGGAACAAAAAAAGATATATTGTGTCCTTTGGCTCCCTCTTCTTCCATACTGTCTGAAATGTCACAGAGAGAATGATAGTTGGAGAGTGAGGCAGTGAAGAAGGACGTTTGAAGTATTTTTGAAGAATGGAGCACTAATAGTGAATGTCTCCATTTGTAAGGTGTCATAGTGAAATTTAATTCCCTTCTTCCCCTATAGTTTCCTTTTTCTTGTGGGCAGAAAAATTAGTCATTTTCCCATGTTTTGTCCCACCAGTGTTGTGCATAGAACCCAAATAGGATTTAAATTGCCCCAGAGTTAAGGAGGTATTCTGGCAATTTAGATTTTATGGAAAATCCTGGCCATTGATTCCCTATCATTAGGAAAGGAAAGATGCCTATTCATTGCCTGAAAATGCATTAATGTCCAAGTTTTCTCTAGCCTTAGTCCCACTGGAAGAAACCCTGTAAGACCAGAGAATTTTCTTGATACATCCTGTTCAGAGTAGTTGGGTTGTCAGTATGGTATGACAAGGTGGCATAATGGGAAGAATGAAAGATGTAGAATTATGAGGACTGGATCTCAGTCCTTCTTCCAACACTGTAACTATGAATAAGACAGTTAACCTCCAAGGTTATTATCATCTGTTAAATGGCATGATACTTGTTACACAATGCTGCAATAGGCCATGAAGAAAGTGCTTTATAAATCTTAAACTAGACTAGTAGTATGTCATTGGTGCTGGCTTCTTAGCAAAATGATATAGCACAAGTGTTTTGTCTTGGCATTCTTTCATTTTTGTGCTGCTTTTGCCCTTTTTATTATCCCTATCAGTTGATCACTGTTCAGTTGTTAGCTGATGACAGAGGTGTTATACCTGACAAATTGTAGTGGCCTCACAGTCTGGGCTGCTATATTTTATTAACAGAGGCTCTACTAAATTCCACCAGCTATGGTTAGGTGATGTAACCACTATAAAGGAACCAATAACTGTTTTGGATCTGATTCTGAAAATTTTATCCCATCTAACCAATTCTGGTCTTTAGGCTTAGGAGGTATTTGTTCATTCCATGTTCTTCCTGTTCCCTCCTTAGTAGGGGCCAGTACAAACTCTCTACATCATCACTGAATATAATTCAGTGAATGAATGGGGACCTAAGCAGTGAGAACCCAACAGAGAGCCAGGACTTCCAGTGATGATGACCTTGGCACCTTTTCCTATACGTCTTTAATTATGTGTATGCTTTATCCATGTGTTTCAATGATGGTTCCCTTTCTTCCCCATTCTAGTCTCAACATGTACACCTTTTCTCCTAAGTACTTGGTACTATTTTCTGTGTTTCTTGTTCACAGCATCATAAATGGAAAGAGTGCTGGATTTAGAACCCAGAGGACCTAAGTTCAAATCTCTTTTCTGCCACTTAGTAATAAAGAGATTTTGGACAAGTCATTTAACTTCTTTAAACCTTAATTTCCTCTTCCACAAAATAGGATTTGACAAGAGGAATTATAAGACCGTTCACCTTGAGTTTTATGAACCTATCATCATTGTGCCAGAATTGACGTTTCTCATAGACATTCTCAGGCAGTCAGTAAACACTTCAATGCTTACTATGCCAGACTATGCCAGGCATACAGAGAAACTTAAAAGTCCCTGTTTTTGCTCACAATCTAATGAGAGAGACATGTGAACAACTATGTACAAACAATCTATATTCTTGGAAATAATCAAGAGGGAAGACATTAGAATTAAGAATAATTGAAAAAGACTTCCTGCAGAAACCTAGGATTTTAAAATCCTGGGATTTTAGCTGTCACTTGAAGGAAACCAAGGAAGCCAGTAGGTGGAGATGAGAAAGGAGAGCATTCCAAGCAGAGGGGACAGCCAGAGAAAATACCTGGAGCTGAGAGATGGAATATTTTGTGTGATGAAGAGCCAGGAGACTAGTGGCATTGGATCAATTTGGGAGAGGAGAGTATAAGGTTCAGGACAATTGGAAAGGTGAGAAGAGCCTAGGTTGTGAACATCTTTGAATGTCAAATAGAGAATTTTATATTTGACCTGGAAGTTAGGGAGCTACTCTCATATACTCTTTTTCACTCACCTGGCCCTCAACTTAGTTCAGGTACTTATCACTATATAAATATCATCATAATCAAGACATATGGATTAATTCCTTCACAAAGTCCTACTCTGCCTCATTGTGTTAGGAAGTGATTCTGAGTTCTCAAAGGCTATGCTAGTAAAACACAAGCTCTAGAAGATTCTACAACAATGGAAAGGCTCTGAATATAGTCCCAGTCACAGAACAAGTCTCCTTTCCAAGAATATGCCTTCTTGTGACCAGTTGGTGGTAAATTTTTTGGCAGCCCGTGAAACAAAATACAAAATGGCCCTCATTCACATGCAGCCTCCTTCCAATAATAATGTAATGGTGGCAAGAGTAGTAAAAGGGGACAGAATATGCCAAGAATCACATTTTTTTTAGATTTTTTTTCTTTATTTTATTTCAGTAACAACAAATAAGTTTTCCAAGGTTACACGATTCATATTGTCTCTTCTTTCCCTGTTCCCAGTGTTGACAAACAATTTCACTGAGTCATACATGTATTATCACTCAAAACCTGTTTCCTTATTATTCATTTTTGTAATAGAGTGATCTTATAAGACCAAAACCCCAAATTGGATACCCAAATAAACAAGTGATATATCATATGTTTTCTTCTGCATTTCTACTCCAACAGTTTTTCTCCAGATGTGGATAGCATTCTTTTTCACAAGTCCCTCAGAATTATCCTGCATCTTTGCATTGCTTTTAGTACCAATCTATTACATTTGATCATCCCACTATGTTTCAGTTACTGTGTATAAATAATGTTCTCCTGGTACTGCTTATTTCCCTTCATATCAGTTCATGTAGGTCTTTCCAGTTCTTAAATCATCCAGTTCAGCATTCCTTATAGTATTCAATCACTATCATATACCATAATTTGTTCAGCCATTCCCCAATTGAGGGATATCCCCTCATATTCCAATTTTTTGCTGCCACAAAAAAGTGCAACTATAAATATTTTTGCATAAACAGGTCCATCCCCATTTTTTTTATCTCTTTGGGATACAGACCTAGTCGTGGTATCACTGGATCAAAGGCAGGCATTCTTTTAAAGCCCTTTGTGCATAATTCCAAATTACCATCCAGAATGATGGGATCAATTCACAACTCCACTAGCAATGCATTATTGTCCCAATTTTGCTACATCACCTACAACATTTAATATTCTCCTTTACTGTCATATTAGCCAATCTGCTAGGTGTGAGGTGGTACCTCAGAGTTGTTTGGATTTGCATTTCTCTAATTAGGAGGGATTTAGAACATTTTTTTCATGTGATTATTAATAGTTTTGATTTCTTGATCTAAAAACTGCCTATTCATATTCCTTGACCATTTGTCAATTGGGTAATGACTTCATTTCTTATAAATTTGACTTAGTTTTTTACATATTTGAGAAATTATATCTTTTTCAGAGATTTTTAATAAATTTTTCCCCAGTTGTTTCCTTTCTAACCTTTGTTGCATTAGTTTTGTTTATATATAAACTTTAAAATTTAATATAATCTAAAATTATTCATTTTACTTCTTGTAATATTCTCTCTCTTTGATCTTAAATTCTTCCATTCTTCATATATCTGATAGGTAAACTATTCTACATTTGCCTAATTTACTTATATCACTCTTTATGTTTATATCACATACCCATTTTGACCTTATCCTGGTATAGGGCCTGAGATATTGACCTAAACCTAATTTTTGCTATGTCCTTTTCCAATTTTCCCCAGAAGTTTTTTGTCAAATAGTAAGTTCTTAACCTCAAAGCTGGGATCTTTGGGTTTATCAAAAACTAGATTGCTGAGGTCATTTACCCCTACTCTATTCCATTGATCTACCCTTCTGACCTTTAGCCAGTACCAGAACATTTTGATGATTGCTATTAGTAAATTTGAAGAAGAAGAAGAAAGACAGCACTTTCAACTCAGGGACAATTTCATTGTATAGTGGAAAGAATAGTAGACAGGATCTAGGGTGGACATTAGACAAGTCACTTAATCTCCCCAAGACTCATGTTCTTCCTCTTTAAAAAAGGATGTTTGGACTAGATGATCTCTAATGTTTCTAGCTTGAATCCTATAAGCCTGTAGATGAATTGGGCCTTGAAGAAAGAAAAGCATTTTAGCAGGCAACTGGGGAGGGCCATGGCTTTTTCCTACTCTGCAGCAGGAAGGTGGAAGAAGGCACAAAATTGAGGAATATGTAGTAGTCCATTTTGGCTGCAGTGTAAAGCATATAAAGATAAGAAGTATGAAACAGGGTTCAAAAGGCCCATTTAGGAACTTAAAGGGCCAGCTAGGTAGAATAACAAATAGGAGAGCCAGGACTGGAGTTAGGAGGATCCAAATTCAAATGTGATCTCAGATATTTTCTACTTGTGTGACCTTGGGAAAGTCATTCAATACTGATTGCCTAGTCCTTGCTGCTCTTCTGTCTTAGAATTGATATTAAGATTTTTTTTAAAGAAGAAAAAGAAAATTATGGAGGGAGGAAATAGAGAGAGCCTTGAATCAAAAGTTCAGGAATAAATGAGTTTCTAAAGTATAGTTTTCTGATTGGAACTGAACGTGGTTATAACTTAAGAAGAGACCTCTTGCCTGGCTCAGTTTTCAGTGGTACTTGTCCCTACTTTCATTTCTTCACCTAAGCTCTGCATAGAAAATCCAACCCTAATGTTTCCTTTTTAAAGTACTTTGGTGGTGGTCCCTCTTAGTAGGAAATAGGACCCAGTGAGCTTCCCTCTGATCCTAGAGGGGCTAGGGATGGTTCTAGACTGTCTTCCACCTTCCTTTGTCACATCCAGCTGGCTTGTAAGAAATCCTAGCTTGGTGAGTCAAGACTTTAAGGCAGGATGTGTAGAACAGTGGAAAGGGCAATGGACAGAGAGATCAAAGACCTGGGTTCAAATCCTTGCTCTGCCACATATTTTCAACCTGTATGGCCTTAGACAAGTCATTTATGTTACAAGACTTAGAGCCAAAATAGACTATAAAGATTATCCCTTCTAGTCTTCTACTGTAGTTGAGGAAAGGAGTCTCAGAGGGGTGTTAGTGCCTTAGATAGGTTGCATAGGTAACACGTAGCAGAGCACAGATTTGAAATTAGATTTTCTGACTCGTAATCTTTTTTGCATTATTCTGTAGAAACATATACTTCTTTGCCTCTTAACTCCTCTAGGACTCAGGCTTCTCATCTGTGAAGTAGAGTTGAATTGATTTAAATTCCTCCTATACCTCTAAAATCCCATGATATCTCCCTTATGGATCCTTTCTTTTCTTTACCTCTGCCTTTTTAGGATTTTGAATTTCCTGTAGAGGGAAGTACAAAGCAGGAGTGAATGGCCACAGGGCTCATCACAGCCTGGTTTCAGGTGAGTTGGGTTTTCCTCTTTTTTTCTCCCACTGATGGATTCAAAGGGTAAAAAATATTTCCTTAATATACTCTATAGCTTCTTTGTCCAGCAACATTAAACTTTATATTGCCCTTTATCCTTGTATCATTTGCTATATTAGCCCAATATTTTTTGCCAAATACCAACCCAGGATTACTCTATATTACATATTACATCCATATTCTCTGCTTTTACTTGCTGTATAGCTAAGAAACTCCGAGAAATCAAATAACTTATTTTTAAATTCTAATTTAATTTAATTTTAAATGGTTCAACTCCATATTTATGTTATTTCAACTGTACCTGTGCTGCTGCATGGCAATCCTTTTACTCTTTCCTAATTGACTTTCACAATTATCACCACTCTTTTCTCCTCAAGACCCTTATAGTGCTTTTGTAGTCTGAGCAGAAGATGCTACCTCTTTCTTTACTGAGAAAATGAGGCCATCAGCTGAGTTCCTTCTTCTCTCCTATTACATACTTTGAAAACTCCCTATAAAATCCCTCATTCTCTCCTCTCTTGCTTTAGTTTGAGGAAAAGATAACTTTTTTCTTGCCAAGATTAGACTTTCTCCTTGTACCCCTCTAGGAGCTTATCCCTTTAGATCCATTATTTTTTCATCTTTAAGCTTTACTTTTCGTTGCTTCTCATAGGATCACAATGGAAACAGTGATATTAAAATACAATTGTCAAAATGTTAAAAAGCCATAATTTGTGATATTTGTACTTCTTTATGGACAATTCATTTAAGATATGCCCAAGTTGAAGTTAAATTTTATTTTTGAAAGGAGTAAGTATGAAGGCTATTTTTATTAACTTGACTAGAATGATAAATTATGGGATAGGCTTTGACAAGGAAACACATAGCATATTGGTCATCCAAGCATTTAAAATTTTTTTGATGGTTATAATTGTTGAATTTTAGTTTGCAAAGATAAGCTTTTGTAAATAGAGTTAACATTTTCACAGCTTCCTTTTCAAGAAAAGGATAAACTTTTCTTAAGGTCCACCAGAGTTCTCCTAAGACTTTTTGAATGAAACTTAAGTTGAAGTTTCTTATTCTAATTTTCATCTTTGGTCAAATCAACACCTTTGTTGTAGTTTATATCAGAAAGAAGGTGATTACAAATCGTCAGCTCAGTTTTAATTTTATGAAGATAGAAATAACTTTTGACAGAGAACTTTGCATCTCAATTTCATTTTGATAAAATATTCCTGCAACATTTTAAATTTTGTAAGGCTATTAGCTTTTACTCTCTTCTTCCATATTGGAAGCTTAGCCAAGAAAGATTATATATTTTAGTAGTATCCATAATAGTGACTTTAGAATCTTGGAATGAAAGATTTTAGGTAAGCCAACCAATGGAGAAAGCCCTTTTAAAAAATGTTCTGAGTAGATTTTTTTTCTTTCAAAAAAGGTAAATCTTCTGCAACTAAGGTTCAAACAGACTAACACTTGCCCTCTTGAAAGCCAGTGAACTTCTTTCTGAGTGTGGTTTATGAGTAAAAGATGAAACGATTATCTCATTTGCTGTCCTAATTCCCTCAGTTCCCTATGCTTCATATTTTGTTCCAATTTATTTTTTTTTAACCCTTTTCTTCCACCTCAGATACAATACTATGCATTGGTTCCAAGGCAGAAGAGTGGTAAGGACTAGGCAATGGGGTCAAGTGACTTGCCCAGGGTCACATAGCTAGGAAGTGTCTGAGGCCAGATTTGAACTTAGGACCTCCCATCTCTAGGCCTGGCTCTAGATCCACTGAGCCACCCAGCTGCCCCTTTGTTACAATTTCTTAAAAAAAACTTTTTGTTGAGTTGATTCAGAGACCTGTATTAGAGTATTTTGTGTAATAAAGAATAAAAAAGAAGATAAAAAGGACAATTCAGCAAAACTAACCAATGTATCATTGAAGTTTGTTGGTATAAGTCCTGGAATTTTGATGGCTTAATTTATAAGAAACTTTCTGACTTTATAATTTGAGCCCATCTTTTGCTTTTCATTGAAATAAATGAGAATGTTGGGAAGAGAATCTGGCTTGTGGAAGATGAAGTGTCTGGCTTTGGAGATATTCAGTATTTTATGGTAGAAATCACAATAGATCTACAGTATACACTATATGTTGAGGCATTAACAGACTATGACGCTGTTGGCTCTTTGTGAGTTCATAGCTTTACTGGACACTTCCATACCATCAATGACTGCTTAAATTCTTTAATCATCCCTTCCTACAAATATAGGCATCATTTCTTCCATGCTATTTCCTTTTACTATTCTTAAACCCTGAGTTATGAGTCCTCACCTCTCCTTAGAATGGATCCTACTAGACCACTGAGATTCGATTTCCCTCCTCTTACTCACCTAAATTATTACTGACCCTCATCGGTTATCTCTGGGTCATTGTAGTGAGTTTCCTCTCCTCATTCTTACATAACTTATTTATCTTCTAGCTGTTAGCAAGTCTTCCATTTTCTGCTTTGCAAGATTTCATCTGTGTCCATAAAGTTTAGCAGCTTTCCTTACTAGACCTTTCTTCATAACTGTGTTATCCAATTTGTTCTTTATAACTTAAAATAGTGATGAAGTGGGAGGGGGTGGGCTTGTGGGCAGGGATTCCATTATGCTAAATTTGATGAAAACAGGAATTATCTTCTATTTAATCTTGTGAAATTCTTTTTTCAACCTGAGTCCAAGATGTTATACATATCCATATTATTTCTTACTGGGTTTAGCCTACATTCTAACTTGTGTTCTCTAAAAATTTCATTAACTTGATCTCATTGTGTAAGGAGTTTTATGTGTGTCAGAATCTCATTCCTAGAATATTCTTGTTTCCTCAGTTGTAAAGAGTTTTGAAAATCTAGCAGATGCTTAATTTAATTTGTCACTGGGGTCTTGCTATGAGAGTCTTTATTGATATGTTCACAAAGATAGCATGCTTCTGATTCCTCTTTCCAGAGGAAAGGTCTGCATTTTGTTGAGTCAAAAACATGTAGCTTCCTTGTACTGACTGATACTGCTGTGCCTTCTCTTTAGAGGTCCTGGATATCGATGAACTGGGACTGCATGGCTCTTAATATAAAGCACAAAACCCAGGCTCTGTGTTTTTCCCCGTAGGCAAGAGAGCAAGTTTCCAAACCACATATGATCTCCCAGTTGGAGCAAGGAGAAAAACCCTGAATGATAGTGTAATAGGGAAATAGGCTTTAAGAGTACGAAAGCAGATTTAGCAGGCAGGCTAAGGGCAAAACCTTGGCTGTCAGTCATGGACATTCTGAATGGAATGCAGTGGAAGAGAGAGGACAGAGTGAGCTGACAGAACTGGAGTAAGGGGGGTTTGGAGCTGTTGTCCAGCCTGCTGTGACTCTGTGAGCTGTGGATATTTGGGAGTGCGAAGAAGATTGGAGATGCCATCTATCAAGGCAAACCTAGGTTGAGAGAAGTGTCTGCACCTGGTGGACAGCTTGAAGACAGACTTCCCTCCCTAGTGTTCATTGGATTACTGGCTGAGCAAGGATTTGGTTCCTGTACCCTGAAGTCATCAAAGGATCAACCTGGTCCAGTTGTGAGAATCCCAACATCCTAGCCATCTCTAGCATTCAGCCAAGGTTGTCTGCCTGAGTGAAGCTAGTTTATTAGTGAAGCTGATAGTCATCCCAATCCTTAGGATTCTATTTGTCGGTTAGCTGAGTTTTAGATATACCTCAGCCACTTCTCTCACCCAGAAACTATTAACCATTAAACTGTGTTATAGATAATTCTTGTGTCTTCCTCTACTCTCAAGGAAAGAGCCCACTGTTAGTTATTTTCTTAAGCCTGAGTTTCCCTGGCTAGGATTGTGACCAGTATAACTGTCAACTGTCATTTAACAACTAGTGTGTTTCACCTAATCCTACGTCCCTTGTGCAGGTCTCCAGGTAACCTGTGTCACTCCTGTCACTTGTGGGTGTGGGGGAGAGAAAGGTATAGGAAGAGGGAGGAAGTTCACTCTTTGGCAGTTAACCTATACTGGAAGTGAGAGAATTCTTTTGAGCCCCTCAGTGGTTGGTTGAGACTTGAACATTCCGAGCCAATAAGTGAAGATTGCTCCCTCACTGAATTCATTGATAAACACCTCTTAAGTTCTGATAGTACTCCTAGATATTTTTAAAGCCTCAGGGAAAGGGTTTTAACTATTTTCCTTGCAGTTTTTCCCTGTTTGGTGTAATTTTCATTCCTTGTTTTTTATCTTGTGGTTATTATTGTTAAATCTTCTTGTAATTCATTGTAAATCTTACACTGTGGCTTATAATAATACTATTGAGATAACACCTAGTGTATTTGTGATTCCAATATTGGCAAGGGCAGTTATGGAGGATATGATGGACTATTGTTTGTATTATTTATGGCAAGTATTGTATTGTATCCTCTACCTAATTTTAAGGTTATTCCAAAATATATTAAATTATTTATTAATGTTGAAGTGGCTAAACCAATCTGGGAAATGGTTGTATTGGACATAGTGGTACATGCACCTATGCTACTATTATGTTTGTATTTACTTTATAGAGTAAGATGGATTTTTAAGTGTATAATGTATACCTTACAGGTTATGGTACAATGGTTATGCAAAGAATCTGAAATTAAGTTAATGCTTAAGCTACTATAAATACAAGTACAAAACATGGAGGTATATATGCAACAACACCAGCAACAGGACAAAGGCTTTGGATGTGCACAGTTTCCTAATGCAAATCAGGATAAGGCTTGTGGGGAAACAAAGGCAGATAGGGAATGAGAAGCACACAATACTGGTGAAGTGCCAGTAAATTTTTTCCCTTTGAGAGATCTCCCAGTGGTTTTGGATGACGGGATCTTCCATGCAAAGCAACATACACAATTTAGGCCTGAGGACATAGAATCCATCAAAAGGAAGGTCCCTGAATTTTATGATGACCGTAGAAAGTTCATTATAATCTTATGATCAGTGGTAAAGACCTTTGATCATGATTTTAATGATTTTTGGTTTATCCTTGGAGAACTATTATCCAGACACGATAGGCAAAAGTTCATTGAAGAAACACGGAACACTCAGGGCTTAACACCATGGCCTAAGAATTGGGAGGAGCTAGATTTGAATTTGATGCCCATTTACCGAATGTTAAAACAGGCGAGGAAATAATTTTTAAAAGTCCTAGAGAATAACTCCTAACAACCTAATGTGTGATCTAAATTTGAGAGAGTAAGGCAGATAGGTCAGGAAATACCAGCAATGTTTCTTGATCAGATCATTAAGGCCACAGAGACACAATTAGGCCTGGATGTCCAATATGATACCACCTTAGACCACATAAAAAGAATTTTTGTAAAAAATGCTGTTCTACAAGTGAGGAGATTCTTTGTTGACAGCTGCCCAGATTGGGAATTGTTTGCTTTAGATGACCTGAAACAAAAAGCCACCTATGTGTTTGCACAGGAAAAGGACAAAATTAATGATGAAAAGGATGCAATTATTGATAGTCTCTGGAAACAACTGAAAGAGGCTAGTGGCAAGGCAAAAGAAAAGGAAATTAAGGAAATCAAGGTGGTGGCTGCTTTGAGGGCATTAGAAGGGAAGAGTGATAATTAAAGAAGTAATACAAAAAGGAATACAAGATACCAAGGGCCTAGGAGGTGTTATTTGTGCAACAGGGTTGGGCACCTCGTAAAAGAATGTAGATTTAGAAGCCAATATGATAGGCATAGGTACAATAACTACAGAAATTATAGGTATAACAATAATTATGGTTATAGGAGAAATAATTGGAACAGTGGAAGTAATTTTGGGTACAACAAAATAGGTTCATATGTCAAAATGCCTGTTGCCAGGGGATGCAAGCCCCAAATATGACCACAATGCAGGATTTCATTAGAACTGGTGTACATCCAAAATATAGTCAGGTTGTATCTGAGAATGTTAATCATGGTAATCAGAATGGATGGACAGCTTCATTATGAAGGTATGCCTGAAGTTCACAAGTAATTAATCAAACAAATGGGAATAAAGTGAATATTGATGAAATTGTATATGTTAAAGATAATAATAATGTAATTGTAAATAATGGGTTGGTGCATTTGGTGTTAATAATACTTTAATTGGTGTTAATAGTAATTTAATTAATAGTGGTGATAATTTAATCAATGTTAGTGGTAATTTATATGGAATCAATAATAATTTGATCAATGTAAATGGTAATTTAAAGGGAATTAATGATAATTTAAGTAGTGCTAGTGCTAAATTAACTAAATTACATGGTGTTATTGGTGTAAGTGGTAACTTATTTAATGTTAATGGTAATTTGACTAATGTTGATAGTAATTTGCCCAGTATTAATAGTAATTTACATAATTTTAATAGTAATTTAACTGGTGTTTGTAATAATTTGACTAGGATTGATAATAATTTACTTGTTGTTGATAATTTAATTAATGTTGTAATAATTGTGAGAAAAAGGAAATTGTGTTGTAAATTGTGTTAGAAATTCTAGTGATTGTGTAGTTATGGAGAATAATGAGAATTGTGATTTGATTAAGGCTGATTTAATTGTAAATAAGGACAATGATACCAGAATAGAGGTGAAAAGGACAAAAGGTGCAAAATCCTGAGAAAATTCTGTAATTTAAGATGATGTTAACTTGGATGGACAGTAAATAGCTAAGCTTTGTTCTGATGTTACTGTTTTAACCCCTGTGTTGGAAAGTTTTCAACCTCTAAATAGCACAGAACCACATGATTTTTGTTACTATTAGAGACCAGATTTATGAACTTGTCATTGATACGGTAGATAGTAAATCAGTTTTGCAAAGTTTTCCTGAGAATTGTAGAGCTGTTGGTACAATGGATGTGGTTGTTGCTACAGGCATAACTCAGAAAGTAGCTAAATTACAACCAAAAATGATAACTTTTGGACCTTTATCTGTGGAGCACACATTCCTTTACATGCCTGGATGTCCCATGAATCTTTTGGGCAGGGATTTGCTGTGTAAATTGCGAGGTACAATTCAATGTATTGAATCTGGTGATATTTCTTTACATCTCCCAGAGGAATCTTTGAAGGCCTTTCCATTGCTTTTCTTAGATTCCAACAGTACAGAGGATGACTTAGGTACTATCTATCCAATATCTGAGTATATATACCTAAGGACTTGGGGTCAAAATCATCCATAGATGTTGGGTTATTAAAATCAGCTACTCCAGTTAGGGTGAGGACGAAGGAAGGACCAGTTCCTTGTGTGCCTCAATATTCCTTGACTAAGGAAACAATAGAAGGTATAAGACAAATCATTGAGTACCTAATCCAACAAGGGATAATTATACCTTGCTTTTCTGAGATCAATACACCAATTTTGCCAAAAAAAATCCCAAATTAGGTGAAAATGGAAGACCTGTCTACAGATTTATCCAAGATCTGAGGGTGGTAAATGATTATGTCATCAAAACACACCCAGTGGTGCCAAGTCCAGCTGCTATAATTTCTTCCATTCCAAATCAGGATAGATATTTCACCATGGTAGATTTATGCTCTGCATTTTTCTCAATACTAATTCATGAGGATTCTCAAAAGATCTTTGCTTTCACTTGGGAGAAAACTCAGTGGACGTGGACAAGACTTCTGCAAGGTAATACTGGCTCACCTAGCCAGTTCTCTCAAATTTTAAATTGTGATGTAAAAACAACTAAGTTCAAAGATAGTAAATTGGTGCATTTTGTGGATGACATTCTTTTAGCATCCCCAAATGCAAAGATGTGTCTTAGAGATAGCAAGATTCTTTTGATTGAGTTGTACAGTGAGGGCATAAAATCTCCAAGGCAAAATTACAGTGGGTTATGCCTCAGGTGCAATATCTTGGATTTGTGTTGTTAGAGGGTTCCAGAAGTATCACACAAAAGAGAATAGCAGACATCCAAAAATTAAGTGCACCTAAGAATAAAACACAACTTAGAGTTATTCTTGGAACTGCTGATTTCTATAGACAGTGGATTCCTG
The DNA here is from genome assembly GCF_016433145.1 of Gracilinanus agilis. NCBI lineage: Eukaryota > Metazoa > Chordata > Mammalia > Didelphimorphia > Didelphidae > Gracilinanus > Gracilinanus agilis. Next base: position 77,886,887 of record NC_058131.1, read on the forward strand.
GATACAGTGAGATCACTAAATGTTTGACAGATCTGACCAGGAATACAGAAACAGAACCTGTGAAATTGAACATCATTTAGCCTTAGATAAAGAAGCCTTAAAGAAGCCATTTTATCTGCCCATGTGTTAGGAATCCCAGACTATGAGAAACCTTTTTAGCTGTCTGTGAATGAAACAAAAGGTATAGCTTCTGGTGTACTTACCCAAACTCTAGGACAAAGTTATTGTCTAATTGGGTATTACAGTTGTCAATTAGATTCAATAGCTGCAGGTAAAGTACCCTGTCTAAGGGGGGTAGCAGCAGCAGCTGTGTTAGCCCAGAAGTCAGCTGATCTAGTTTTGGGATGTTCTTTAATGGTCTATTATTCACATCAAATAGAGGAACTAAGGAGGAAATTTTGTACTCAAGTATTTTCTGACCAATGAATATCTAAGTATGAAATTATTCTCTTAGGTAGTGAGAATATCCAGTTGAAGAGATGTAGTGTATTAAATCCAGTTACTCTTCTTCCTGATTTACCAAAGAATGGTGAACCATTGCATGAATGTGTTGAGGTAGTAGATCTTGTGGATATGACTAGGATGAATTTAAAAGACACTCCAATTGAAAATCCAGACATGGTATTATTCACAGATCGTTCATCATATTTATGTAATGGAATCAGATGTACTGAAGCTGCAGTTGTCACAGAATTTGAGACACTGTGGTATGTATGGCTCATTACCTAGTTATCTTAGTGCACAGGGTGCGGAATTAGTGGCACTGAAGCAAGTCTGTCTTCTAGCTGAAGGTAAAAGTGCAAATATTTACATGGACTCTTGATATGTGTTCTCTGCCATCCAACAGGAAAGATCTGGAAACAATGAGGTTTTATTACTGCATTGGGAAAACCAATAGCTCATGCAGGAATGATAACTGAGTTGTTGGAAGCAATCCAAAAACCAAAAGAGCTGGCAGTAATCCATGGCAAGAGTCATACTTGTGGTTGAGATTCAGTCTCTAAAGGTAATCATAGAACTGATATCACTGCAAAGTATGCTGCCCAGAAAGCTCCAATTTATGTAATGAATTTAACATCTATTGATTCTGATGATCTAGAAAAAGCTTATGTAGACTCAGATATCCAGAAATGGAAGGACAAATTTGGAGCTAGGAAAGAGCATGGGATATGGATTACTGATACAGGACGACCATTGTTACCAAAAGACTTATATACCTATGTGTGTCAAGCCATCCATAAAAAAGGTCATTTTGATACACAAGCTGTTGTAGATTCCATCAAGAGACAATGGGTTGCACCAGGAATAAGTACTGTTGCAAATAAGATCTGTAATAGTTGTTCTGTCTGCCAAAAGTTCAATCAAAGTGCATTCAGAAAGAAAGGTTTGGGTGGTAGGCCTTTAGCATATTGTCCATTTGAGAGTTTACAGATTGATTACATCTGTATGCCTAAAACTGGAAGATTTTTGTCTTGTGATAGTTGATAGATTAACTAAATGGCCTGAAGCTTTTCCATCAAATACCAACACAGCAAGCTTTGTGGTGAAAGTGTTACTCAAGGAAATTGTGCCTAGGTTCGGTGTACCATTAACCATAGATTCAGATAAGAGATCTCATTTCACTGAGGATATCCTTAGAAGAGTCTATGAGAATCTAGGAATAACACCTAAATATCATGTTCCTTATCATCCACGAAGTTCAGGTCAGGTGGAGTGTATGAGTAGGGAACTCAAGACTATGGTTGGGAAAGTCTGTGTGGAAACTCATCTCAAATGGCCAGATATTCTTCTCATAGCTTTTTTTTACCTACATACAAGACCAAGAGCAGATCTACATATATCATTGTATGAGATGCTCTTTGAACATGCTCCACTACAAGCAAAGACTTGTAAGGCTGTTTATGCATCACTCTTAGGAGGTGATTGCCAAATTGCTTCATATTTAAGTACTTTCCAGCAGAGGCTAAGAGAATTATAAGATATGGGAATATTAATTCAATCTGGTCCATTGGATTATTTTCTTCATAATTTTCAACCAGGTGATATGGTCTATATGAAAAATTTTGCCAAAACATCGGCAACAGAAGAAATTTGGGTAGGTCCTTATATAATTGTGTTAGTTTCATCATCTTCTGTAAAGGTATTAGGTAGAGATTTGTGGTATCATTGTTCTTATATTAAATTAGCACATGGTATAGATAATGAAAATATAGAAATTGTTGATAATGAAGAAGAAGAAGAAATTGTATAAAATTAAGATCTTCCATCAATTTGAATCTGCAGTCAGAAAGTTGAGTAAGGAGAGGACCATTCCAGCAGAAGAGGGTGTTCAGATGGAAGAGGACATGGATGGATGAAGAGGATTCAGGATTCAAGTATATAACAGATATTGTACTAAGATTGATGAACTTATAAAATGAACTGATAAAGACTTTGTTTTGAAGTAATTTCCAAAGAAGAGGATTAATCATCTAACTAATGGACTAAGGTTTAAAAGGATTGTGGGTAATGTAAATAGTATCACTATATACTCATAGATATCCATCATTACACATAATACTATCAAGAACCTCAATGGAGAAATGGAGAAGAGGAGAAAAGGAGAGAAAAGGAGATTTCTTTGAAGAATGGAACATCATAAGGAGAAAGGGGATCTGAAGTTCTGGTAGGTATCATCCATCCAACAGTAACATATTGTAACACAACATAGCAAAGTAACAACATATCAAATCAGATACATAAAAACACAAACATGTTGTATTCCTTATGGAATAAAACAATATATAAATGCTAATAAAATTAGAATTAACTATAGAATAAGTAATTACTAACAATGGATAGTTAGTTACTAACAAAAGATTAGCTAGTTATTTGGTTAGTATTTAGTTAGACTAATATACTAATAACATAGGAGTAGTTTAGAATAGTTTAGGGAAATAGGTAATAGTATTAGATTAGATTAGAGGTACTAATATAAGATGTACTAATAATAATAAGAGGTATTAATATAGATATAAGGTACTAATGTACATTACAATGCAAATAATACAAATTGCATTTTATGAAGAACATATAACAAATTACAGATCATGTATCACAAAATAATGTAAATAGAAGTATAAATAAGTATAAATAGTGTGTGTATATTTTAAATTGTGTTATAGTGTATTTTATATATTTAAAAGGTATATATATCTATATTTGATGTATATACATTATGCATAAACAAATGTATGTAAGTATATCACATGTATATATTGTATGTATGCATCATATGTATATATATGTCTAGGTGTAAATTCTGTGAATAATTATTTCGATAGTAATTGAGTTATAATCATTTAAATGTAATTTGCATAAGTGAGTTTAATGTTTTGTTGTAATTTTGATGTAATGTTGTGTCAAATGTGTATTTTCCAAAATTTTTTGCATCTATTAGTAGAAGGTTTCTGTATTAGTATAGGAGTTGTGTTTAATGTTTTTGCTTGACTTTTGTGTTGATATTTCATATTTGTTGTTGATTTTGTTAGTTCTGTTGAAAATTTTGCTTTGTTATTTGTTATTCTGTACTTTGAACTCTGTAATTGTTCAATGTATTTTTCCCTTTACCTTTCCTTGTTGAAATCCCTAGAATAGGGTAGAGTGTTAGATAGGATAACAGAATTAATGTAGACTGTTATTTTGGGTTAGAATTTTACTTTAGTTTGTAGGGCACAAATACCACAATATTGTGTAGAAAACTATTTTGGCTTTGTGCAAGGGAGGGGACTGTAATAGGGAAATAGGCTTTGAGAGTACGAAAGCAGATTTAGCAGGCAGGCTAAGGGCAAAACCTTGGCTGTCAGTCATGGACATTCTGAATGGAATGCAGTGGAAGAGAGAGGACAGAGTGAGCTGACAGCACTGGAGTAAGGGGGGTTTGGAGCTGTTGTCCAGCCTGCTGTGACTCTATGAGCTGTGGATATTTGGGAGTGCGAAGAAGATTGGAGATGCCATCTATCAAGGCAAACCTAGGTTGAGAGAAGTGTCTGCACCTGGTGGACAGCTTGAAGACAGACTTCCCTCCCTAGTGTTCATTGGATTACTGGCTGAGCAAGGATTTGGTTCCTGTACCCTGAAGTCATCAAAGGATCAACCTGGTCCAGTTGTGAGAATCCCAATATCCTAGCCATCTCTAGCATTCAACCAAGGTTGTCTGCCTGAGTGAAGCTAGTTTATTAGTGAAGCTGATAGTCATCCCAATCCTTAGGATTCTATTTGTCGGTTAGCTGAGTTTTAGATATACCTCAGCCACTTCTCTCACCCAGAAACTATTAACCATTAAACTGTGTTATAGATAATTCTTGTGTCTTCCTCTACTCTCAAGGAAAGAGCCCACTGTTAGTTATTTTCTTAAGCCTGAGTTTCCCTGGCTAGGATTGTGACCAGTATAACTGTCAACTGTCATTTAACAACTAGTGTGTTTCACCTAATCCTACGTCCCTTGTGCAGGTCTCCAGGTAAGCTGTGTCACTTCTGCCACTTGTGGGTGTGTGGGTGTGCACACAATCTAGTTGTGAATATTACCCTGTGTTGGTAGTTTACCTATTTCAATAGAAAGCTCAATACTACAAGATGTCTGCTTAGGTAAGTGACCAGAGAAATGGTTATGAAGAGGTGAAATAATGGACATATTGATTAAGTAAGTATCATTAAAGTCCTCCTGACCTGTAGTGAAAACTAAAGGCACTAGCTTTATCTGATACCTTGATTGACTAAGTTAATAATAAGAGGAGGTTATGAGGGATATAGCAATTAAGGCAAGTTTCTTTTGAGGAAAGCTGTATGGTATGGCAGAAAGAGCATTGATTTAGGAAGAGCATGGATTCAGATGATGCCTCTCACTTAATATTCCTCAGTCTCAGTTTACTCACCAGTAAAATTCAAGGGTTGGATTAGATACCCTCCAATTCTAAATTTATGTTTATTGCTCTTTTATCTTATTAATGAAAGATGTTTAGCAATTGAATGCCTGGAGAAGTGGCTATCAGATCTTTCTACTAGAGAGAATAGCATGAATAAATGCTTTGACTAAAGAGGAACATGATATGTATCAGGAATAGTTAGGAAATTGGCCTGACTAGTGGGACTGAGATTTAGGATCATATTGTAGAGGGCGTTGATTGCCAGAGAGAAAACCAGGATTTACTCTGTAGTCTTTGAGGGGTGGGGGGTCATTGTAGGGTTCATAACAGGAAACTAACATTAAAACATCAAAGTATATAGATAGTAATAGGACAGTGATGGTCACATGAGTGTCAGAACTAGGAGAGAGCTGACCAGGGATCCAGAGGTTAAGGCCAGGACTAGAAACCAAGAAATCAAAATGTATTTTTAAAAAGTCTTGAATTAGGGGCCAGACAAAGTAGACCTCACTGGCCTAGGAATGTAGAAGATCCACAATTAAATCAAGACTAAGTAGAGAAGATCACAACAGATGGAATCAGCTTATAGGACTAAGCCTTATCTTTGGAAAAAGATTTTTTTTTTTTATTAGAGGCCCAGGTCCTATAAGCATATTCAGCAATCCAATAAACATTTTTTGAATGTACTCACTATGTTCCAGATATTGTAGTAGGCACTAATAATATAAAGGTGAAAATTTGTATAATTTTTCCTATAAATGATTGCTTTGTTAATGTGTAGGATTGATTGGGGATATGACATTCTCAGATAAACATAATACAAAATAGTGTTTCTGGGGAAAGCAAAGAAACAAAGTGTTCTAGGAAAAATTGTGGAGGAGAACCCTTTTAGTTAGGATAGGGATGTAAAATTTAAATATCCAATTTAATATTTAAAATTTAATATTAATTAAATGTGTGGGGTCACACACAAACTTTATCTCCAAAATGCAAAGACATAACGTGAGAATGAAAGTGGGATGCTGGGAAAGAGAGTTTGTGGGGAGAAAATTCTAATTATACAGGGATAAGGGCCGCTCAGGGCAACCAAAGCTAAACTTTGAAGGAAGAGAATGATTTTTAACAGGTGAAAAATAGGAAGGAGTGAGTTTCTAGGACCTTTACAGATAAATAAAGGCAGGAGGCAGTAGTTCAAATGAAAGAGAAGGCCAAGTATATGTAAGAAACATCTAGACAGTAGTGGAGTGATTGCTCATGGTTTTTAATTGTGGTTAGAATAGACATTGGTGAGCCAGGGTTACAGCTTCAAGACTAATTTCATGAGTTTGGGCACTTCTTCCACTAACACAGTTCGTAATGCTAATTCTTTAGCAGACTGCCTTCTTGAGTTGCTCTGATTTTTTTTTAAACCCTTATCTTCCATCTTAGACTATACTGTGAATTTGTTCCAAGGCAGAAGAGTAGTAAGGGCTAAGCAATAGGGGTTAAGTAACTTGCCCTGGGTCACACAGCTAGGAAGTGTTTGAGGTCAATTTACACTCAGAACTTCCCATTTGTAGGCTTGACTTTCAATCTACTGAGCCACCCAGCTGTCCCTTAGTAGCTCTTATTTAAAAATAACAATTATTACTTTGTGGCCAACCTTTTCATGATGATATACTTCAATATTATCCAGACTTGTCCTTATATAATAGTCATATATCCTGTTGCTGGGCTCATACACTAATCCTTCATAGTTTAATAGTTTAATAGAATCTTCCAGAGTTTGTGCTCCAGTTGCATTAGCTTTGAGAACAAAGACTATCTCCATACCATAATGAAGCTTTAGAGAAGGTCTTTAAGATAGGAGTGCTATTCTTAGAGACATGAAATTCTTATTGAAAATTACTTTAGTGGTGTTTAAGATTGATTGGGGTTGACCTTATGAGACTAGAGATAAGAATAGTCAGGGTTCTCTTACACTAACGCAGGCACAAAATAATAAGAATAATAAGTGCCTAAACTCTGATACTTGTAAGAATAAGAAGAGCCAGTAACCAGTGTTTGATAGAAGGGAGATAGAGAAAGTCTGTATGGTGAGTCTCTCTTCCAGGTCTCCCCTGGGACCGAATATATATTGAGAGGCGTTAAGGGGGTATCACCCCAAAACTGGGTGACCTGGATGTTTGTGCTGCCCCACAGGAGCTGGGGGCAAGGCTTCCCTATAAGAGGAGGTATGTGGTACACCAATCCGATCCTGAATAAGGACGGGGTTCACACAAACTTCCCCCCTGATCAGTTAATTTCACAGTGGGTGGTCTAGCTTCAAGATGGAGGCAGACCAAGCTGTGGTTCCCCTCTCCCTTGTTGTCTCTCAGGCACTTTGGAACACTTTCTGACTGATGAATAGCTTTCATTATTCACAATTCAGGGATTGGGGAGAAGGGTGAAGGGCAGAGGGATTTTGGGGAGCCCTCTTTGCTATTGTTATGGGGTCTGTCACTTGGGTGGGAACCCCAATGGTTCCCTCACCTAAGCTCCTCCCCTTTTCCTTCTTCTTTTTCTCTATTTCTGTCCTTTCCTATAATTATAAGTTTTGACTGAAAGAGGGTCTCTCTACAAGGTTGGGAATGGGTGAAGGAGAGTAAGAGATTGCTCCCAAAATGGAGTCCAAATTTAGCTGACTTGATGGTTGAAGTCTTGATGGGTGAGATGTGATGGAATGGTTTTAATCAGGGAATCAGGGTTTCAATTTCCAAAGATCCTCAGGAAGCCCTCAGGACTGGATCCAAGCTGGGATGTCCTACTCCTCTTTCCTCCCAGTCCTTCACCTGAAGACCTTTCCTCTCCTTCTTCCTCGGAGAAATTCCCAGAATTCTCTCTGGTCTCAACTGTTAGCAACTGTCAGCAACTGCCTTGTCTGGCTCCTTTTGTCCCATCCCCCTTGCACAAACCCCATCCTTACATACTAGAGTATTGCCCCAAATTACAATCCATCCTGTAATATTTCCCCTTAACCATATCACCTTTGTTTTAATTTATTCCTTTAAATATCCTGTACATGTCTCAGTTTGCTAGAATAGGCTTTTCTTATTCTCTCTGCATACTAGATTTGTTCCCATTTCCTTTTACAGTCACTCATGAGCCAGTCTTGTTGCTCCTCTGCTCCTTTTCTATTATCTCTTCAGATTTCAAGAATTTTTAAGAATTATCAGAGCTACATATACCATGATCTCACTGTTAATCTGTTTCATTCTACTATTCCCACTATAGAATTTCCTTTTCCCCTGCACATGGAAGAGAAGACATTTGTATTTTCAATTTCTTTCAGACTGGGAGGCTGACTCTGAAACTGGAGAGGCAATTCCTCAACAGGATATTTCTGAAAAATCATCATAGGAGATGATATTGGAAAAACTCACAAGTAATGATATATGGTACTCCAAGTTAGATCAAACTTGAGAATATGATGGCCAGTTAGACTCAGAAATCCAAAAGAAGGGAACAGCTGGGAGGCTCAGCGGATTGAGAGCCAGGCCTAGTGTCTGGAGGGCCTAGGTTCAAATCTGGCCTCAGACACTTCCTAGCTATGTGACCCTGGGCAAGTCACTCAACCTCCATTGCCTAGTCCTTACTGCACTTTGTCTTGGTACCAATATATAGAGAGCCAGCCCTATATTTTTGGGGGTTCTGAGTGGCTTTTAGTGGCGTTGGATTGAAAAGACCAGAAACAGAAAACTGAGAACAGCCAGACTAAATGTTTAGCTCATAGCTGCTCCAACATGCTATGAAGTCAGAGTTTATTATATACTGTTTTCACACACAGAGTTTATTATATACTGTTTTCACACAAAAGAACACAAAGAAAGAATCACATCTGTGAAGGGGTTACAACTCACATAAAAGAAAATCCTTGGAGGCTTCAGAGTAAAGATAGAACAGAAACCAAGGCCGAATTCCAACCACCAATTAGTAGGAAGTTAATTCTGGGAGCAGAAATATATTTCATAGAGATTTTTACTAATTGAGTCCTGTCCTCTTGATTTACAAGACTGCACTTGGTCAGATAAAGTCTTGTCTAGCTTTGTCTGTGTCCAGCCTTGACTATATTTTTTAGAGTTCAGGCTTCTTAATTATCAAGGAGAAAAATGGTTAACTCAGTAGCTGCTGGTCTGCTAAGGACTCAAAGCTTTCCAATAAGAATATTAAGAAAAGGTGGGGATCTGAAAATGAGTCAAAAGAGGAGTCTCAGATTTTTACCTTAGATGGCCCATTCTGTCTGCGTCCTGACATGCAGTGCAGAAAAAAAACATACACACAGTTTTACTTGCTGATGATTTTGTAATGGGATCCAGATAAAATATCTATTACAGACTCTATTTCTCTAAATGACTTCTAATAGCCTCCTGGAGGGGTCAAGTTGTTTTTGGATTAACCAACCTGCTGGTACCAGAGCTTTTCAGGGCTCAGGTGACCAGGACCAAACACAAAGAGTGCCTCAGCCTGGATTGGTCACGTAGGGAATCCAGATAACAGGCCCTCTCCTGACCCTATTTCTCCAATCGGCCTTCCACACCAATATACGGTACTGATTCTAAGACTGAAGGTAAGGGTAAAAAAAAATATGAAAGAGGTTTTTAAGAGAAGTGAATGTCACAGACAAGAAGAATCTCCTTGAGAAAAGAAATACTGAATATAACGAATTTGGAATAAATTTTATTGACCTTAATCCTTGTGTTCTTGTTTGACAACATAGTGTTCTTCTTTGATAGAGGCACAGTGAGTATGATTCGTGTGGTGAGCACTTTAACTGAAATTCTGACATAATTAAGTATCAGAGAATCTGTGCAAAGAAGAAACTCTATGAATATAATATGATGGGATATATTATCCAATGATAAGTCATCCCTTATTAAACATCAAAGAATTCATACTGGAGAGAAATCCTATGAATGTATTGAATGTGGGAAAGCCTTTATGGACAGATAATCTCTTTTTTGACAATGGAGAATTCATATTGGAGACAAATCCTATACATGTAATAATTGTGGAAAAACATTGAGTGGAGCACGGAACTCACTCAGTTTCACAGAATTCATAATGGAGAGAAACCCTATGAATGTAATGAATGTGGAACAACCTTCAGCAATAGGTCAGAGAAACCTTATGAATGTCAAGAATGTGAGACAGCCTTTAGTTGACAGATAATCCCTTACTAAACATCAGGGAATTCATATAGGAGAGAAACCCTAGGAATGTAATCAGTGTGGGGAAGCTTTTAGATACAGTTCAGACCTTGTCAGACACCAGAGAGTTCATAGTGGAGAATAATGCTTAGAATGTGGATAAAATAAAACTTTGTATTTTATATTGAGTGTTTAAGTATTTCAGAGTTATGATGTCACAGTTTGTCACCAGCTCTGAATTTGTTTGAAGTGGTCGATGGAATTATTTTTGCATTTCTTTCTTTCTTTCCTGTGATATAGTAAAGAAAAGTGTAAATTAGAAACATTGAACTTTGAAATTATGAAACTATTTATTGATCTAAACTATTCACCGCCCCCAAATGCACCTGTGCCCATCACCGCCCCCCTGGATCGCTGCAGCACCCACCAGGGGGCAGTGGCACCCACTTTGGGAATCACTGATTTACAGAGTTCCTGGTCAGGGAACCAGGATCATTATAGAATATACTAGCTACTGAAGAACGAATTCATATAGATTATCAGAGGGTTAGTCAATAAACATTAAGTGCTTCCAATGCCAGGCACTGTGCTAAGTCCTGGGAATACAACGAAAGGCAAAAGATAGCCCCTTTCCTCAAGGAGCTTGTAATTTAATGGGGAAAGACACCTAAAAAGAATCCAAAAAGTGGGAAGAGGGGAGGCAGGGGACCTGGACTCAGGGACATGATGAAATCCTGCAGCCAGGTGGGAAATCATGAGCTATCTGCCCTAGGCTCCCCTCCCCCTACTAGAGTATCTGGGGAGAGCTCTTATGTTAACCCTCTACCCCCTCCAGAGGGAGAGAGGGCCCAAGAGGCAGGGTGTGGGGGGGAGGTTTGTGTCAGAGAGCTGATTTGACCTTGCAGGAAGATGAGTTTCTGGAGAAGTCCAATGAGACAACCATGAAGGAAGTGGCTTCGTTACCATACTGAAAACATTTTGGCATGATGGACCTGGGATAACAAACCATAAAGAAAATGGAGCTTTTCGGTAGAATTATTGAGGATTGAGGCAAAGGACTAGGTGGTCTAGGATAATCCCACAGAGTGTCACAGAGTGGACAAATCAATTCCTTGAACAGAGGTCATTTTGATGGATACCACAAAGTTGAACCTAATTGGGGAGAAATCCATTGAGGAAGGCAGGTGATTCATCTGTTTTGGGCCTTCACTTGATTATCCAGTGAAGCCCAGGAGTCTTGATTCACAACAGATAGGAACATATAGCAATCCAGGCAATTCTAAGGATCTGGCAAATCAAGGCAGGTATGATCAAGGAATGACCTTTGTTATCATTGGAGAAGGTCCTGGAACATAGAATCTAGAGTGGTGAGACTTAGATCTGAGACTGCTGCAGAGCTCTCTGGGAAGTCATCGACAAAGACAGAGGCCACAGGTGGGGAACCTATAAGGTATATATTTTTTATTCCAAGTCCAGTGTTTGTTGTATTATAATCCACTATTTTTCTTGTACTCTGTCCAAGAGGGGTTTGGGTAAATGTGGCTAAGGAGAGTATATCTGACATAATCTGGGTATAGCCTTCTATGGGTCCTGGCAGAGAGAGACAGACAGAGAAACTAAGTTTAGGTAAAGCAAGATCTCTGCCTGGAGGGCATTAAAAGGCCATAAGGTTATTAAAAGGCACACTCATCGCAAAATCTGAGACTGAGACGGTAGAGTTGTCATTGTGTCCTGACCTAGAGAAAGTAACAGGAAGGGAGACTGGCAAATATAGAGCTACTTATCAGTGGAGGATGATTTATCTTCTCCCACTCCTTCCTCTTTTATGCAGTTTAATTTTTGAACCCCATTGTAAAACTTTACTTTGATTTCTATTGAATTTCTGAATATTAGATTTGACCTATTTTTTAAACCCTTAACTTCTGTGTATTGGCTCCTAGGTGGGAGAGTGGTAAGGGTGGGCAATGGGGGGGGGGGATCAAGTGACTTGCCCAGGGTCACACAGCTGGGAAGTGTCTGAGGTCGGATTTGAACCTAGGACCTCCCGTCTCTAGGCCTGACTCTCAATCCACTGAGCTACCCAGCTGCCCCCCATGGCCTATTCTTTTGAGATCTTTTTGGATCCTAATTCTGTCATCCAGCATATCATTGACTCCTACAAGCTTTATGCAATGTGAAAATGTGCTGTGTATGTTATCTCTGTTCATCCAAATCGTTGATAAAAAAGAACAGAGTCAAAGTCAAGATCCTTGAGTCATTAAACTATCCAAACTGATAATAATTATTTATAACAATTTTTGGAGTCTGACCATAATCAGATACAAGTCCACCAAATCAGTATCTTTTTGTCACATGCAGAAGAATATTTAAGGTAAACCCTAAAAAACTTAACTGACTTAAGTGAACTTTGAAGTTTCTGGGCAGAATAATAGAAAGCCCTTGCTCCAATTACTGTAACCACATCCTCACAATACATTATTTATTCCCAGAATATTACTACAACTCTGCCATTGTGCCCCACTAACACAAATTTATCCTTCCCTTCTCTGACTTCTGTTTTTTGCAGTCCAGCATAGAAGACTATAAAAGATCTGTTTGTACTCTGCTTGAGAAGAATGTTTTTGTGGCATAGGTGCTTGCTGCAGCTGCTCAAATAAACAAGGGTTTAACTAGCCACAAATCAACACCTTTGTGTGCACAATAAGTCCATATTTCTTCAATTCTTTTATTTGTGTCTCCAAGGTAAACCTTGTGATCCGTCCTTTCATTTTGCTGCAACTTTCTTCAGATTTATTATATCACAAGAATGTAACATCCTCCATAAAGCCTAAATGGTTGACTCATTGTAGTGTGGAAGTGACCTGGGTCTTGAAGCCCATTCCAGGGGAGTATAAGATCTGGCAGATTGTAACAATCTGGTAAGACTTTGAGAGTATCAAAGCCAAGATAATTTGCATTCTAAGGTCTAAGCATGGAGAGGCTTGATACCAGTAGGCTCGCTCCTTGGTGATGAATTTTCCTGACCTTGGCAATCCACAAAATGAAGGAAAATATAGTATGGCTCTTAGTCCTTTATGACCACTTACATTTCTGAATTTAATGGTGACAGTATTAGAAAAGGGGGCAGTGCGTGCTAACAATCACATGTTTTTTAGACTTATTAACCTTGACTTTCAAAAAAATTCTTAAGAAATTTTTTTTGTTGTATATTAAACAATCAGGAACAACTATGAACATCTTAATATAAAAAAATCACCAGAAAAGGACTCCATATAGGGGAAAGTAAAGGAATTTTAAAATATAACCTACCATGTGCCAGATATTGTCCTAAGTGCTTCAAAATATCTCATTTGATTGTCCCAATAACTGCAGGATAGGTGCTATTATTATCCCCATTGTTGAGTCAAGGAAACTGAGGCTAACAGAGTTTAAATGACTTTATCAGGATCACACAGCTAGCATCTGGTGAAATAGGATCTATTAAATGCAACTTATTTTATCTACTTATGCTCAAAGTCTCGTACTGAGGTTTTTTCCCTTCTGACATTTTTGGAAATTTTTGTCCTTTTCTCTTATTTTCCTGTCTTTCCCCTTTGATGACAATTTCTCTGAGGAGTGGGACTCAAATCCATCTACTCTTCCTCTCTTTCTGGGCAATTCATATTTCACTAGATTCTGTCTATCTCAACTGACTTTTGGGATTAGGGAAAGAACTGGCCCCAACTAGATACCAAGTTCTTTCCTTCTGGCTTAGTGGAGTGCCACATAATTGTGTATGCATATGCCTGAGCGGGCTTGAGCATACACACACACACACACACACACACACACACACACACACACACACACACCCCTAACTTAAGTTCCTTTTGTTCCCTAGTTTTCTAACTTAATTCCATTATAGTCCAAAGGACTGCTTCATAGCTCTCCAAGCCAGAGTGACATCCTGCCTTTTACTTTTCCCCAGCACTACTAGCAGGAGGGAGTGGTAAAGTGTTGTTCTGTTTCAAGTCCTTGGTTCCAGAGGGAATGCCAAGACTTTGGATTTAGAGGCTATTAGCATCTCTGAGTTTTTACTCCAATTGAATTTTTGGTGTCTTATTCTATGGAGACAGCTGAAATTGCTTTCCAGTATGGTTGTACCATTTCATAGCTCTACCTACAATGCTTTTGTTCATATATTTCTATTAATTTTTTTTGTAAATATAAAACCCTTATAATAGAAATTAGATACAAAGATTTTTTCCTAGTTGACTATTTCCCTTCTTATCCTAGATGATTTAATTTTGTTCATGCAAAAGCTTTCCACTTTCATGTAATCAAATTATCAGTTTTGTCTTTTGTAATTGCTTCTATCCTTTGCTTGTTTACCTGTTTACCCACTATCTGTACATAAGATATTCTTCTCTCCTAATTCTATGGTATTCTCTTTAATATTCAGGTTCTATAATGCTGGGAGCAAAGTGCATTTTTCCACTTCTCTGGAGTCAAGTTTTTTTTTTTTTTAAACCTTTACCTTCCATCTTGGAGTCAATACTGTGTATTGGCTCCAAGGCCGAGGAGTGGTAAGGGTAGGCAATGGGGGTCAAGTGACTTGCCCAAGGTCACATAGCTGGGAAGTGTATGAGGTCAGATTTGAACCTAGGACCTCCCGTCTCTAGGCCTGGCTCTCAGTCCACTGAGCTACCCAGCTGCCCCCTTGGAGTCAAGTTTTAAGATATGTAGCATTTGGTTTTTATTGTTGCTATTCTTTCAGTTTCCATTGTTGTAGTTCTCCAGGACTTTTCAAAGATCATTGACTATAGTGTATCAGTCCCCTTATCCAGGTCTACATCTTTCACTTGCTGATCCCCTTAACTCTTATGGATTTGTTATTGTGATGCAGATAACTCCCACATCTACAAACCCAGCTACAGTCTCTGAACCTGACTTTACCCATTGACTATTAAACATTTCAAATTGATTGTAAAGGGCAGGTAACTACTTTGCTTCTGAATATAGTATTAGGTCATATGATAATACAAAATGTTATGGTTCTGACCCTTTCATACTTAATTCTGTATTCTGTTCACCACAATGGCTGTTTGACATCTGCAAATGCACATCACAAGCAATGTATACATCAGTGCTCAATATAACAAGAAATTACTTCAATATCACAGGTAATCACTCTACAGTGCTGTTTACATCAAATCCACATTAACGTTATATGCAATAGACCCAGCACAGTGGAAGCATCATTTGACAGGTTGCTTCAATAATGAAATGTCTAACTTAAATGTAGGAAATATGACACATGCATGATGACAGTATATGTAGATTTATAATACACAAATAATCATATATATCAATAAATAAATACAAAACTTAAAAGAAAAATATTAGTAGACCTACATATTAATCATACTTGCATATTCATTAGCATGTATTCAAACAAACAAATAGCAAAGCAGTGCATGGCCAATAAACATAATAGCTGTGTAGTACATACGTGCCCCTAATGCATAAGCAAATGAACAAATAGTAAAATAAGAAAACAGAAATATAACTTAAAAACTGACAGAAATGAATACTTGCATCGATATTTACCCACTTATGCAATTACATGCAAGGCAATATTATTATTTGGCTACCTGTAAATTGCTTCTCTTGTTTCTCATGTATAAGTCAGTCTGGTTGGAGGTTGAAAAGTTCTAGTTCACTTGTAACCTACTAACCTTTCTTCGCCTATATATGAGCTGGTTGCTGATATGGGCAGATTATGATAGACAGAAAGAGAATTTATTAAATGCTTATTGTGTTCCAGGAACAGTTCTAAGTATTAGGGATACAAAAACAAGAAAACAAGACAGTTCCTACTCTCACAAAGCTTACATTCTACTGGAAAAAGACAACACAAAGGGAAACGGCAGGGAAAGAAGGGTCATTTTTTACCAAAACAATACAAAAGAACTGTTGCTTCTGTATCACTCTAATGATAAAGAATCAATCTGCTGGAGAAAATGAAATGGAATTGAATCATGTATATATGGAAAGAGAAGAGACAACTCTATCTGTGACTGGAATAAAGGACATGATGGTGGAGGATGACATCTGATGAAGAGAAGGGGGAGAAGAGGAAGTTCTCAGAAAATGGTGTTCATTTAAAAACAATTTATTGAAGGGCATATAACTTAGGTCCTCAGCTAAGAGGGTAGTGGGAGGAGGTATTAAAAGTTTGGAACAGGCACTGTGGAGAATGGAAGAGTGAACTGATTAGGGAGAAGTAGAATGATTTCCTTGCTGCAATGAGGGGCCTATTTGAGATTATATAACATTAATTTGTAGTGGATGCAATCAGCATGGTTTCATGATTTCTTCCAGTTCTGTTGAGTAGCACTTGAGTAGGAATGGAGAAGAATAGTAGGAGTAATCCATACTGTGGTTTGGTAAAGCATGATCTCAAAAGGAAAAGAGGGTGATGGATTCAATAATAGAGGGTAGTGTAGGATTTATTTGGCTCACCAAGGGATTGAGATAGGAAAGAAGATAGGGTGCAGGGCAGGAATGGTTGCCTGGGAAAGAATCGAATAGTGGAGGTAATAGAAGTCATAGTGAGGATGATGGTAGTGCTCTCCAAAGAAATAGGGAAGTTTAGATGAGGGGTAGGTTTTCAGGTAAAGATAATCAGTTTTATTTTGGATTGGTTGAGTTTGAGAGGTCTTGGACTTGAGAATTTGAGATGGACATTTAGTTGTCCTTTAAAATAGATCTTCCATTCTCCCCTCCAACAATTCAGTAATTTCTCCCCCTTAGGAAAATCCTTTGTAGCTCTTGTATTTATTATGTAATGTATATTATAGGTACATGTGCTTTTGTTACACACACACATATACACATTCTACCACCAAGAATATGACAGACACTCCCACCCTTCTCTCTCTGTCACACACACATTGCCTCAACCCTGTCCCCTCCCCTGACTCCCTGCCTAATGTTATGCAACCCTTTTCTGATGTATCTACCAAACAAGTACTGGACATGAAGGCAGAATTTTCAGTAAATCTTAATATGGAGGGGAAAAAATCTAGTCCTCCCTACTAGACTTAGAGCTCCAAGAGGATAGAGATTGTTTTTTATCTGAATTTTATACTTTCCCTAAGGACAAGCACAATTTCTTGAATTCAGCAGGTGTTTGATCTTAGAACTAAAAGAAAAGAAAAGAAAGAAAGAAAGAAAGAAAGAAAGAAAGAAAGAAAGAAAGAAAGAAAGAAAGAAAGAAAGAAAGCCTGGCAACAAAGCTGCCTTTCTTCCTTCCAGGACATAATGCCCTGTTCCATCTTAGTAGTAAAGCCATAGTAGTCAGTCTACTCATTTCACCTGCGAAGGTTAAAAGGATAGGTCGTAGTAAAAGTTGTTTCTTTTTTTTCATTATTTATTTTTTTTTTGTCATGCAAAACACACTTCCCTATCTATTGGTCATCATAAGAGCGCACTCATACATAACCAAAATCCCCAAATAAAACCATAAGTACACTGATGTGAAAGATGACCCCAACAGTTCTTTCTCTAGAGGTGGAAAGCTTTCTCTTTCATAAGCCTTTCAGGATTGTCCTAGATTGTCCTCATTGCTGAGAGTAGCCAAGTTTTCACACATAATCACCATCCAATCCAATATTGCTGTTATTGAGTACAGTGTTCTCCCATTTCTATTTATTTATCTCTGCATCAGTTCCTGCAAATCTTTCCAGCTTTTTATGAAATAATTTTGCTTATCATTTCTTATAGCACAATAATATTTCATCACCAACATGTATCACAATTTGTTCAGTCATTCTTCAATTGATGGAAATCCTCTCAATTGCCAATTCTTTGCCACTACAAAAAGAGCTGCTATAAATATTTTTATACAAGCAGGTCCTTTCCCCTTTTAAAAATTACTTCTTTGGGATATAGGCTTAGTAGTGGTACTAGCAGATCAAAGGGTATGCACAGTTTTATATCCTTGGTATCTCTTTGGTACCTCTTGGCATCTCATGAAATATGAAGGATAGCCACTAGGTGGTGGTATATGCCCACTTATTCTCAATGCCTGACCTAGAGCTTCTTTTGTGGTTTTTTTTGGTTTCAACTCCAAGCATTACACAAGACATCCCTTCCACATGTCAACTTTACTGGTTGCGGTTTTGCTGAAGCCAACAACGACTTGCAAAGGCCATTAGACGACACAGAAAAAGTTTAGAAACTCAGAAATGCATAAAAAGTATCATAGTATTGTATAATATCAATATTGGTATTTTTAATACCATAAATACACACAATTTCTTCTTTAAAGTCACAATAAGTAAAAAGTTAAAGTTTGTGAAAAGAATGGGAAAGCCAGCAGACAACATACCATTAGGCTAGAAATGTGGAAATATCTTAAAAAGTTTATGCATATAAGATATTATAAACACCCCACAAAGGAAAAAAAGAAATAATATAACAAATTAAAATATTTAATATAATTAATTGATTATTAATAAGAATTAAAAATATAAAAAAAGAAAAAATTCAGACCTCTTTTCTGGACCAAAGAATGGGCCAGAATATTTTGAGGATTTTTCTAGATTGCAGGGGTGTCTCACTTGTAACCCTATTCCCCCCGCCACATGAAGGGGATCCCTGTATTTAGGGAACACTTAAAATTGGAGATCGATTCCTGTTGATTGCCTGATCTCTAGTATTCAAAGGGAAGAGGAAAGGAGAAATATTCTTCTGGATCTTGTACCTTCCATCCTGTGCTATGCCTGAGCCTACCCAATATCCAGCCTCCTCTGGGAATAGGAAAAATGCCGGCTCCTATCTGATCACAATCTTTTGGCTTTCCGTCTCTTTCTCTGCTTTCTTTTTCTAGCCTAGTCTTTTTCTATATCGTGACTTCCACTCTCTCAACTCTTCATTTCTTTCCCTATCACTCCTTGACTAGCCGAGCTCTCCTCTTCCTTTCACTATCTTGAATCCTTGATGAATCAATTCAACTCTACACTGTCCTCTTGTTTTGAGATTCTGGCTTCCTAATCATATTTCCAATTGTGTCTTCCCAAGCCTCAACTTTGGATTACTACATGCATATCATTGAATGAAAGTGGAGAAAATCAGGCAACTGTTTTGACCGAGTCCAACCTCAAATGGATCTTTGCTGCTGTTGGACAATCCTTCTATGCCACCCCTATCAACTCACTATCCCACTCTAAATAGCTGTTCTTCCAAACCTTTTATCCCTCCTCAAACCTCCTATGGCTTTTCTTCATCTTCTCCCCTGAAAATCTCGTGTCACATTTTACTGAAAAGATTGAGACTATTCACTTAGAGCTCCCTCTTCTCCCTTTCTCCTTATCTACCTTTAGATGCCTTCTCTACCTTTGCCAGTCTCATATTCTGAGATGGCCCTACTCCTTGTGAGACAATCCCCTCTGCCTGTAAAATGATCCCTTTCCATCCTATTTCCTCCAACAAATTTCCTCTTATGCCACCCCCACTCTCTCATTCATCTTCAATCTCTGTCTTCTCACTACAAACATGATGATGTCCTTCTCATCTTCAAATAATCCTTATTTCACTCTTCCATCTCTGCTAACTATAGTCCTATATCCTTTTGGTATTCTGTCGCTAAATTCCTTGAGAAGACCACTTCTAACAACTGTTAGAGTTCTTCTTCTTCTCTACTTCTCCTCTCACTCTGTTCTTGACTCCCAATAAGCTGGCCTCCAACACTATCTGCTGTACCTCCTAGTTGCCCTTCTAATGAGAAGACTAGAAACTATGCCATACAAAGACAGTAGAAAGAACTGAGAATGTTTAATTTGAAAAAGAATTGAGAACGTTTAGCTTGCAGGGTAGTGGTCTGAATATGAATTCAATCAATTAATCAACAGACATTTATTGATGTTTTTATTGATGTTCCTATGTTCTCAGTACTATGCTATACTTTTGGGACATAAATAAAATGATCTCTATTCTCAAAAAGCTTACTTACTGTCATATACTCACACACACACATATATACACATACAGGTGAGACAACATGTATTAAATTATTTCAGTTGTTTCTGATACTTGTTACCCCATATGGGATTTTCTTGGCAAAAATACTAGAATAGTTTGCCATTTCTTTCTCTAGTTCGCTTTATAGATGAAGAAATGTAGGCAAACAGGGTTAAGTGACTTGCCCAGAGTCACACAACTAGTGATTGAGGCCAAATTTAAACTCAGGAGGATGTCTTCCTGACTCCTGGCCCAGTACTCTATACTCTGCACTGCCTAGTCGCCCCAAGACAATCTGCACAAATCTTATATTTACAGATTACATAAAAGATACTTTAGGAAGGGAGGAAACTAACAATTAGGGGAACTAGAAAAGGCTTTGTACAGAAAAAGGTGATGCTTGAGTTGTATTCTGAAGGCAGAGAATGATGTTGTGAGGTAGAGTTGAGGAGACATTGTATTCTGAATATGGCAGAAGACGAACACAAGGCACTGAGATAGGAGATGGAGTACTAGGTGTAAGATATACAATTTGGTTGGGTTGGAAGGTGAAGGAACATTATTCAAATATTATGTAGTTTTCTAGTATGTGACAAAGGAATTAGAATTACTCCCCATGGCCAAAGGACTGAGCTAGGAATAAAGGGGAGATGTTACAGAGAGGAAGATATTGGTTTCATGTAAGTAAAATTTTCTCCAATAGTTAGTTGTCCAAAAGTAGGATGGGTTGCCTCATCTAGTAAAGGATTCACCATCCCTGCAGGTTTACAAATAGAACCTTTATAACTTCTTTTCAGGGATGATACCTCTTCTCAAGTGTAGGTTAGATTAGATGAATTCTGTAGCCTCCACCTACCGTGAGATTCTGATTTAGGGAACTCTATTTGTAGTGAAAAAGGAATTTGGAATCTGGACAGCATCATTCTCCTCATCACCCTTATACATTTCAGAACAATAGTCTGACTTGTCAGAGTTTCATTTTGCTTTTTACCAAAGCAAGGCCTCCATTTGGACATTAATCTTCTATTTCAAATAGACTTTGTCACACATCATGTGTCGGGGTGTTACATGCCTAGAAGTAGACCCTTTGAAGGATTTCAGGTCAGGAGGACAGGCACAAAGTTGCTGGTGTTGAAAGAGTTTGACTGGTTGACTTTAGGACCAGATCTGAGCCAAGATAAACACATGGCTCAGGTTTTAGAGTATACATTCTTTTCTGTCTGCATCTTCTGCAGCCTAAAAAGCTAAGCTCTTACCACTTAATATATTAGTAATAATAATTTATAAGTGTTATCCTATTCATGTATATAATTATAGAATAAATAATTGTTTTTACATAGCCACTTATAATTATTAATGGAATCAATAGATGAATGATAGCCCTGGTGTTGGGCTGGCACCCCAGAGAGCTGATAAGGACCTTTAGAAAGGTCAGAGAATCTTTTATGGAGAATTTATGGAAACAGATGGATAAGAATCACTAAGGATGAGAAGAATATTAGAGCTAAAGGGGATCTCAGAAGCCATTGACTCCAACTCTTTCATTTTATCTGGACTCATAAGGAAATTGAGGCCCACAGAAATGAAATTATTTGCATAGGTTTATATAGCTAATAAGTGTCTGAGGTGAGATCAAACCCAGATCTTCCTGACCCAAAAGCCCATATCATCTTGCCTCTTGAGTTGTGGAGGATTTGTTATCTTCTCTTGCAGTGGTAGAGCACCCCTAAGAATAGGAACCTATTGAACTATCTAATTCTAATAAAAATAGTTACATGTGACATTTCTTCCTTATGGTTGGTATGGCAGTGATGGTGGTTTCTCAAAGGATTTATAAAGGCTCAAGGTGCTTGCTCATCCCAGCTCTGTACCTAGACTTGAAGGGAATGTATACCAATGAGGCTCCTGGTTCTAGGATTCTGACTTCTCAATAGGGTAATTAGGTTCTCTAGTGCCTCATTCCAGCCTTTCTTTGGATTTTCGAGGAACAAATCCACCTTTGGTTTCAGTCTAGGGTTCCTCCTCCCTTAACTCCAACCCCAAATGAGAAAGTAAAAGAAGTACCCAATATAAACATAAACCATACACCTGTCCTTTTATTCCCACACAGAAAAAGTGATAACTGTGATCAGAACTTGATTTAGCAACATAAGCTTATCTTCACCAGTTCAGTTAGCTGGGAGGCCAATACTTAGGTCTTATGAGCTATCGCAAGGCAATCTTCAAAGGAAAGAAGACACAGGAGAGAGGTAACCCCATCCCAGGCATGATATGTGCTTGTGGTATGTAGAGAAGTAAGGAAACATTTGTTAAGCACCTTATATATTCCAGGCACTATGCTAAGTGCTTTAGAAATATTATCTTATTTGATCCTTGCAACAACTTGGGAGTCAGATGTTATTATCCTCATTTTATAGTTGAAGAAATCGAGGCAGATGGAAGTTAAGTAACTTGTCCAAGCTGGTAAGTGTCTGAATTTGAATTTGAACTTGGGTCTTCCTGACTTCCACACTGGCATTGTACCCACAGCACCACTGAGCTACCTCTCCTGCCATCAGCAGAGAAGGCTCTTGCCTTGCTGTAACTAATTCTCTCACATGAAGCTCTAAAGAGTTCTTAGGTTTATGTGAGAAGAGTGGCACATTTCTGACAGGGTGTTACCATATGAGAGAGACTGTAGAACTGGCTTCTGGAAAAGCTGTGATGACTGATTCATAATGGAAGTGCTTGAGGAGATTGGGGAGCTCACATAAAAGACTGCTTCTGGTCAGCTAACCGCATGGTGAAGGAAGAGGATGCTCTTTGGTGATGGAGGTATACAAAAAGCTTTGGGATCAAAGCCCTGACCACTCTGTTCAGCTGCTAGATCTGAGTGCATCCTTTGACTCTTTCACCAAAGTGACAAAGAACTGAGGCCTTGGGGCTTATTTCTCTCTTTTTCCCTCTCCACTTCCAATCATATGAATCCACGAAAATAAGCCTTAGTTCATCGTCTGCCTTGATCTCACTTCTATTTTAGGTGAGTGAGATGAATCCAGAGGCTCCAAGCTTATAAGTTTTAAAAGATCAGGAATGTGAATCTTCAGGAATCCTGGAGTCTGACTCTATGCTGGGTTTTGCAGTTAGTTAAGTATCAATGCCCTGAGGATCATGAAGTGACCTTTGGGACCCAGGCCAGGGGGAGCTGAGACTGCTGTCTCTTCTAGTTGTAATCTTGCCTATAGATGCATAGGGGCCAATGCTATATAAAAACAGCTAAGTTTGAGTCCACAATCCCTAGAGGTCAAGGTGGGATTCTGAGTTGTCAAGGGGAAAATATTTGTACCTTTGTTACTGCTATATCTTTGAAGTAAATATTTATTTGTGACGGGCAGTCGATGTTAAGTGGTCAGTGGAACTGGGGCAGTGGCTACTCACTGGCACCTAACAACAGGGAGAATGCAGCCAGTGGGGACTTGAGCTGATACAAGAAGAAAAAAGGCACTTCAGACCTGTCAGATCTGTAATCCTTGTAACCCTGAAGAAGATTGTGGCCCTGGCTCCAAGATAATGGGATAAAGCATACTCACTACATGTGAGGGCTCATTTGGGATGAATTTGTGGAGGTTCTGGGGAGATGATCTACCTAGACTCTTGTTTTGGCATTCCCTAGCTTTCTTGATCAGATGGGATCTCTCCCCCCTACCCCACCTTTTTTTTTCTTCTAGTGCATGTCTCTCTTACAAGTCAGATCTTTTTGATATAATTTTTACAAACTTTTGCATTTGTTGATTCATTAACTATTTAGGTATTGATCTTTTCTGTATTACTGAATCCTATATTGATATTGAAATCAATTTGAAAAGTATGAACTCTGCATTACTAAATGCTGGTACCTGATTAAGAAATATTCATTTTTTAAATTTTGCATTTAAACAGATCTAGACTACTTACCTCACATTCAGCAAATCTATGGGACAGCAATATGCCTATGAGTGGAGAAACCCCAAATAATTAGTATTCAATACTTAATTCCTTTTCCTTGTTTGCTATTTTCTTTAACCATGTCTTGTCTTATTACTGGGTAAGGTTGAAATGCCATTTGGATGGACCTTGTAGTTGCAGGGATCTTTTAGGGGACATTTTGGGTGTTCTTTGGAATTTCTTAGAAGAAATTTGCCTGGTCCTCTAAATGGTTCACCTATAGCAGAGGGTCTCTCAGAGAAATTCTGGAGTGCCTTGTATGAAAAGAGACACTTAGATAATTTTGTCCGGACTGTAGCTGGATGGTCTTTTGGACTGAGTGAATTATAGAAGAGTTTCTATCCAGGATAGTTGGTTTCTTGCCTAGGCGTGAAGGGATGTCTTCTTGTCAACTCTGGGTCCTAAATCTTGTTTCCTTATGAGATAGGAAGCCAATTTTCTTGCCTTTGGTTTGGGGAAAGACAATTTAAGCACTGTCAGGTCCTTGTTGAGTACTAAGCAAGAAGTAATCTTTGGTAAACTTGGTTTTATTAAGTTTGTTGATAATTTATTCAAAATGCATACTTTTAACTTTAAGGACAATTATGATTCTCTCATGTGTATGTGGGACTGGGTAAAATGGTTTCATATTGACTGATAATGGTACTGGAGTGCTAGCTTTTAATTGTTACCTAATTATGGTAGGACTATAGTGGGAGGGGATTAAGCCAATGGTAGTAGAACAAAAGATACCATTAAACTTTTCAGAGTACCCCTAGGATCTTGAGGGAGATAAGTGGTGGCTCTGGCTCTAAAGATAGTGGTCCAGGGCATATTTGCTTTTTATAGCAGCCAGAGAGGAAGACAACCTGAGGGGCAGGTCATCCCTTGAGTATATCACCTTTGTTCTGGATTAGTAACCAATTAAAATACCTTGGCTTCTCTTAGCCTTTGAATTGAGACAATCAGCAGGAAGAAGCCAGAGAATATTTCTCCATTCTCTGGAAGGGGAATGCCATTATCAATCCATTGATCAATAAGCTCGAATGTTGCAGGCACTATACCAAAGCACTGGGGTTACAAATACAAAGAATGAAACTTAGTTCATAGATACTCAAAAAGAATCCATGACTAAGCCACTTTTTAACTCACTCTCATACCAGCATTATGAATGGGAACAGTAATGGAGTACTAGAGAGTAAATGATTTGCTGGTTTGACTCAGGGTGGTCTCAGTCACGTAGGATTAGAGGCTACAGTAGCTTCCTAGGATCTTTGCATGTCTACCCTTTAAGAATTCAAGGTCATCTCTGCTCTATGACAAATCACTCCAGGAGGACTTAAGCAGAGCACACAAATAATTAGAATATAAGATAGATCAGAATAATGGATCCTGTATCATAAAGGTTATAAATGAAGCACAAGAAGGAAAGTTATTTTTGACTTGTGGGATTGATTTTCCAGGTGTTAACACATCCTCAGATTACTTTGTATTTATTTCAGAAATATTTTGTATTTATATATCTTGGGTCCATGTGTATTCACCCAATATACCATAAGCTCCCTAAGGGCAAGGGCTGTTTCATTTTTGTCTCTGTATCCCCAGCGAAATAAGTACAATGACTGGTGTCTAGTAGAGGCTTAATAAATGTTTGTTGATTGATTGCAATTTATCTTAACAGTTATCTAGCTTCAATACCTCCCCTTTGTTGTACAATAGATTTTTTGGGAAATCAATGTGGAGATCCAGTGGATTCAGCCTGTTTTTCTAGCATGTTTAGAGATTTTACTTGTGAGATTGATTTTTTTTCTCTTTGAATTTCCTCAGAAGTAAAATGTGGATAATGATAGTTGTACTAGCGATCCCACTGGGTTGGGAGGAAAACACTTTTCTAACCACAAATCTCTACAAAATGTGAGCTTTTTCTATTAAAGAAACAAATGCCATTCACTTGGAAGCCAGGTGCTGAGGCAGCTTCTCATTATCCCAGTGATCTTCCTCCTCCATTTCTCTGGTATTCATGTAGAAGGGCACAGTTGGGGAACCTCCATACCAAGGCCACATTGTTAGGAGAGTCCAGCCCTTTCCAGATATGCATTTCAGCTAGTTAATGCAAACTCAGCAGCTTGCAATCAGCAGTGTTTTAAAATTGCAACACCCAAGCCCCTTTTGTAGGTTTTGTGGTGAAAAGCTCATTCTTGGAAATGCTGCTGGTTTTCCCCAATTGTTTACAACTTCTTAGTGTCAGCAGTACATATCCTAACAATAACAATAAGACAATCCCAATAAAGTAGCAGAGAAATCCTTTTGCTTTATTATTGGTCTGTCATAAAAGCTCAAGTATTTAAATATCAAATGTTCACTTTGTTTGAAATGGGAATCTGAGCACAGAGTACAGTTTTTTATATTGATTATTGAATAAAATTTTACCCCTCCTCCAAATAACTATTGAATTTAACACTATACTTTACAAATGGATCATATAAAAGGTGTATTGGCCCATGTAGGTTATATGTGGACATGTGGGTTTGTCTAGATGCAACTTGCAGGGAAGCATAAACAGCTATTACTAGTCTCCTCTGCCCTTCTCTATGTGAGATGTTCCTTCCTCCCTGGAAAGGAGCAGGAGATTGGGGCAATGAGGATAGACTGTTCTGGCCCCCTCAGAGGGGGAGTATTGGACTAGATTTATATGTCTCCACTCCCTAAATATTATTACTCAAGGGTAGATCATTTTTAGTGTCAAGCCACTCTCCCATCTGCTAACTCTTATAAGGAAAGAGTACCCCAAGCTATACTTTCCTAGAAACAAAGAAAAAAAGTGGAGAAAATGAACTGAGAACATGACCTGTTATATATGCAGTGGTCCATACCCATAGCTCCTCACTTCTGCAGAGAAAGGAGAAAGGCATATTTTTACTTCTATTTTGGAGGCCAGACCTAGTAATTAAAATTACAGATGTCTGAATTACTGAAGTCCTTACCACTATGAATTTATGCCTCTATGTTAGGCCTGTGATGTTTCCTAAATGCCTATTTCCTGTTTCTGTCCAGGTAGTCTATAGCAGTGATCTCCAAAGTAAGGGCTATAGAATGACTCCAAGAGATGTTTGATTAACAAGGTGTGGTCCCATCCCTTCTCCCCCATACCTCCTACAGACACACACAAACATACAGTTTTTCAGTAGGAAATAATGAGTAATTCAGAATGAAGAAGTTTGAATGAGTTTCTATGACATTACCTTTAGCCCAAACCATCCCTCTTCTAAGCTTCCTAATTTCAGTGTAAGGCATTATCATTGTTCTAGCTTCTTGGGTTTTTAACCTTCCTGTTATCCTTGTTATCCTTGTTATCACCCAACTGAAACTGCTCTCTTCAAAGTTACCTCTTAATTGTCAAATATAGTGGCAATTTTCCCTTTGGCATGTCTTGGCCTCTCTACAGCCATTGATGCAGTGGACCAACCTCTTCTCCTAGATATTTCTTCTCTCTCTGTTTTTCTTCTAAGGGATTCTTCCACAGTCTCCTTTACAGGATCCTTTCTCATATCACATTCCGTAGCTATGGTTAAGGTTCTTAAACCTCACTTAAGGTTCTATCCATGATCTTCTCTTCTCATTTCAGTCATGAGTTTCAACCTGCCAGGTCTCAGTGAAACCTACGGGGTCAAATTTGGTTCCTTGCTTTAGGACTTTTGGATTGTCTTGCATGTTGCCTAAACTTTGGGCATTTATGTCTGGACCTTTGAACCATGGGTTTTACTATAGGCTATTTTCATGGATTTTGTGTCCTATGAATTTATGAATATCTCAATTGTTTTGTATCTTTTTTCAATGAAGCTATTCTAATGGTATCTAACTTGGAAATACATAGGCAGTTTTCTCATTCTTATTATTTTTAGTTTGAAGTGCTTTTGACAAGATTTGTAAAAAAGCAAATCAATTCCAATCTCTCCAGCCTTTGTTAGATATATTCTGCCCCCTCACCAGGAGTCTTTCATCCCTGTAAGGGATAGAAATCCAAATCCCACTCTCTCAGATACTATCTTCTTAAGCCACTAGTTCCCAAATTTATCTTTATGTTCTCTATCCTTTGCCTTAAGCAATAGCAGGGAAAACAGAACTTATGCTTCTTATAGCCTTCAGTCTTTGCCTAAATTATCATAATCTCTGGCAATATTTTGTTGGCTGCTCTTGGAAATATTATTTTGCCTTTGAGAAATGCCTGGGGTCATATGTTTCACCATCCTCTAAGTTTCTCTTTTATATCTTGAAAATGTACTCAGGAAGACAACAGGCCTGTCTGCTTATTGTTATCAGATTGGCATATGACTACTTCAGGATCCTTGGACAGGGAATCACTAACCAGCACTACTCTTCTTTTTCTCTTTTTACCCGTACTTACTTGATAATCTCTGACCTGATAATTTCAATGCCTCTGCTTTATCATTCTTTGGAGGACAAAGTTCTCAGAGCATCCAACATCTTTCTCTTCAGATAGAGCCTCAAATCTACTTTCATTTTAGCTCTAAATATACAGCTGTCCTTTTCTAGGATTATGATCCTACAAGAAGGAAGAGAAAGAACACCTTGGAACTCATTTGGGGAAAGAGTAGATAATATTCTATGGTAGAAAATTGAAGGTATAAAACCTGAGTCTCAAAGAAAGATACTATCTTGGAAATCAGGGGAGTATAGATGAGAAAGTGAAGATCTTATAGGCAGAAGAGATGTAGATTTGAATCTGCCTTTGATGCTTAGTAGGTGGGTAACAATTGATAAGTTATTTAACCCTGGATTCTCAGTTTATTTATTAGTAAAATCGAGTTAATAGTGTATGCAGTGCCTACTTTTCTTCCAGATCTGAGAGTGTATTTCTGTCATAACACACTTATTGCCTGTATTCAGGCTCCACATATTGTTTAGGTCATCACTCATTCAAAACCATGGCTCTGTGCCTACACCATGAGACTAGAACATGCTAGGTAGCACATGAATTTAGAAGAAAAAGACATTTAATGAAGCAGAGCACCAAAATAAATAGCAAAGAATTGAATGATGTAAAGAAGTTCTCTGTACCCAGACCAAATAGTTGCCACCTTTCATGTCTCTGGGGGCACTCTAGGTAAATCTCCTATATTACTCTTTTTGCTCCCCCAGGGAAGTAGAAAAGGGTTAATCAGATCACTCATGGCACTGTTATTGAGGAGTATAGACAAAAACTTCAGTGCTCAGTCCCTTCCCTTTTAATCTCAGTACAGCAGTGTAAAGAATGCTGGCCAGATGAATCTTGTCACAGTTCTTTCAACCATCATTAGGGCCCAGATGGGATATGTGGCTTTCAGGATATCATCATCCATGTGCTGTTCTTGTTTCTCTCCATAGCTATGCCTCATCACCACTATCATCTCTGCCAATCACACTAGTTGCTTTTGCAAGATCCTTATAGTAGAGCTTTTCATTTTTTAATGCCCCATGTTTACAAACATCTTCACTCAATTCAAGTGTACAATAGACAATGTCCATGTGGCGGGCTTATGCACAGCTTTTTGGGAAGTGTAATCTAGAAAATTTCTCCCAAAGACAAGCTTCTTTTGGCCCCAGGCATTATGGATTTTTTTTTTTAGCATCTAGTAAGCAGTTAACAGACAGTTGTGCTGATGTAGAAAGTACACTGGGTGTGGGATTCAGAAAACACCTGGCTTCATGTTCCAAATAATACTTAGCAGCTTTCACTCTACCTCTCAAGCCTTATTTCATTCATGTAGTTTCTGCCATCATTAATGTATATCAGAAAACTTTTATGATAAAGTAGATGGCCAGAGCTTGCAGCTTCAGCTGAAAACACTTGTTCCTCTAGCAGCCAACCCCGTAATGAACTTCTCTACACTAAACTAAAGTAGTTTCTTACTGGAAGATTCACAATTCATCACTGGGCCTGAACCTGAAGTCTTACTACCTGAGCAGTGGAATCTGTCAGAGCTCATGTCCTCCTGTCCTGTCCTTTAAGAGCCTAGTGTGTTCTCTAAGCCATGATGGAGGCACAGAAGGAGGCTTTTAATGGAGGATAACCCTAATAAAATATTGAAATGGTTTTCTGTCAATATTGTCTTCTTATCTATTAATAACTTTCATTTTTTTCTTTTTTTTTAAACCCTTAACTTCTGTGTATTGGCTCCTAGGTGGAAGAGCGGTAAGGGTGGGCAATGGGGGTCAAGTGACTTGCCCAGGGTCACACAGCTGGGAAGTGTCTGAGGCCAGATTTGAACCTAGAACCTCCCATCTCTAAGCCTGACTCTCAATTCACTGAGCTATCCAGCTACCCCCATCAATAACTTTCAAGGGGCAGTTTGGTGTAGTGGAAAGAGTGACGAACTAAGAGCTTAAAGGCTTCCTTGTATGACCTTCTGCAAATCACAGAACGACGTCTGGAAGAGCTATTTTCCTTTCATGCCTATCTTTCTCATGATTTCCCTTAAAATTTTAGACTTTCCCCCCTCTCTAAATGAATTTTATCTAGTTCTTTTATATATATATATATATCTTTACCTAGTTCTATAAATAGGAAACTGATTAGTAGTTTAGTTTTGGACTGTCTTTGAGTTAATTTAGCCTAGCCATCCTTTAAAGCCCCCAAGGCTACCTCCTTTAAGAAGTATCTTCTGATCTTTCCCATCAGAAAGGATTTTCCTTCTCAGAAGCAATGGAAGGTCACAGTGGCTTTCCCAGCTTAACTGTACCTGCCAGAGCTTGTGTTAACCTTTGAGAGACCAGTGAGAACACTGAGCTATGATTAGGTTTTGGAGAAGGCTGTTGGTTAGGATGATCCTGATAACATATTAAAATGATTTTCTGTCAGCCTTTTGCTTTCTTATCAATCAATAACTTTCAAGAAACTGTATGATATCTTCATGGAAGAGATGACATCTAAATTGGGTCTTGAAGGGAGGGAGGGAGTTGAATAGATGAGGATGACAATATGAGAAAGATATGGAATAAGGAGAGGGCAGAACAGCAATGGAGGATGAAGAATAGTCTACTTTGATAGAAAATGGTAGCTAGGATGGAGTTTAGTTTGATATAAATATGGCCTATTAGGTTGGTGCCAAATTGTGAGTTTGGATAAGTTTCTTCCAGTCTTTGGCTTTCAATGATTTTACCTGAAAAAGGAAGGGATTATTAGATTAGTCTTCCAAATCCAAATCTTATGCTACACTGACCTTGGTACTATCATAACTTTAAAAAGCATCTCAATAGTTAAATTTGTTCATTTGCAGAAACACATCTGACTATAGGCATTTCATTCATCATATATGAGTGCTCTCAACTGAAGGGGAAATTTTTCCCAGCTGAAAATGGTCTTTTCAAAAGCATACAAAGGATACATTTGTTTGAGTAGCTGTGGGGCAGAACCAGCTGCCATAATTTATTTGATGTTTCCATTCAGAGTCCCTTAAGTGAGCTGGGTTTTCCCAGACTCTTAGCATCATTAACAATGGGATTTGATTTTTTGAGAATGGTATAAACGTCTTCAAAAGAAATCCTTTCTGTTAACAAAAATATTCTTTAATTATGGAGCGTATAATTCAGAGCAAAGACCGAAGGACTTTAGTGGTCATTGAAAACAACTTTCTCATCTTACAGAGAACTGAGGCCTGGAGTGAAGTGCTTTGTCTCAAAAAACTAATAAAAGAGCAGATCTATGATCTGAACTTAAGTACTCAGGCTCCCAATTCATGCCCTTTCCACTACCCCAGCGATCACCTCTACTGGGTTACTTGGGAAGAAAAACCCTGTGATTTAGATTATGCCATGTTATTTTATTGAGAACAAGTTACTTCCCAAGTTAGGTCATAGAATATAGTCTTGACTTTGACACTTGCAGCATGAGGTTGGACAGGTTCCATTCATTCTTTGGCTTTAGTTTTTCAAAGCAAAGGCCTATGTGAAGGAGGTAGCAGTATAGAGTGAAAAGAACCCTGCATTAGTAATGAAGAGATCTGGGTTTGAAATCTGGCTCCACCACCTGTTAAATTTGTGACTACGGACAAGTAACTCTCTCTCTAGGCCTTAGTTCCTTTCCATACAAAATGAGAGTATAAGGCCCGGCATCCTTTAATGTCCTTTCCAGTTCTAGCATTCTACCCTTGAACCCAGGCCCTCCTGACTCCAGCCTGGCTCTGTATCCACAGAGCTGCCCAGCTGCCCCATCTTTTGTGTTCCTAAAGCTGTTTATGGATGAACTTGCCAAACCCACCCAATTCACTCTGTGAGAGTGTATGAGGCACAGGTCTTATTGTACAGCCAAGCTATAAAGAAGCAACCTCCTGCATGGGCTTACTTGAAAAGAAAAACCCAGAGATTTACATAATATCCAAAGTGCTAAATACTAGGCTATTTTAAATCTTGAAGTCTGGCCCACTTCTTGTTTTACTTACTTCAGTTTTTCAATTTGTAAAATGTTGATAAAATGTATTGGAGAGAGCCGTGGATTATGAGTTTTGAAATCTTCATTGTAATACTGACTAGTACAACTTGGGTGATCTCGGGCAAGTCACCCGCCCTCAGTGGGCCTTCATAAAATGAAGGAGTTTGACTAGAAACTTGCTAAGGGTTAGCTTTCATGGCAAGAGGGAATAGACATTTTGTTTTGATCAAATAAGACAAAATGAAGATCAATGAGGAAAATGTTTAAAAAGACAAAGATTAATTTAAGAAAATCTTGCTAAATAGTCAGAGCCATCTTAAACTACTTGAAGAGAAAAAATGAATTCCACATCACTAGATATCTTCAAGTAAAGGCTGGATGATTACTTGTCAGGAATATTATAGATCAGAAGTATTAAACTTGCAGCCTCAAAATTCCAGAATGTTGTCCAAACCAGATTAAAATATAACTGGGAGATGTTTAATAAAATAAATAAAAGTACAATACAATTTAGATAATGTTGGGTGCAGCTGGGTGGCTCAGTGGATTGAGAATCAGAGAGATAGGAGATCCTAGCTTTAAATCTGGCCTCAGACACTTCCTAGCTGTGTGACCCTGGGCAAGTCACTTAGCCCCCATTGCCTAGCCCTTACCTGCCTTCTGCCTAGGAACCAATACACAGTATTGATTCAAAGATGGAAGGTAAGGTTTTTTTTAAACTCAATAAAAAAGCAATTTAGATAATGTTAAATTGTGGCTTTCTAAGACTATATGTGGCTTTCTAAGACTATATGCGGCCAACAGGGATTAGTTTCTGTTTGAGTTTGACATCAGTGTTTTAGATGGAATTCTTGTTCAGTGTCATTTGGATTAGATGATCTCTGGTCAGATCTGTGAATAGGGCTAGACAACTGGGGCTTTGTCCCAAGGTGCTACCTAAAGAATAGGCTCAATACTCATTATTTTAGAAACAACAGTGCATATAGCCCCTAATTAGTGAGAATAAATAGCTAAAATAGTTATCTATATAAGAATAAAGAGAGCCAGCCACCAATGTTAGGGATGAAGGAGGGATAGAGAGAGTCTATGAGGATAACATTAAGAAAAGAAATAGCAAAGTTACTTGAATGTCTCTTTTTTCCCCATCCCCCTTACACAAATTCCATACTTACATGTATCAAAGATTACTTGCTTCTCCATTTCCCTTCCCTCTTTTCTCTGAGTATTAGCACCCAAGGAGAGTTTCCTTCAGCCCACTCCTATGCTACTTCTCTCCATTCTTCACCTTCCTGGCAATAGTCTTGAAAGTTTGCTCAAAGTATAGTTTTGGGTGCTTACCTTTATAAGATTAAAAATTAATAATCCCAATACTCCAAGTATTATTTTGCTAAGATTTAATAATAATAATTTAAAGCCAATGAAAAATAGCCTCACTAAAAGAGAGAAGCTTCCCAGATCAAAACATCTGGGAGAGAGCCCAGAGCCATCAGAGCAGAGAGCCCTGAGGGCAGTCTCCAGCAAATTTATTTCCCAAATGTAAGAATGCCAGGTAAGGACACAACTCAAAAGGATGCTGGGTAATGCAGCTCAGGTGCATCAAATTTCCAATTACACACGTCCTGCAGCAAAAATTCTAGTAACGGCTCCTACCCTGATGTCCCTTCCAGCTCCATGATTTCTATGATTATATGACTTTTCATCTTGAAATCCTTTAATATTAGGTAGTATCCCCTGTACTAAAATAGGAGACTCTTAGAAAATTTAGGCTAGGATTCAGTTAAATTCAACAAACATTTATTAAGTGATTATTTATACAGATTCTTATGTTATTCCCTGGGGAAGATAAAAGTTTCAGATTAGATACAAGTTCTTCCTTCAAGGACTTTGCAGTTTAATAAGGAGATAAAGCATGAACAATCAAAATCACACTTGGCAAAGAGTGAATGAAGTTTTGCCCATGAATGTTAAAATCTGGGAGGGGAAGGGTGCTGCTTTCTTTTTCTTCCAAGTGACCTCCTTGAACCTCACAGTCCAGTACCCACCCATAGCTTTGTGTATCACCTGGCTACCCACAGGGATCTGCCAATCTATACTCTTTCAGAATGTGCCTTTCCCCCAACCCAGCGGGAATGAAAGTCAGATTGGTCCCCATCAACTAGGATACACAGTAATACTGGGCAAGTTTACTTCCCAGCCTTCACCTGATACACAAGTACTTAATAAATGCTTTTTGACTTAACATATTCAGGTATGAAAAGGGGTCTTGATTTTATGAAGTGACATGATTCAATAAGGGCCAAATTGACTTCCACTTAAGAAAATCCTGCTGCATTGAATGTATTACAAATTCTTTGTTACTTTCTCTGTCCTAAATCCAGCCACTTCAATGTTTTATTTCTTCCCTCTAGCCCATTAACCCCATTGGGGGTGGTACCTATAGGTAAAAGAAGTGCTCTAGGCAGTAAATACCTTAAGAGGCTTCCTTTAAAATAATCTAAGGGTATTTATAAGACATAAAGCCAATGCTATTTCTTTAGACATCTTATTTCTCCTCTGGATGCACTTTTTTTGAGATTTCTCTGACTGCTTCCTCTACCTTGTCCCAGAAGCTCATCATTGGTATAACCATATCATCTTATAAGATCTTATTAGCCTTGGTACTCCATCTTGTCACTACATTCTATATCTTTGATTAGAGCTCAGATATCTCCTTATTTACCTGACTGATACTTTGGGACAAATCTGACTTTTTTACCATGCCTCCTATCCTCCATGGGTACCCACTTCTCTTCTCTTTTTTCAGTTTCCTTTAGTGTATTGCATTTCTCCATTAGATTGTAAGCCTTTTCAGGGTAGGGACTTCTCCTTCTCCTTCTTCTCCTCCTTCTCCTTCTCCTTCTCTCTCATTCTTCTTCCTCCTCTTCCTCCTCTTCCTCCTCCTCCTTCTCCTTCTCCTTCTTCCTCCTTCTCCTCCATATATCTATAACCCCCCTTCTTTTTCTCATTTTTTCTCCTCCTTCTTTTCCTTCTCCTCCTTCTCCTCCTCCTTCCCCTTCTTCTTCTTTTTTTTTGTATTTGTTTCCGTAGTACTTAGCACAGTGTCTGGAACATAGTAAGTGCTTAATAAATGCTTTTTGACTATCGACTATTACTGTGTATATTGTTTTCTCGGCTCTGCTTACTTTACTTTGAATCATTCATGAAGATTTTTCCATGCTTCTCTGTATTCATTACACATAACATTTCTTATAGAGCCATCCTGTTCCATTATTTCATGTAGCACAATTTGTTTAGCCATTCCCTAGTCAATGAGTATCTACTTTTTTTCCAGTTCTTTGTAATCATAAAAAGTGCTGTTGTAAATATCTTGACATATGTGGGGATGTTCTTCTAATCTGGAGTCTCCTTGGGTGTGTAAGTCTAGTATCAGAGTCTCTGGTTTCAAAAGCTTTGGATATTTTATAACTTTATTTGCATATTTCCAAACTGGTTTTCAGAATAATTGTATTATTTTATAGCTCCACCAATAATGTGCTAGTATGCTTGTCATTTTATTTTTCTTCCACCATTGATTATTGACATATTTTGTCATCTTTTCCAATTTTCAGGCTGTGAGATGAAATCTCAGGGTTGTTTTGGTTTGCAATTGCCTTATTATTAGTGATTTGGAAATTATTTCATATAGTAAATACTTTGCAATTTTTTTAGCTGTTAAATTTAACTATATATTTACTAGGGAAAAACATATACATATACAATTTATATATCTATAACCCTTACCAGAGAAATTTGATAAAAAATATTTTCCCCTATTTGACCACTTCTCTTCTTATCCCTAGTGTATTAATTTTTCATTTCAAATATCAAAGTTAGACTCTATTTTATCTTTTGAAATTGCCACTACTTTTTGTTTATTTTAAGAATAAATCTCCTACACATAGTTGTGAGAGGATACATGGTCTATTTCTCTTCTAATTTCTAAATAGTATCATCATTAATATTAAGGTCACATATTAATTTAGAATGTATTATACAATGTGAAGTAAAGTATTCATCTAAGTCTAATTTCTGCCAGGCTACTTTCTGATTTTCCAGCATTTTTTTTATCAGATAAAGACTTATTTTCCTACGTTACTTTTGTCTTTAATCTTATGAAACACTAGATTATTTTATGTTTTCCACTATTTGTTTCTACTATTGTTTTTTTGGGGGGTTATATATTTTTCAATCTTCTGCTGTGAACAGAGTATTATGTTCCTTTAGTTCTTTTAACTCATTCCTTTATTTATTTAGACTATTCTTTTTTAAAAGATGACCCTATTCCTACTCTTTCCTTTACCCTTAGTCCCCCCACTTATTTGTTACTCCTTTACTTTTGGGGTTTTGCTTATTAGTTCATTTTTATTTTGCTTTTCTTTTATTAGCTAGTTATACAATTCTTTTCCTCTTTTTTCCCCATCTCACTTAGGCACATCCTTTCTCCTTCTCTTCAACTAGTCTTGTTCATGAGTTTTTGAATTTCATTTTTTACATGCCTTCTCTTACTCTCTTCATTATCCATTCTCTCTCCATCTACTCAAGACCCTCATTCTCAGGTTTATGACCCTGCAACATGGAAAATGGCAGGGTGGAATTCCTGTACGATACAGGGTCAAGCCTCACCCAGAATTCCAGGGGACCCCCCTCCCCTGGAGAACTCTAGGTGAGGGAACAGTTTGAAAGCAGTTAAACAGTTGATTCCTGGGGTTTGAAGTGAGGAGGCCACTTTGCTTTCTGTTCCCAGTTTTGGGATTGTTTTGGAGGCCATCTGGGGCAGGAAACATCTTGGTTCTGCTCAGTGGTTTGCTTGTTTGGCTGAACTAGACCTTTCTAGCAACAACATAATTGTCATTTATTTATTTGAGATATTAGAAATGATAATTACAGGCTTGAGAGCAAGCTAGCTAAAAGTCTGCCACTCCTTCCTGGGGAGGGAGGGGCAGTTTCTACTTAACAGTTCAGGGCTTCCAATATCCTATCCAAATCCTTGAAACCCCTTCCCTGCCTTCCCTTCTTCTTTTATCAGTATAAACTTCATCTTTTGGGAGCAGTGCCTGTTTATTATTCTGGGGATACTTACATCCAACTTCAGCTAAATTTCCTTCAGTTGTCTGGCCCATAGAAGTTAGATTCATCTTTCCCTGATAACAACAAGACATCAAGCTTCTCCTATTGTCCCTCAGTCAAACCTGTGGGGAATATAAGTTGAGAAAGTGAACATCATTAGAGATTAGCCTTGCTGAGCCTTGCCAGGGGACATCAGTTCTGCCTCCATTTCCAACTGATTCCCAACTGCTTGGTGGGAGGGGTGAGAGTAAGGAGTACCTACCCCTCCCTACTCACTCTAGCCTGTGTGTGTGTGAGGAGTGAGTCCTGCAGGTTTCTAGTTTCAGGCCATCTCTTCAGCTTCCCAAACATCTCTGTTAAGATCAACATAACAGACTCCTATAATTATCTATTTTCTATATTCCTCATGCAATCAAAATCAATTGTTTCTCGATTCTAAATGGTTTCTGCCCCTGCCTTGTTTGATTGGTTGTTGTCCTTCATGCTCAAAGAGGACAAAAATGACATCCCAATGTTGGGGTCAATTTATGGCATGTCCAACTGTGGGTAGCTATCAGACTGATACAAGCTTGGAAGGCTCTAGCACTGATCAGGCATAAATACCCATGAACATTTTGGAGAGAGATGTTTCTAGATTTGTACACCTCTTGTTTCCTTTGTGCTATTGTGAGTCTGTTTTGTTTATCAAGCACAACACTTTCTTTGCTGTGGTATGTCATGCTGGGTGTTCTTTTGCTGTCTTCCATATCTCAAAATGATACTAAAGTTCTTCACAGAGACCTTGAAAGTATCCTTGTTTCACTTCTTCTGACCTCTATGTGAGTGCTTGCCTTGTGCCCAGATAGAACCCTATCAGGCCAGGTGATCTTCAGAATTTTCCTGTTAATACAAATGGAAGCAATTTAGGTTACTGGCATGGCATTGGTATTCTATCTAGGTTTCACATGCATATAACAATATGATCAACACAATGACTCTGTAGACCTTCAGTTTGGTAGGCAGCATAATAATTCTTCTGTCCTGTACTTTCCTTCATAGGTTCCCAAATAATGAGCTAGCTCTAGCAACCATCAATTTCATCATCTATGTGAATAGCCCTAGAGTGAATACTGCCAAGGTAAGTGAACTTGTTCACAGCATTCAAAATTTCTCCATTCTCTGTAACTGTTAGAGAGTGTGGTTCTGGCTGGTAAAGAACTTCTGTTTTCTTCATGTTTATTGTCAGGCAATGCCTTGAATAGTTTGCCTGTCCAACTCCCCTTGTCCATTGTGTTTCACTCGAAGAACAATTCCAATTCCTACAGGTGTTAAAGAGAATACTTTCCCATGGGATGAGCTCTTTTTAAGGCTTGACACATTATTTTCTTTCCCCTCAGCTTTTCTGCGTGCCTGCAAAGATATTTCATAGCCCAGAATGCTGCTGTTGTGGTGCTGTCTGTCTGTCAGGGTCCCAGCAAATTTCTGATCCTATTGTACTATATGGCTATGGCTGTTGCCCAAGTAAATTTCTGCAGGTTGGAGTGGAGATTTCTACAGCAGTGAAGAGAGGGAATGAGGAACTATAACAACTAATATGAAGAATTCAAAGATATATGGGAAGATTTATATCAGTGATTCCCAAAGTGGGCACTACTGCCCCCTGGTAGGTGCTGCAGTGATCCAGAAAGTGGTGATGGCCACACTTTTTGTATTACATTCTATTCTAAGTTCAATAAATAGTTTCATAATTTCCATGGGGTGATAAGTAATATTTTTCTGGAAAAGTAGGCCAAAAAAGTTTGGGAACCACTGATTTATATGAACTGATTGGAGTAAAGTAAGTAGAAGCAAGAAAACAATATACACAATAACAACATTTACTCTATAAGGGAGAGACAAAGGAACCATATCCCAGGCAAGTCAAACCACTGCCATCACCTTGATTATCACCTCTTCTTAGGCTATAAAGGAGATAAACCCTGAAAGCAAAAGCCTTGCGAAGAATAGGGTCCTCAGAAATTAAAGAAATTCTGGCCCAGCCACCAAAACCATCATTTACCACCCAACTGACACAAGACCATATTAACTGTTACAATTTGGAATATTCCATTAGCAGCTCTAATTCAGAGAAGTTCAAGGAAGATTTAGCAAGGGATGTGATTATTTCTCTCAAGTATTTGAAGAACTGTGATATGAAAGTGGGATTAGATTTATTCTGATTTTCCCCAGAAGGAAGAACTAAGAACAATGGTAAGTAGTTGTAGAGGAACAAATTTTCGTTTGGCTAGAAGTAAGGAAAAATTGTTTACTAATTAGAGCTGTTCAAAAGAAGCAGCATATTAAGAGCCTTTCAGTTCAATTGTTGTTAACTGGATTATAACTAACAAGAGACACTACTACCTTCTAGCTCTTTGGAAAGGAGAACATAGTGTTTCTCTCTTTCCCACATCTGCTAGAAGAACAATAAATCTCAGGAAAGAACTGTCCTCAACATTTCAGGGGGATCAGATTGAAGAGAAATCTTTCTCCTCATTAGTAGTCAGGACAGTTGTGATTCCCTGCTGACTCTTGTTTATGAAATTGGAATGGTGGCTTTCTCTCATGAATTAGGAAAGTTTCCCATGATTCAAAACTGAACCCTTCCTTTGGAAAAGGGGAGAGAATTCACTTCTCTAGATGTTATAGGACTTGCAATGTAGAAGACACTTATGGCTTTTAAGAGAGTAGAACTGAATAAGTTTGAATTCTATCATATGACATGACTTAATAAGAATTATTAGGCAGGGTTTGAAGACACAGATGATATGGTCTTCAGATATTCAAGTTACCTTGGCTCACTCCTTACTGGGTCAATACCTTAACAGAAACCTTTTGGCTCTACACTCTCTGTTTTGCCTCTTTTCTCTACTTGGGGGCAGAATTGCACAATGGATACCATTAGGCTTGGTGTCAGGAGACATGTTTGATTCCTGCCTCAGACATGAACTGTCTGAGAACGGGAAATTTATTTATGTTTTCAAAACCTTGGTTTCCTTATAGGTAAAATGAGTATTTGAGTGATCTAATTCCTAGAATTGTTGTGAAGAAAGCACTTTGTAAACTTTTAAGCCTTTGTGGGTTATTATATATATATTTTGAAGATGGAGCAGCAGGAAGTCAACTACACCCTACCCTTCATTGAGATGAAGGCATTTATCTTTGTTAGTGAGGGGAGAGTCTCATATGCAAACTTTTTTTTTAACAGGGATTGCATTTAGATAATTATTAAGTAATCTACTTCATTATTTAGGAGATATTTTAAAACTAGATTTTTATGTTAATGCAAAACTAAGAATTTTCCCTGGAAATTCATGTTCTTGATGGTCTTCATTAAATACTATCTTTACACCCTCTTCCCCCAACAAAACTACATTGTTATTGAATAGAATTTAGCTTTCTTGGTACTCTATTTACCATTACTGACAACCATCTCTAGGTGAAAAAAAAGTACTGGTCCATAATAGATGGTTTATTGCAGCATCATTAGTAGTTTTTGGTGGAAGGATGTGACTAGCCAGATAATTAATAGAGAAAATTGGGTTATCTCATCAACGTGAAATACCTCATTAGAAAGGGGGATTTCCTATCCTGTCAGTGGTATCTTCTGGTAGAAAATACTTTAGGTATAGACCATTTTTAGATACAAAAAGACAGTTACTAAGCACCTACTATATTCTAGGCACCATGTTAAGTATAGGGGATATAAAAACAAAAGTGGAATAGTACCTGCCCTCAAGAAATTTACATTCTACTAGAGAAATACAACATATTCAAAGATACAAAAATTATTTCTCGGGCACTAGATGACCTCTTAGGTCCCTTATAACTCTGAGTTTTTGTGATTCTGAGATTTTTGGCAGAATGGGCAGGATTGACTGGAGCCTTTCAACCTTAGGATTCTATACTCCACACAGGAAAAAAGCCTATGACTTCCCTAAGGCTGGCTTTGAGGTTTCAAGGAGAATTAGAAAGAGATTCTGACTTTCAAGAGAATTCAACATCCCTACCATCCACTCCTGTTGATCTCAATCCATCCCACTCCCAAATCAGAACTGTCAGATTGACCTGTGGCAGACTACTTCAAAGGACTAGGCCAGTGATGGGCAAACTATGGCCTGAAATGCAGCCCCCTGAAAGGTTATCTCTAATTGTATATATTACTTTTAGTTTTGCAAAAAGCTTTATGTTCTATAGTCCCATGAGTGAGGAACCAAGCCCTAGTTTCCTGATTCCAAGATTTCACTATCTAGAAGGCTACAATAGAGTCATGCAAACTTAATCTACCAACTAAAGGAAACCATGTTTGAAAAGGGAACTACTAAAAGGCATTTGCAGGAGGCAAAATCTGAGGGTCCAGGGTTCAGGTCCCTGTTCATGTGCCAACATGTGGGAAGCAAACTCCCACAGGTCCAGGGTTTTGAGGATGTGGGATGGCATGGCAACAAAGATGAATGAGAGACAGTCTGAGCTTCAGCTAGGCAGCTTCATGGATACTCTGGTCAGCCTTTGGGCTGTGTTTATTTTTATATGCTTTGAGATCACACATACTGTTGGCATGAATTTCCATTCTCACCATACATCTTTTCTTAGAGATAATGGATTAAGTCATACATTAACTTTGTTACTAACAACTCTTCATTCTCCAGTAACTTCCAATATTTTTCAAAGGTATGTTTTGACATGTTTCCCAGGCAATGGGGTGGAGAAAGAACAGTTCAGGGATGTACTGGCCTTTACACGGAAGGCTATTTCTCTATTTTTCATCCATTGTAATGTACCGAATCAGGGATGGGGGTGGGGAGGCTTATTGCTTCTGGTTTCTTATTAGGTAAGCTTCTGCGAAGGGGAATGAAAAATTCAGGTGCAGTTTGTTAGAGTTTAAAATCTTAAACATTAAGGCACTATTTGCTAGTTTGTTATGAAGTGGCTGTTAGGGGAATTTCTATATTAATGCATGTAAAGGTGGGAATTTCCTAGGAGTTTGTATGGGGCCTGTAAGGGCTCTAATAATAGCCTATAATGTTCTTCTGTATTTCCCTGGGGCTGAGTGGGGATATTGATCACAATAATTTCAATAATAAGGAGTGTTAGTAAGAGAAGAGTCACATAGGAGGGTCTAAGTGGGATTTCAGTTCTCCTGTGACCTGCTTTTGCAGGTTTCAGGATTCATGCGTGACTTTGTCATCCACCATGAACTTGATGGTTCTCAGCAGGGATTGAGACCCTGAAGAGACAGCAGAAGATTGGTAGGAAAAAAATTCTGTTCTAAGCCAGTGTCAAACTTTTGGTCAAAATACCTTGCTATGCTATAATAACTTTCTCATTTATCTAATTTTTCACTAACCATTTTGGGCCTCAGTGTCCTCATTTGTATCCACAAGGAATTAGCAAAGGTTATCTCTAGGAACTTTCTTGCCTTTAGATCCATGATTTTATGATCTCTGTCTGTTGAAGGCTGTCCATTATGTCAAAGGTCCATCTTAGGTGAAGATTATAGCCCATACATGCTCTTTTATCATGTTCCTCTTGTCTATATCTTCCTATATGCCTCAATGGCTATACCATACACATTGTTAAGACATGTGACCAAATTTAATAACTAATGACTATCTGAGTGATAAGAGAGAGATAGGGAGGAAGAAAGAGAAAAGATTGAAGAAGAATTATATTTATGACAAAGAGA
Source organism: Gracilinanus agilis (assembly GCF_016433145.1). Taxonomy (NCBI): domain Eukaryota; kingdom Metazoa; phylum Chordata; class Mammalia; order Didelphimorphia; family Didelphidae; genus Gracilinanus; species Gracilinanus agilis. Next base: position 77,930,138 of record NC_058131.1, read on the forward strand.
TAAAAAAGTAGCAGAACCTGACTATGAACTCGAGATTTGAGTGTCCCCAATGTGAAACTGACCGATGTCCAGAAAGAGGGTCAGGGGCTATCATGATGCATGTCAATTACAATTAATTAGGATAAGCAACAACTAAGACCTAACTACAAATGATGATTGACATTTAGGGAGCAGTGAGTGGAGGAGAGACTCCTGTGAGCACTATATTGGTAGGAAGAGAGTAGGATATGGCTTATTGAATATAATATCTTGTGTTCAGATAAAGAGGAATTTGATCTATATTTGCATAGCAAGCTCATTCTATTTAGGGCATAGCTAGAGAGATGTAGGCTCAATCAATCAATAAACATTTATTAAGCACCTATATTCCAGGCATCAAAATAAGTGCTAGGGATACAAAAAGAAGAATCTTCGGAAAGTCATGATGAAGAGAATGTCAGTGAGTATCAGTTGTCATTCCTTTGCTCAAAAATCTTAAGTCTTCTGTTATTGACTACCAAGCAAAAAAATTCAAATTTCTTTGACTAGTGTTCAAGGTTCTCATAACTAACACCATCTAGTTTCATGTCACTACTCCCTGTAGTGGCACCAAAACAGACTTAACATCTCTAAAGAATTCCCTTTTACAGTCCCCTTTTAAAATCAGAATGATTTTACTGCTTTGTTCTCCTTTTCCTCTGGGTACCCACCCAGTCTGAGTGCATTGGAATAATGAACTATATTGTGTAAACAATGCCTTTCCTTTAGCCAGAGAAGCAAAGCAGGGCACTAAGTATTTTCATCTTCCTCCCATACATTCCTTTTCATAACCTGCCTCATCAAAGTCAGTATAATTTGAAGTGAAGGTCTGTCTCCTTGGAGCTGGGCCAGCCAGCTGGAAAGCCTAAGTAAGGCCTGAAATAGAACTGCAGAGGGCCAGCCTGAGGTGAGGCTCTAACAGAAGTCTATGTGGAGCTCCCTAGGTGGCCCCAGGGCATTAGGTAGCAAGGCACCTGGCTCATGGCTGGCCCCCTGCCAGTTGCCAAGCTTAATCTCTCTCTGAATGGCGGTGTCAGGACTCAGCTTGGGGCTAATGGGCTGTGTTGTTTTCAAGTGAGTTCTTGGTGAAAGATGTTTGAACTCCAAAGCTGGCTTTGCTTTTCCTCTCTGTTTCTTGCTCTGCAAGCACTTGCCCTTGTAGAGATCAGGAGCATCCCATAAGAAAATAATGCTCCTCAGGAAGTTTAACCCTTTTGTCTAACCAAATAAAGATGTTGACTGCCTCAAATGGAATTTAGACAGATTCAGTATATTTATCTGCATAAGGAATATTTATTTGTAGGATTTAGAACTGGAAAGAGACCTTACAGATTGTTTTATCTAATCCATTCTGTTACTGAGGAGGAAGTTGGGGCCCACAGAGGTTAAACAAATTTCCCATGTATTATGTAACAGAATTGAAATTCAAATCCAGGTCCCCTGACCCTAATTATAGTGCCATTTTAATTGCACCACACTTCCTTTCCATTCATTCATTCACTCAATTAGAAGTCATTTATTAAATTCTGTGTGCAGGACTTACAGTCTAGTAGAGGAATAAAGTAAACCATGAACATGGATACCTTTAATAAATAACATTACAGTCAGAAGTGTTTTAGAAAGGTGCATCAAAATGTTATGTGACTTCTGAGGAAGAAAGCCATTACCAAATAGGAAGAGGACTTTTTAGAGGCATTTAATCTGGGCTTTGATAGTTGGGTAGAAATTCAACAGCTGAATAAGAGTTTTTATCCAGAGAGAACAGTCTGAATAAAATCAGAAAGGTATAAAAGTATAGTGTGTATGCAGAGGGCAGAGAGTAATTCAGTTTGGCAAGAAGGAAGGAAAAAAATACTTAAGTGCTTACTATGTGCTAGGAATTGTATTAAACACTGGAGTTAAAAATGCAAATCAAAAGAGAGACTGTCTCTGTCCATAAGAAGTTTACACTCTAAATAAGGGAATATAACTTACAAAGGAGTGCTGAAATGTAGGATGTCAGACATGGTGTGGTGAAGGTTCTCAGCATGAGTACATGGTTTTGAAGTCCTAAAGTTGTGGACAGGGTTAGAAGGGGAATGAAGTCTGGCTTGGACCTATCTACAAAATGGAGGCCAACAGAGATACTCAATTGGAGAAAGAGCTAGGGCTTTTGGATGGATATTCTAGGTTGGGAAGGCCACAGGAGTGCTTAGATAATTCAGGAGGAGAGGGTCTCAAGTACTAAGTTAGATCCAGGATGAATCTGAAGCAGGCACAGAGTTCAAGTGTAGACTTAAAGAAGAGGGTTGGGAGGGGAAAGTAGGTAGATAGAATGGTGGGAGAGATTCATATGAGGTAAATTTGGAAAGGTCAAGGTAGCAACAAATTTTTGAGGGCTTCAAATGCTAGACAAAGTAATTTGAACTTTACTCAGTAGGCAATAAAGAGCTACAGAGATTTTTGAGTGACCACAGAGTAAGATTCATGTGTTAGACATTTGAATCCAACCTACAGTCACTCTCATGCATAGGTGGTTCTGAGAAATTAGTAAATTTAAATGGATAATGATGAGAGCTCACATTTCTGTTGTGCAACACTCCTATGAGTTAGAAACTAAGGTTCTGTTTGTCTTCATCTTACAGAAAAGGAAATTGTGACTGAGAGGAATTTTTATGGTTAAACAACTAGTAAGGGTTTGATATGGAATTTGAATCCCTGTCTCATAACTTGAAGCCCATTATTCTTTCTACTATAACCTGAGGCCAATGTGCATGATTTCAGATTATTGGCTAACATACCATGATATTTCTTTCTTTTCTTCTAGTTTAGTTTTAATTTTAGAGAAATTAAGAAATTATCTCATTTCTTTGATTTGAAAAAGATGCTTTCTTTTGTAATATAATTATTCATGTATTTCATTTTTTAATGAATAATTCTTATTTTCCAGTTTTTCACTGGCATAAATTTGAATCCATTTCATTTTCCTCATTCTATAAAATATATATGATACGACTCTTCAAAAAGTAGTGTTCTAAGAATATTATTTTGAGAATAAAGAATTTTATTTTTTATTCTAAGAATATTTTAAAGAATAATTAAGAATAGTATTTTAAAATAGCTCCTCTCCCTTAAAAATTTGCTAGCCTCTACATTAAGCTTTTCAAAAAGTTCTTGATGTAGAGTCATATTTCCTAGGGCCCTAGAAGTCCTTTGCCCCCCGCATCTCCTATCTAGTTCCAAGGTCTGAGCCACCCAAATGCTTCCAGGGACACAAAGAGAAAAAACTCCACTTCTACTCTCCAGCTTTATATTCTGTTCATTGCTTATACCAATTTGTAGTCTCCCCTACTCCTGACTTTATTAATCTTTAGCTAATGGGTGGGGATGGAAATGACCCATACTTTGGTCTAGAGATGTCCCTTCAGGATACCTGGAAGAAAGAAAAAAAAAATCTCTCTTTCTAAAGGGGTGGAATAAGATGTCCTCACTTTCTTTAGGTCTCTGGTATGACAGCAGCTTGACCAAATTTCTATAGAAGCAAATCTCTTCATTAATATTATTATTCTTACATTGTTTTTATATTAAATTCTTGTGAACTGCAGTAATAACAGAAGATAGAATAATAGAATTGGAAGGGCTCAGAACAGAGAATGTTAGAAGTAGAAGGGATCTTAGCATAGAGGAGATAGGATTGATAATAATAATACTCATTTTTATTATTTAGAATTTTGTATTTTACACCCATTGAAGTAGGATAATAGTAAAGTTATTATTATCCTTTTTTCACGTAGAGAGAATCTGAGTCTCAGAAATGCTAAGAAACTTGATTCATGGCTTATTGGAGCCAAGACTGATTCCATGTTTGTTTATTTTTTATTTTAAAGTCAATGCTTTCCCTACTACAACACCCTGCCTCTCCATTGCCTGTGCTCCCCCCTATATTTTATATTTCCTTTGGTAAACCTTCAACAGTGTAAGAAACAAGACTGTCCTCAGTCATACAGACAGAGGATCTTTGCAGGAAGAGATCATTAGTCTCAGAATGCTTGACCTATCTATGAAGATTGTTTCTCAGATTCACTTTGCATCTCAGGTCTATAGTTTAGTTAATCTCTCCAGTCCATAGTTAACCCATTTATAAAATGAAGGAGTTGACCATTTTATATTCTATATATTCTTGACCTAAACAAAAGCACAATTCAAAGATATAAAGTGAATCACCATCTAGGAGACAATTTTCATGGTGAGGGAATTATGAATTATGCTGCCATAACTTCTGCTGGCAGCCAGGATTGCTCCCTAGCCTTGAGGTATATAATAATAGAAAAGGTTTATGATATGTTCCTTAGAGAAGGACACCATCATCTTAATCTCCCTGAGATAGAAGACAAACTAGGAATAACAATAATAGCTAGCATTTACTAAGCACTTTAAGATTTGCAAAGTGCTTTATTACATTAAAATTTCTCATTTGATCCTTACAATAACCCTGTGAAGTAAGTTCCTAAAATTAGGATGGAAGCAGTTAAGTGACTTGACTAGTGTGTGACCAGCATCACACAGTATCTTTTTTTTTTTTAACCCTTACCTTCTATTTTAGAATCAATACTGGGAATTGGTTACGAGGTAGAAGAATGGTAACGTCTAGGCAATGGGGTTTAAGTGACTTGCCCAGGGTCACACAGCTAGAAAATATGTGAGGTCAAATTTGAATCCAGGACCCCCGCCCAGTCTCTAGACCTGACTCAGGATCCACTGAGCCACCTAGCTTTCCCCAGTTAGAAACTATCTTAAATAGGATTTGAATTTAGATCTTCCTAATTCTAAGTCCAGTGTGATACCTACTGTACCACTTAGTAACAATATAAGGATTTAGTAATTACTTTGTCTATCCTGATATGTCCCAAAATGAGTACAGGATGGAGATCAGAGAGCTAAAATATGTAGATGACTGGAGAGACAGCACAATCAATTGATCACTTAACAAACATTGATAAGCATTTAGTATGTGCCATACATTTTGCTAAGCAGTACAGGAATGAGTGATAATAAGGAAAAATTTTGTAAAATCTTATAACTTATAACTGAGGAAAACAAAAAGTGAGTAGGAGACATTTCTCCAAATCTCTATCTCTCAAATGAGATTCTCATCAGATTATTTATTCACTTGAGAAATACTAGCCTGGATGACTTTACTCTTTGTTTATCTATATAAGATATCAATGTTCTTTTTTTATTTATTATTTATTTTTTTTTTAAACCCTTAACTTCTGTGTATTGGCTCCTAGGTGGAAGAGTGGTAAGGGTGGGCAATGGGGGTCAAGTGACTTGCCCAGGGTCACACAGCTAGGAAGTGTCTGAGGCCGGGTTTGAACCTAGGACCTCCCATCTCTAGGCCAGACTCTCAATCCACTGAGCTACCCAGCTGCCCCAGATATCAATGTTCTAACGGTGACATATAGCCTGGAAAAGAGAAGCCTTAGGGAGGGCACGACGACAGTCTTTAAGAATTTGGAGAGCAATTGTGTGGAATAGGGATTAGATTTGAGGTGCTTGGTCCTAAAGAGCAGAATTCAGAGAAATGTAGAAGTTTCAGAAAGACAGATTTTGGCCTTTATGTGTAAGAACAAGCTTCCTAACAACTATAGTTTCCCGAAAATGCAATGAACAGTCTCACTGCTTAATGTCTCATGCTTACATTCCCTGTTACTAGAGGATTTTAAGCAGTCTCTTTACAGGCATGCCTCATTTTATTGCACTTTGAAGATACTTCATTTTTTACAAATTGTAAAATTTGTGGCAACTCTGTATTGAACAAGTCTATTGGCTCCATTTTTCTAACAGCATGTGCTCCAGTTGTTCTCTGTGTCACATAATTATCTAGGTCCTCTGTCAACTTTTGTATCACAACTCTTAAAATATTTGACAAATTTCCCTTATTATTATAATCTGTTGTGGTGATCCATGATCAATGATCTTTGATGTTATTATTGTAATTTTTTTGGAACACCACAAATTGAGTCCATATGAGACAGCGAACTTAATAAATGTTGGGTGAGTTCTGATTGCTCCACTGATCAACCTCTACTCTGGCCTTCCCTTTTTAAAATATTTATTTAAATTAGGCCAATTAATAACTCTACAAAGGCCTCTGAGTGTTCAAATGAAAAGAAGAGTCAATGTGTCAATCCAGCAAACTTCATTGTTGTTTTGGTTGGAGAAATTGCTTCAACCTCCCCAATAACCACCACCTTGATCAGGCAGCAGTCATCAACATTGAGAAAAGACGCATCCTCCATCAGGAAAAAGATTATAATTCACTGAAGGTTCAGATGATAAAGTATTTTAAAATTAAGGTATGGATTTTTTAGACATATTGCACACTTAGCAGATGACAGTACAGTGTAAATATAACTTTTATATGCTTTGAGAAACCAGTTAGTGTGACAATTATTGCAGTATCCACTTTATTGTGATGGTCTACAAACAAACCTGTAATAACTCCAAAGTATGACTATATTAGTACTTGCGAGGGCATGTTGTTGAAGGGATCATTGCCTCAGGTAGGAAGGATTAGAGAATATGACCTTGGACATCCTTTCCAGTCCTGAGATTTAATGATTATGATCTTAAACAAAGTGATTCTTTTCTCTAGGCTCATTTTTTCTTGCTGTAAAATAAAAGGGCTGAAGTGCTCTAAAGTTCCTTCCAGTTATAACATTCTACATTTGATGCTCTCTGGTCCTTATGAGCCCTGACATTCTTTGCTCTCTGACCTACCATTCTACATTCTATGTTAGAACTTCTGTATGCTCTGAAATTCTTTGACTCTCTTATTCACAAGAATAATCTAGCTTATGCTTGTAACTGATTTGGAATATTTAGTGTTTACTAAGACCAGATTTAGTAATGTGGATGGGGAAGGTAGCAGAGAAGAGCATCTTTACACACTTCAAAGAAAACATCAGAAATCAAACCCATGTGAAACTGTGGTTTCTTGTATAAGAGTGAAAGAATGTGGTCAACAAACCAAATGTTTATTTCCCAAGAAAAGAAAAGAACCTAGTCAATTTGATTCCAGTGTCTCCTCTGTGGTCTAATTAATCAAATCAAAATGAATCCCTAAAATAGTAGCCACTTGCCAAGCCTATAAGACAATGTCTGAATCTGATTATTAAATAAACAACTTCTCAAAAGGGAAATACAGGAAAAAAAAAACAAGACAAACTTTTTTTTTTTCAAAATTGCTGCTTTTAAAATATTTTCCCCAAAGTCAGCATAAGAATAGGGCTAAGCATTAGGAAGGTTACTCTGGCATTCGATGTTTTTAACACAATCACTTCCAATATTAGTTTTTTGTCTGTGTACGGCCTTTTGGTTGTTGTTTTGGTTTAGATCTGTGATTTACTTGGTATAAAGACCTTCCAGTGAAAAGAACTCTGGGTATTGAAACTTCTTCTACTTTTGTAGACTGACAGTCTATAATCGTCTTAGAGAGTTGCCTGGGAATACTGGGGTGGTGTGTGTGTGTGTGTGTGTGTGTGTGTGTGTGTGTGTGTGTGTGTGTGTGCTATGTGAGTTGTATCAGGATTACTCAGCTAGAATGGCAGGATGTGAACTCAGAGCTTCCTTATTTAAAACTTTCCACAGTTATACTCTCAGACTAATATAATCTATTCTCTATTTTGATTGTAGTGAAATATTCAGATAGAATTCAGATAGAAAATTTCAGTTTTGAAACCTAGCTATTCATTCTGGGAGTTGTAGTCCTGGACAAACATTTTCTTATTGTCTTGGAAGGTATTGAGCCCACTGTGCGCCTTGAGGTGGGTGGGGGTAGACTTCTGCCATGCTGGAAGTTTTTAAACTCAACTTTGGCAGGGAAAAGACAAAAAAAAATTTAACTAAGGCTGAGGTTGGAGTGATTGACAGTGGCATCAAGGGGGCAGCAGTGGTGATGGTGGAGAAAGTGGTGGTGGTAGTAGCATACAGAGGTTATTTGGTTTCAATGATTTGACCTGGAGTATTTGAGACTTGTGGCTTCAGTGGACAAGACTTTCTTTGTTCCCTAGAATAAAGGAATTTTACGGAGGTGGCTTAGAAGGGAATGATGTTGCAGATTATGGTCACTGCTTGGGATCCATACAAGGATAGTCAAGATTTAACTCCCTTTTCTGTTGCCTGTAAATGATGAACTTTTTCTATGTGCTTTTCTCTACTTCTCTGAGCTGTTTCTATTTCTTTATTTTTTGGTCCCTTATAAATTATAACCAGTCATAAATTATTCATGTCTATTACTTAGTTGTGCGCAGGGGTACAGTGGAGGATGCTATTGACTAGCTTGGGATATAAAGGGCTAAATGGGTCTGCCCAGAATGCTAGGGTGCTCTTTCCCCAGCCATGGATGAACTGAGTGTGAGGGAATCTTGTGATTTTGATTTTATTAATAATTCTCAGAAATAGCAAAAATACATGTGACTTGGGGTCATGAATGTCTAAGCCACTGTAGTCACTGGGGAACCAAATTCTGGTAGTCTATTGTATAGGAGTCTCAATGAAGCTCTGAAGACATGGATCAAGCTTCCAAAGCCTCCCAGTGGGAAGAAAAAGGTTTGACTTGGAAAGAGTCTGCCCTGCCCACATTCCTAAGGTGGGAGGGGAAATTGGAAGACTGAGAGCTTCCTTTTGCTTTCACTTTCTTCCCTAAACCTCTGAACCTAGTGGGATAGTGACACCTGATAATAACACTATAAACCTGTAACTTCTACACCTTCGGGCCCCAAAGGGACTCATTTTAGGAGGAAGCATAGGCTTAAAATGCTAGAAAAGTTGTGATCTTAAGAGAATCACTTTCCCCTCCTTCTGGGACTTAGTTTCTTTATATGTAAAATGAAGAATGTAGGATTTGTAACCTTTAGATTCTCTTCCACATTTGAACTCTGTTCTAAAGTATAACTTCTAGATCTATGATTATGTTAAATAAAAATTCCATGTCACTTCCGATTCTAACAGTATGTTTTAAGGGCTCTTTCAGCTGAGAGGTGGTGTTATAGGAAACACTCTCTTTTCTAAAGACCTGGACAGATCTTCTGTGTTCTAGGATTCTTGGGCCTCTTTAAGCTCAAGTGTCTGATTAAAATGAGCTACTCAAGAGGGATATTTAAAACACGAACATAGATAACATTTGAATAGCACTTTAAGGTTTACAAAGGGCTTTATATATATATATATATATTATCTCATCTGATCATGACACTCATCAGTGGGTCTATGATGGACTGGCCAGTCTGCACCTGTATTTCCTCCAGGACTGTTAAGGCTCTTGCTATCATTCATGTTACAGTGCTCATCTCTGTACAAAGAGAAATATAACTGCCATAGTGGGTGGCCCCAATTAAGCTGTGCAAGTAGAGAGCTTGAATAAAGCTTTTTTGGATGTCAGCCAAACCTAATTGAAAAGCAGGAACCTCTGAACACACAGAACTCCAATAATGGAAATGTATCAGGGTGGCTGAAATTGGTAACTCAGTAACACAGGAGAAAATCATTACAAAAGAACAGGCCAAAAAAAATCTTTCTTTAGAAAAATGCATAAATATTGATTCTCACAGGGAGTTAATTGTATGATAAACAATGGACAACTTACACATAAACGGCCTGATTTTCCATGCTTGTACACATTGTTTTTATTATAACACATTTACTTTTTGCCAGAAGTAGGTTGGATGCTATGTAGCATCTAGAACTGTTAAGTAGTGTGAAGGTTTTTAATAATAATAATGTGCTGCCTGGTGCTGACTTTCCATCATAATCTGGTCAGCTCAGAACAGCTCCCTACACTCTTCCTACTGTCAACAGATAGGCAAAGATCAGTGACTCCTTCCCTTTCTGAGGTATCCCTGTTCACCAGGAATAGAAAAATACAGTAGGATTAGAGCCAAATGCCAATGGGCAGGCTTCTCTGGGGAGGCAGAATGACACTCAAATAGATAATAAAGGTCAATTTCCTAACATTTTCCTACTGTCACCCAAGAGCAGGTGCTAAATAGCCAGGCTAGTTAGTTCTCTGGTTCTCATGATCCTGCAAACATCTCCATTATGGAGGACTACGCTTTTAACCCAATAATAACCTGCTTCGGGGAAGCAGAGCAAAGTGGTTAGACCAGACCACTTGCCTCTCACTGGGACAGATAGTGTAAGTGGAAAGAGTGTAAGACTTGGACTCATAAAGACTTAAATTTGAGAGAATCCTCTCTCAGATACTTGGTGGCTGTGTGGTAGGTAACAATTTATCTTCTGAAGACCTGTTCTTCTGTGTTCCCTTGTGTAAATGGAATTAGCTCAAGCCCATTCATAGTTAAAACTCTAGCCACCAGATTTCCCTATTACACCCTTCAGGGAGTCATTTCACTTCTCTCAGTTCCATCATCTATAAAATGGACATAATATTCACTAACCTCATCTAGCTGTTGTGAGATTTAAGTGACCTAGCATATGTAAAACACTTGGAAAACTTTAAAACACCATATAAATACTAGCTATTATTATTGCTGTTATTACTGTCATCAAGATGGAGAACATCAGTTGACAAATTGCCATCCTACCTGCCTGCCTGGCAGCTGGATCTTCTCCCTGTCCAACCTTATCACGTGCCTCTTCAGGCATCTTATATTCTCAACAGGCTCTCTCCTGCCTCTGTACATTTTCTCATCTCATTAATGAATGCCTGGAAAGGAACTCCTTTAAACCTTACCTCTATCTGTTGAAGTCCTTTCCTTCCTTCAGTTTCCAACTCAGTCACCATCTCTTTGTAGCATGTGATTTTGGAGTTAGATGATCTTGGTTCGAGTATGGATTCTGGTACTTCACCTATGTGATATTGGCCAGGTTAGCCAACCTCTCTGGGTCTCAAATCCCTCATCTATTTCTAAAGTTGCTCCAAGCTCCTAATTTTATGACCCACAAAGGCTTTCCCTGACATCCTCTCTGCCCCTTCCCAAGGTGAAAGTGACTTCCCCTCTTCAAGTTTCTCATAGCACCTCATCTCATTCTCTCATCATAGTGGATAATATGCTGGATTTAGAATGAGGAAATCACAGTTCAAATCCTAGCTCAGATACTTTTGAGATCGGTGGCTTTGGGCAAGTAATTTAATATCTTTCAGTCTTAGTTTTCTCATTTATAAAAAGGGGACAATAATAGCACCAACAGTACAGGATTGTTGTGAGGATCAAATCAAGTAGTATATGAAAATCTTAAAGTGCTATACAAATGCTAATTATCATTATTATAGTTTATTTTTTATGTGGGGTTCTAATGCTATGAAACATTATCTTATGATAACCCTGTGAAGTAGTAAAAATATTGTTATATCCATTTTATGGATGCATAAACTGAGGTTCAGAGAGATTATGACATGTCTTTGCTCACATCATTCTAAGTGTCAGAGCCATAGAACATTCAATCAGTTGCTATGCTCTGTCTGTCCTATTTTCACATCTCTCAAACTCATCCCCTTCTGTGCATTTACACTACCACCACCTCCACCACCACCACTTTTTGCTGGTCACCATCATTTACCGATACGATTATAATAGCATCTTATTTGGTGGTGTAATAGTAGTATTTGGGAGATGGGATTAGATGGGATATCAATGGATACTTTGGGCTAGTATCAAGGTTTACACACTATGGGTGAAAGGGCCTAACAGATAACCTTGACCAGGCTAGAGCCTGGTCTGAGACCAGCACACAGATTTTCTCAGTCAAAGTAAATGGAAAAGTGTATTTTATTTCCAAAGCGAGAGGTTAAGAGGGAAAGGGAAAAATCCATGACACTAAATTTACTAGCTGAAATACCCCAGAATTTAATGCCTTCTCATGAAGGGTCTTCAGTGATTTGATTAACTAGTCTTGTCACCTTATCCTAACTAATCTGTTCTAAATATCCTGCACTAAACCTCTCTCTTGGTTCTTACTAGAGATGCTGGTCTGTGACAGATTAGGCAGGGACTCAGGGAAAGGTCCCAAGGCCAACTGGACCCAGACCTCTGCTTACTGACAGCTGTATGTTGATACAGGCTAGAGAAAGGCTCTCAGGATCTTCTCCAAGGACACACAGCACAAGGACAGCAACTCAGGCAGCAATAAGGATAGGATCAAAGCCCTTAGGACTTGGCATCCACTCTCTCCAGGTTCACATTCAGAGGGAGACAGATGCAACAGTTCCTGAGTTACAGTTTAACTCCTCCTTGCAGCATTCCAGAATCTTTCCCTGTTGGTCTCATGCATCTGTCCTCTGCAAACCTACATTTTCCTATTAAACTTCTCTCTTCCTTATAACAGTGGTACCTCTGCTTCTAGTCTCTACCTATCTAAATCCATCCTTTATAATCTACCAGGCCTTTCTAGTTATAGTCATGCCACTGTTGTCTCAAAAGTTTTCAGGAGCTCAAAACTGCTATAGGAAAAATATGAATGTTATCAATTAAGGCCCTTCACAGTCCATCTCCAGTAAGTTTCCACCACTCTCTTTCACATATTTATTTCAACTAGCTTGAATTATGTGCCGTATCTTTCCTCTGTGCATTTGCATAGGTTTCTGAACTTGGAATGTACTCCCCCTCATCTTAACCCCTCAGAATCTTTGCTTTCCTTGTAGGCTCAGTTCAGGTGCCCTTTCTTCCATGAAAATTATGATCTCTACCCCTAAAAATGTGTTTTTCCTTCTTCAGATATTCCTATAATACTTTGGATAAATTGCTCTCTTTCCCTCACATCTCTATCTTGCATTATACTTATGTGTATACGTGTCCTCCCCAGCCCTTCCAGTGGAATATATGTTACTTGAGAGGAGAGTTTATTTTTTTACCTTTTTGTATCCCTAATGCATAACATAGTTCTTTGCATATTATGAGCACTTAATTGCTTTTGGAACTAAATTGAATTGCCAGAAACCATATAAGCAGTAAATGACAGAGTTTGAATTTGAATTTTGAATTCAAGTTTTTTTTATTACTATTACAAATTGTGTTCCTTCAACTAGATGGTAGGACTTCTCTTATACTTGATATATTTGTCTTCATTAGAATGTAAGCTTCTTGAAGACCAGGTCTGTGTATTACCTTTCTTTCTGCGAGATTGAGTTGTGACTTGTAACTGTGGCACAATGGATATTTATATAGTTCTGAAAATTGAATTGAAAGGATTTTGTAATTAAGTATTTATATGCAAATGCTATAGAAATTTAGGAAGATAACTGAATTAAATGGTGTGAACTAAATACAGTTCTTTTCCATCATGTCAAAGAAATAACAAATATGCCTAATCAAGTAAGAGTTCAGCAATGTCCATGAAAAGTACAGAATAGAACGAAATTCTTTCAGGGAAAAATTGTTCCTCCAGGAAAAAAATGAAGTAACAAGTGTGCAAAACAAAGGGGCTTGCACAAAAGGAAGAAATATTATGGGACAAAGGAAATTGAGCAGATGTCTTTAAAAGGAAGGAATGATACAGCAGTAAGAAAACACTTCAGGAGTTTAACTGTATCCATAGCAAGATCCTTGGAAATAGTTAAAGTAAGTAAGGAAAAACTGGTGTCTATAAAGATGGATATAAAATTAACAAAATAAGAACAATAAAAGAAAAACATGAAACTCAATAGCTTGGGCCACTTGGTGGAAATTTTTAAAAGCAAGTTGATGGATTCTTTGAGGAAAAAGAATGACCTGAACAAAAATGCAGAGGTGGAAGAGCTGGTAACAAAATAAAATAAACATCATGATTGAAAGATTTGAGGTCCATACATATGACAATAACAGAGGACAAAGGTCAAGGAAATTAGTTGAGAATTATTGGTCTTCAGAAAAAATAAGATAAAATAAAGATTCAGAATTTCATTTTTCTGGGAAATCATATAACAAAATGTCTCAGTAAGAGCAAAGAGCAAATTTATGGAATCCACTGATTGCCACTAGAGGAGAATTTCAAATTTAACTCATTAACGAATGTAGTCATCAAGCCCTAAAGCATCAGTGACAGAATTGTACAAGTTCTTAGAAGAAGCCAATCATATGACAAAAGTATCATTTCAAATTACTCAAGATTTCTTGTCAAGAATTAGAATTGAAAAGAAAGGTTAAAATATGAAATGCTGAAAAATATGGGAAATCACTCTTCTCAGAATTGGCTACCTAGCAAAACAGAATCTATTCCTTACTAGGAAAATAGAATTTTAAAAATGCAAAGATTTCCTTAGCTTTCTAATTTTCAAAAACACCAAAGAGTTCTGTACAGGGTTTTTGATTTGAAGACCAACAATGATGTGAAAGTTTTATAAGTAAAACTTAAAGCAAGAAATGAATAAATAATGAATCATATTGATTTTGTTAATGCTATCAGGTTTAGAAAGGCAATTATTTGTTAAAGTCTTCTGTATTAGATAGACACTGAAGAAACATTGGTTAGAAACTAAAGGTAAAATAGATAAAAATAAATAATCTTGAGAGCAAGAAAAAGAGGAAAAAATAATTCAACTAATTTTAGTAACACAGATAGAAAAAAAAAACCCTCACTAATAAAGAGGTGGGGTAATGGGTGGGGGAAAGGGTTCTTAAACTGCACTTCTATCTAGATCTAGAAGAAAAATGGGTAAGTTTAGAAAAGAATATAGTAATAGAATCCCAGGAATTGTGTTTGGTATGAGTGGAAAAGGATTGTATGTATGTGTACAGTTTAGGATTGGATTGTTACCAGCAGCATAACCTATACTCTGCCCTTTGATAATTAAAACAAATAATGTAAGATGATGTTATGGAGAAAAACCAAATTCAGCAATTATAACCCTGAATATAACTGTATTCAACTCATTTATAAAAAGAAAAAGAATTATAGAATGGAATAGAAAGTAAAACCCAACAATATTTTGCCCATAGGAAATATATAAAAATATAGACACATATATAATAAATACACTAGAAAAATGAGAGAATGGAAGATTCTATCTTTCTATTTTGTTTGTGAAAAGGAGACAAATTCTCAACCAGCCTAATATTAGAAGAAATGAAAGAACACAGAACAAAAATATGTTGATTATATTAAGAGAAAAAGATTTACTACATTCCTTTATGTGTGTTAGGTAGCAAGAACTCATAAAGAAATTCAGGAAGGTAGAAATCTAAATACATCCTTTATAGATCATGTAATAAAATAGTAATAAAGGAAGTATGAGTAAAAGTACCAAACCTTCCAAATAGAAAACAAGCAACTCTATCCCACATACTCTAAAAAAAAGTGAATCAAATACCAAATCATAGAAACCATAAAAATCATACTAAGAAGAATGATAATACATGGTACCAAAAGTTATGAGATATAGCTATAGCTATACCTGTATATATATATATATATAGCTTGAAAAAACATTCTTATTTTGGAACAGAAGAGAAAAAGAAGAATTAATGATGATGAAACAGTTAAAATAATTAGAAAAATTAATATTCTCAAATTAATAAAAATTAGACATTTCAAACTAAGCACACAGGAGGAAAGCTTTAACAGAATTAAAAATGAAAAAAGAACAATTGAATTAATAAAACAAAGAACCATTTTCAAAAGGACCAATAAAATGATCAACTTAGTACAGAATTCATTTCTCAAAAAGAAAGGCAAAAAACATTTTTTAAAAATGAGAGAATGGGAAAATTCCTTCAAATGGAGAAAGAATGAAAAAACTATTATGAACTATTATTATACTCAGTTCTTTGCCAACAAAACTAAAAATCTAAATATAAGGAACAATTATCTACATAAGTATAAGGAACTCAACTGAATAAAACAATCCAATTAACTTAAACAATTTAAAAAAGGAAGGTGAACAAACTACAAACGAATTCCCACAGGGGAAAAAATATCCTAAGCAATTTAAAAGAAATTACCAGTGCGCAAGTGAATTCTATTAAATATCTATATAACAAATCTAGGTGGAACCAAGATGATGTAGTAGTAGGAAGCAAGTTCCTGTCCACATCACTCCTCCAAATAGACTTTAAAAATGAACAAGATGGAATACGGATAGAGAAATCCAGAAAAAAATGACAGCAAGATGGCAAGTCCAGTCTAGATTGGCATAAAGAGACAGAAGTTTATTGACACTGGGCACTGGGTTGGGACAGGAGCAGTCATGTAGAACACTTCAGCACCAAGAGAGGGGCTATATATCAGTCCAAGAGGAAATCTCAGAACTATATAGGGCATCCACAGACCCACACTGGGGTATTGCTTTCTCTAGTAGAGAGGCCATGGTGGTGTACTGAGAAAGGAAGTTCAGAAGCAAGCAGTTTTTGACTCAGGACTGTAAGTGGAATCTTTCACAGAGGGAGATGGAATGTTGCAGAGAAAAACGTGAAGGAAAGGAGAGGCAGTTGGAAGGAAAAGTAGAGACCTCTGTAAAAGGAACTGTAACTGGGGGATGGGGGGTGGGGGGAAGTTCGTTCCTGAACCCTGAACTAAACGGAGCTTGTATCTCACCTCAGAATTGAATCCCCTGAATACCTAAGGATTTCCCAACCTTTTCCTTGGACCTCAATGCCTGTGGATAGTACCTGTTGCTCTTTATAGCAAACTTAAGAGATCTGGCTGAACATTTACAGCTGCTGAGGGGCTTTGCCTGGAAAGGCACACTCAGCAGCTCAGAAGAAGAACTTCTCTCTCTCTCTCTCTCTCTCTCTCTCTCTCTCTCTCTCTCTCTCTCTCTCTGTGCTAACTATATATATAAAGATATTTGTAACCTGTCATTTATAGATTAGGTTAGCAGCACAGGAAAGAAGAAGGGATCAAAGAACACTTTCAGGCAGGGACCTTTTGCCTTTTGGCTTGACCCCAAACCATCCTGTGTTTTAGATTAGGGCATTCCTGTTCCCACTCTCCAAATTCTTTCCTTGAACTTGTTCATTAAACCACCCCTTTTGCGTTGATAGCCTACGCAATCAGATAATATTTGAGAAGATCTAAAGGGGCTTGAAGGGTGAAGGGTTTCTTAGGGGGGAAGAGTTCTCTGTAGCCTGAAGTTTAGTCAAATCTTGAGGTGCCCGTTATTGCTTTTCCCTAGCAGGAGTTGCCCAGAAAGAGCCACTGGGGAAGGTCAGGCAAAATCAAAGTCCTGACCAAAAGTCAATTCTAATTCCTTTAGTATCTCTATCCTAGTGCAGTCTCCTGCCTGCCCTTTTACCTCCACCATATTCTGTAGTGACAGAAAGCAACCATTGTCTCTCTGTCAAAAAGAAAGGGGTTTCCCATTGAGGTCCACTAGTCAATCCATCTTGACTAGGTCCAAGTAACATCTGACAGGGGGCCTCCCTTTCAAACCTTTTAACAATCTACTACTTGTTCTATCTCTCCATTAGAGATCTAGTCTGGGACAGAGGGCAGCCTTCAGCACTCTTCCCAGACAAGAAGGGAGTTTCCCTGGGGGTGAGTTCATTAGCTCACTGTGAGGGTGTGAAGGGAGAAAGGTAGAAGGAAAGATGGATGGGAGAAAGGAGAGAGGAAGGTAGAGGAAGGAAAAGGAAGGTAGCGGTCCCCACCTCAGGCAGGGGGAAATTGACTAGAGCCTTTCAGGGGCTCAAATAAAAGATCAGAGAGCAACTTAGGGTTTAGAATAGCTAGGTTTTATTTAAATTAGAAAAAGGAAGATCTAGGGGAAACTAGGAGGTAGATAGAAGGGGAAAAAGTGCCAAGAGAGAGCTCAGGATCTGAGAGCCTCCAGGCTTGAGAGAGCGAAAAGGTGCCAAACCCTCTGTCTTCGACTTTTCTCCCACACCTCCTACAAAGGAAATGGGAGGTGTCAGGGGAAGTTGTAGCAGGGAGCCCTGGGAATTGTAGTCTCCCAGGGCTTACAATAATTTTAAATGACACATTCCCCCTGGTGATCTTTTGGGAGACCAGTCTCCCTAATGGATCATAACAAACATAAATACATTTACAATTACAATAAAAAAGGGTATATAAATCAATACAAGGGGAGGATGGTAACAATTTTTACAAAATAAGGGAATCAAATACTTGGCACTTCCTTTCAAAAATATTCAGGGGGTAGTCCCCTTCTTTCACAACAAAATATATAGATACATAAAACAAATGCATTTAAACAAAACAGATGAATTTAACAAAACAAATGAATTTTAGCAAGGCAAATGAATTTTAAATCAGACAAATGAATTTAAAACCCCCCCAAAGTTTGAAATTTTGCACATCGAGTTGCTCTCTTAGATTCCTGGGTCAGCATGCATTCTCCATGTGGTCTCCATGGGCATCTCCATTTTGATTCCAGGAGACAGTAAACTTCTTTTCCTAAAATAACTTAAACTCTCCATATAAAATAAAAACAAATTCCTCCCTGAGGAGGATAGAAAGAAACATTGAACTCACAGAGGGATATGTGGCTGAGACAGGCAGTATATGAATCACTGCCAATCAAATTCATCAGAAAAATTAGCACGAAAAGGCCAAATGACTATTGGATGAAAACTCTAAACATCCAAACCTAAATTTTATATGGAAAAATTCTAAATAAGACAAAACAAAATCACACTAGGTCTTTGAATAATGCCCAATCAAAGCAATCCATGTCTGACATCATGCACTTATCCACTTAGCAGCCAGGACCCCTGTTAACCACCATAGTAAGAAATTTAGAAAAAAGGACTAGGTTTGTATTTATTGGTCTGATATTATGTCATTTCTTCTCATGGATAGAATATGGAGCCAGAACAGCCAATTGTTAGGTATTTGACATAAATTTTCACAAGGAGTGTGGTTGGAGGAGTCCAATTTCTTAATGTATGTTAAGCATAGCAACCTTGATTCTCACAATAGGTTCAAGTCCTTTTTATTGGCATAGGAGTCTCAGCAATCCTAGTAGGCTTAATTTTTTTATTTGACCTGTGTGCTCGTTTGGCATCAATCAGGTTAAGTATGTGCTGCTTTGGCACTGTGTAGGTATCTGTGCTTCTTTGGCACTGTATAGATGAAATCTGTGCTCCTTTGTTGATCCCGTTTCTTTGAATCAAACGTATGTGAAAAGTCCCATAATAGCAACATACCAATGGCAGTTTCTAAGTCTAAGGTTTTTGAGTATGCACTTATTAAATCTACACTAATCTAATAATCAAAAACTCTTTCAATTTAGATAACATGTGCTTCAAATACAATAAATTCTATATGCATTTATAAAAATGGGCTAAAATTTCAAAAATATATATATCTCCTGTAATCAGCAACAATTAAAAATATTTGTCTATTGCAATTTGTGTCACTTAAGGAGTGGTACAATATAAAGGTTCTTACCCAAGAATTTAGATGCATTTCCTCTTAGCTTAGCCATGATCCACAGTGTGAGTCCCTTCCTCTACCTTCCTCTTTCCTTTCTTCCATCCATTCCTCTAATCCTGCAACCTTCCTCCCTTCACCCCCCCCTCACAAATGGATGTATAAAAGCAATTATATATTAAGAAAATATAAAAATTTCACAAAAAGGCACAAAGTGCATATCAAGTCAATACAGATACAGGTTTCCCTTCAAGGTAATTAATCAAATATAGTGAAACAACAATAACAATAACAAAAAAGAATACAAAGTACAGATGTAGCAAGTAACAAATACAATCAATAGTCAATTCAATACAGGTTTCCTAATATAGGTTTTCTTTGAGGTAAATCTTCAAAATACACAAAATACAAGTCTTCCAAATTATCAATACAAAGGCACATGTCAAATGCTGGATGGCACAAATAAACATAAGGGGGTAGACAGGCACTATATTTAAAATATGCTTCTTCTTCTTTTTCTATTTTGAGGGAGACAAAACTGAAAAGAGTTAATAGCAACAAAACAACAAAAGCAATAGAGTTTTAAGGGGCACCTCCTTCTGCCCCACATGGAGGAGCAGTAGCACTCTGAGATGTGTGTGGACAAGCTCTACTTACAAGATACTGTTGTGGTGTCATTTGTTGTGAGTTATGTGCCTGATGATCATCCCTGAAATTACGATTCCTATAGTTATTGTTCCTATAGTTCCTATAGTTATTGTTCCAATAGTTACTGTTTCTGAAATTAGTATTGTTTCTGTAGTTGTTGTAGTTGTTATTATTATTGTTATTCCTAATTGTCTGGAACAAATTCCTGCAATTCATCATTAAGTGGCCCTTCTTGTTACAGAAGTGGCAGATCAGAGATTGATAATTAGACTCTCCTAGAGGGGCAAGTGGTATTGGTGTAATATCATCATGCCTTCTTTCCTGTTTTTCTGTTTTATTTTGTAATTATTTCAGTTCTTTTTGTATGATATCTAGTAGGTCATTAGTTTGTACCTTTGTCTCTTCATGTCCTTTAGTGACATACACAGCTATTCTCTTTAATTAGTCCAGATCCATTTCTGGTCATTTGGGACAATGCATCTTAAAGTAATCCTGGACCACTCTGCTAGAATTGCTTACAAATTGTCACCTTATTTGTCTTATGCCTTGTTCCATTGATAATCCAAATCCAAATATCTAGCTCCCAATTCAATAAGCCTGTGTATAAACTGAGGGGGAGTTTCATCATTTTGCATTAGGCAATCAAATTTGGTCTAGTTGTCTGGACGTTCTACACATTCTTTCATGGCTTTTAATATTGTAGCACTAGCATTATTTAACTGCAACTATTACTTTAGATCATTATAATTCCAGTGAGGATCCTCACATGGCCAGTGTACTGCATTTCTTCCTCGGGCCTTATTTACATGAGAGATGATTTTATTTCTTTCTCTCTCTGTGAGGAAGATCTGGAGTAATTTTTCCACATCTTTATAGGAAGGATTGTATTGGAAAAGTATGTCTTCCATCCTTTTCATTACAGCTATGGGTTCATCATTATAATTTGGAACATCTTTTTTTTTTTTAATTATTTGATATCTTGAGGAGTGAATGGAGTATGATGTGTTAGATTTATCACATCTCCAGATCTGTCTAATGTAGGCACTTCCCTTAAGGGGAAAAGGCCATCACAGGAATCAAAATCATTTGAATCAGAATCATAGCGTGGTTTTGGTTTCTTTTTAGTAGTTTTGGTGCTTACCATGGCAGAACGGGTCTTTTGAGGTGTTTGTGTGCTTACCATGGCATGGGTAGGAACTAATATGGTCTCCGTTGGGGTTGGTTGTGGGTTGGAAGAAAGGAGAGGAGAGGACTGGGCATCAGGAGAAGTAGCAAGGGAGAGAGAATTGGCCAAGAGATGCACAAGATGAGAGAGGAGTTTTGTTACATCTGTCTCCTTCTCTCTTTCAGGAGAAATAGAAAGAATAGGACTTTCCTCTCTGAGTATTTCGGGAACAGCCTCGCAAATTTGGAATCAGATTTTTGAATTGTATACTCCTGAAATTTTGAATCAGATATCTGAATTGGATCCTCCTTTTTCAGTACATTGTGCATAGAGTATTTGAAATTGTCCAATTGGATTTGTACTGCTGCTTGGATTTTGGCTTGCATTTTCCTATTTGTAGCCTTTTGATTTGTCATATTGAAAATTAAGAAATCAAGATTCCCTAGCAACATCCAGTGGAGGAGATATTCAGAAACCATAAAGGTTCCCAATTTGGCAAAAGCCAAAATGTTTTCCTATATAGTAGGAGTTTTGAAAATTTAGACTGGGGTGGGTGGGTGGAAGGCAGAGAGGGACCAGAACTCCTGCTTGTTTTTGCCAGCAGACCCCCTGCTGGGTTTTATCCCTGTAAGGGTGAGGGGGATTAGGGTTAAGGCTCTTGGGCTGGGGAGGGGGGGGAATTTATATCTAGCACTTCTGCTGAGGCAGAGGAGCCTGGCAGGGGTTAGTAGGGTAAGGGACTCCCACTGGGTTGGGTTTTGGGTAGGAAAATTTTTTTCACTTACCCTTAGGCAGTAAGGCAGGCAGGATAGTCAGTAGGCAGGCAGGCAGGCAGGTTCAGGTCCATCTGGTCACCAAATAAAATGTGAGGGTGTGAAGGGAGGAAAGAAGAAGGAAAGATGGATGGGAGAAAGGAGAGAGGAAGGTAGAGGAAGGGAAAGAAAGGTAGTGGTCCCCACCTCAGGCAGGGGGAAATTGATTAGAGCCCTTCAGGGGCTCAAATAAAAGATCAGAGAGAAACTTAGGGTTTAGAATAGCTGGGTTTTATTTAAATTAGAAAAGGGAAGATCTAGGGGGAACTAGGAGGTAGATAGAAGGGGAAAAAGTGCCAAGAGAGAGCTCAGGATCTGAGAGCCTCCAGGCTTGAGAGAGCGAAAAGGTGCCAAACTCTCTGTCTTCGACTTTTCTCCCACAACTCCCATAAGGGAAGTGGGAGGTGTCAGGGGAAGTTGTAGCAGGGAGCCCTGGGAATTGTAGTCTCCCAGGGCTTACAATAATTTTATTTTTTCTTCTTCTTCTTTTTAACCCCTAACTTCTGTGTATTGGCTCCTAGGTGGAAGAGTGGTAAGGGTGGGCTTACAATAATTTTAAATGACAGACTCACTCAAACTAACCTATATTCCACCATACCAGAGATTCTCTTTTTATCCTTTTAACAGGACACAGAAGCATAGTTCTGACATCTAGCACAGCTTGCAGAGGAATAACTAGGAATCGCAGGCCAAAGAAGAGCCTATAATTTTGTCACTTTGAATCAGCAGAATTTCCTAGCTGGATTGAAAGGGATTTAGTCTAACACCAGAACCCATGTCAGGAACTTTCAGAGCTCAGGAAGCAGTCAGACTTTACCCTATATCAGACCACTCTGGGTACAATAATAGATTTCAGTTTTCTCAGACTGTTCCTAAGATCTTTAGGTAACACAACATTCAATAATTTAAGAAAGCAACAGTGAGACCAGTCCAGGCTTTTCCTTCAAAGATGTGATAGATCCCAGTCTAACACCAAGTCTGAAGTTGGGAAATAGACTAGAAGAATGGCAAAACAAAAATTTAAAACTGGCCATAATGAGCTATTATGTTGGGAGGGAAACTCAAGACAAAAATGGAGAAGAGATTGACTCTAAATCATTTACTACAAGCAGTGCCTTAGAGGAAAATTGGATATAAACTCAGAATTCCTGGAGTAAATGAAGCAATAATTAGGAAAAAAGTTAAAAAAGTATTTTTATAAGTGAAAGAGTACCTGAGGAAAAAAATTGGAAAAGAAATTAAATCTATGGAAGAAAGAATTTAAACCAACAGCTTGAGGCATAAAACCTTCCCAAAATAAAATTCATGAAGATTAAAATGTATCCAAAAGAGGAGGCTACCAAAAATATTAAAACAAAGTCAAAAGCTGAAAAAAAAAATAGAAAAAATGTAAGATATCTTATAGCAAAAACAACTGACCGGGAAAACAGATTGAGGGGAGAGGATTAAGAATCACAGGAGTATCTGAATGTCATGACAAAAAAACAAACAAAAAACATAGATAGCCTATTTCAAAAAAAATCTTAAAAGAAAACTGCCCAGATTTCTTAGAACCAGAAAGCAATGTAGAAATAGAAACAAATCATTAGTTATTTCATAAAACAAACCCCAATGAAAACTCCCAGGAACATCATTGTCAAAGTCCAGTTTCTAGGTCAAAGAAAAATTATTGTAAATAGCCTGAAGGAAAGAATTCAAGTCCTGAGGAGTCTCAATCAGAATCACACATGATTTAGCAACCATTACTGTAAAGGAGCAGAGAACTTGGCATATGATATTACAGAAGGCAAAGGATATGGATTTACAGCCAAGAATAACTTACCCAGAAAAACTAAGAATAATACTAAAAGAGAAAAATGGATTTTAAGTTAAAATAGAGGCCTTCAATACATTCCTGATGAAAAGAGCAGAGCTGTGGAGAAACTTTGACGTTCAAACAAAGGAGTTAAAAGAAACATGAAGAGGTATATGTGAAAGAACAATGATGAAGGATTAAACAAAGATAAACTACTTACATTCTAATAAAGGAACAGGATACATGTGTCCCCTCTGAGTCATAATCAGGGGTTATAGAAGGGCTCTAATTAGAAAAGGTCTGAGAATGGTTCTATTATGTCTTGATCTTAAGAGAAGAATAGAAAGAGAGTGGAAGAGGTATAAATAAGGGGGAGAAGGGAAAGTAAGGTTAGGGGAAATTATTTTACATAATTAGAATAGAGAAGTAGTTACCTACATAAATACGGAGGAGGAAGTGGGGAGGAGCAGCTGACACTTCAACCTTACTCTCTCATCTGACATGAATAAAGGAAGGAAGAGTATGCATTCACACAGTTTGGTATAGAAATATAGTTCATTCAACAAGTAAATAGTAGGAACACAGGAGAAAGGAGAAGAAGGAATTAGAGGGCAAGTAGATTAAGGGAGGTATTAGTCCTAAGCAAAACAAATTATACGAATGTATAAAAATATTTCTAGCTCTTTTGGAGTTGCAAAAATGGGAAATCTGAAGGAATACTCATAAATTAACAATGAATGAAAAAGTTATAGTAAGAGATAAACCCAAGGTATTCATGATAAGAAAATGCCATTCACAACCAAAGAAGGAACTACTGGATTCTGATTGCAGATGAAAGCATTCCATCTTTTACTTTATTAGCTTTGTGAGTTTTTAAAAATTGAGTATGTGATTAGGCATGGGGAATAAAGAAGTATGTATTGCATGAAAGCATTGGTATAACATATAACAGATTATCAGTTTAGGAAGGCAGGGAAGGAGGGAGGAAGAGATTCTGAATTACAAAATGTTAAAAAACAACTGTCAAAAATTGTTTCTATATGTCCTTGAAAAAAAATTAAATTTAATAAAAAAATTAAAAAAACAAGTGATGGTAGATAAATATGATGGAATACTATTTTGTGATAAGAAATGATGAAGTATTGGGAAGACTTGTGTGATCTGAGTAGAGTTGAGTGAAAGAAACAGCAGAGCAATTTATGACAGCAATATGGTAAAAATGAACAACTTTGAAGAATTATGACCTCTTATTAGCATAATGAACAAACATGATTCTGGAGAACTAATGTTGAAACATGCTATCCATCTCCTGATAGAGCGGTGGAGTACTCAGAATGAAGAATGAGATATTGTGTTGTTTTTTTGACATGGCCAATGTGAAAATTTGCTTTGATTGACTATATGTTTGTAATGGGGTTTGTTTTTCTTTAGTTCTCAAATGGGGGAGGGAGTGTTGAAGTGGCAGGTTGAATAGATGGATTCTTGCTGCTTGAAAAAATAAAATACAATTAAAAATAAATTAGCATTTTCTTCTACTGAAAAAAAAAGAACAAATCTAATTCTCAAGCTACTTAAACTGTTTTCAAAAACAGAGAAAGGACTCAGATGTGATCCGAAGATATTCAAATCAAAAAAGGTTAAAGTAGAGAAAGAGAAATAGAAACCAATATTACAAATGAATATTGATGAAAAATATTACATAAAACATCACCATACACTATAACAATATATACAAAATCTATACATTATGACCAAGTTGGATATATACCAGGAATGCAAGGCTGGATGAATATTAAAAATAGGATAATAAATCATATTAATGAGAATAATAAAAGCCATCTGATTATATAAATAGGTACATTTTTTTGCTAAAATACAACACTCTTTTATGTTGAAAACACTAAGAAATATAGGAATGACATTTTTTGCTTATTATGACAAAAAAATCACCTATGTAAAATCACTAAAAATCTTGATTTCAATAGAGAAACAGCAGAAGCTATCCTAATAAAATCTAGGGTCAAACAAGATTGCTTATTTAGCACTATTCTTATTTAATCTAGAATTATTGATATTATTATTAGCTATAAACTGACTAGCTATAGACTGACAAAAAATTAATGGAGTAAGCTTTTTGGCAAAAAATTTCTGTTTGGGGATAATATAATAGTTTACTGAGAACATTATAGAGAACCAGCTAAAGTGAATTCAAATTATAAATAACATATTAGGGTACTAAAATCCATAGAAATCATTAGCATTTCTATATGTTATTATGAAACCATGTAAAATAGGTAGAAATAGAAAAAGTCTTTAAAATGCAAGAAAAAATATATATCTTGGGGTTACTCTACCAAGGTATAAAAAATATTCATAGAGATCCAATTATAAAAATTTCAAAATATCTTTTATAGAAATAAAGTAGACCTCAATAAATAGTTTTTGAATATGTGTGGCTGGGCTGGGCTAATATAACAAAGATGACAATGTTGTCATTAGGCTATAGATTTAATGCTATACAAATAAAAATAGCAATGTGTAATTTCTTAGATTTAAATAAAACAATAGCAGTTTATATGAAGGAAGAAAATGTCAAAATATCAAGAGAAATAATGAAAAAGTTAAGAAAATAGAATAGCATTATTTGATGTCAAATTATTTTACAAAGAACTAATTATTGGAGCTATTTAGTTTACTAAAAAAGCTGAGTATGGTAGGTCAAACAAGCAAGATTTTAAAACATGTATAGGAGTCTCACTATTGATAAGCCCAAGAACCAAATTTACTGATTAAGGACCTCATTATTCAACCAAAAACAGTTGAAGAAAAAAAGAATAGGAGTTTGAGGGAGAAAACAGGTTTATACCAGAATTTTATATCATATGGCACAATAAATTATAAATGGAGAAGTTTTCTAAGCATAAAAAGTCATACCTTAAAAGATTGGAGGATGAAAGATTAATTAATTACTTATCTGGACCTTTCCTACTTTTCCAGTCTTCTTATACCTTCCTTCCCTCCACATACCCTCCATAGAATCCAGTGATAACAGCTTCTTTGCTGTTCCTAAGTGGAAGCACTCCCTCTCCCTACCCTCATCAACTACCCTCCATGCCTGGACTTTTCCTAACTTTGACTCACTTCAATACAATTTCAAGACATTACCCTGGGATATCATTGGTGCTCTTTGAAAACAAAGAATGAAAAACAACAACAAATACATTTAATACTTATGTGCTGAATAACCTTGGTCCTCTGTGCTTTAGTTTTGTTATTTATCAGTTTAGATTTGCCAAGATGATTTTAAGGATTTTTCTGAGACTCTGGCACGCCATAAGTCTATGATTAATTTTCTGAATGTTTCAATGCTTCCTCAGGGAGAGTTATAATTTTGAAGGAGATTAGCCTTATTAAACTATTCATCCTGGAAAACAAAGTGAATAAAATCATAACATTACTCAGATTATGGTATTCTATCAGATGAATAGCTCTTGTTAGTCCATATTTATCATAATCACTTATTTTTAAATTTTATTTTTACTTAAAATTTTTTATTATGAACAAACATACACGAACATTTCCCTATACAAAGAGCAAAGAGAACTGCATATGAAACTGTGAAGCTTTAATATAGCCTGTTTTTAAAGGTAAATTTCAATGATAATTTCCATGCTGCTTGTCTACATTCCCTCTTGAATTTCCTTGTTCCCTTTTCTGTGTATTTTTTCCCCTTTTTTCTTTCACCATTACCTTCTGTCTTAGAATTGATGTTACATATTGGTTCCAAGGTGGAAGAATTGTTAAGGGCTAGGTCATTGGGGTTAAGTGACTTGTCCAGGGTCACACAGCCAGAAAGAGTCTCAGGTCATATTTGACCCCTGGACTTCCTCTCTGTAGGCTTGACTCTCTATCTACTGAGTCATTCAGCTGCCTTTCTGTGTATTTTTAATGACTGATAAAATCATAACTCTTTTCACTTCCTCTCGTAGTTCTTCTCCTCTCATTTCTATGCAGTTTTACTATTTTCTATTTTCCTTATGCAGCATATACCTTGATCTCCCTCTTCTAAATCCCACTCACACTAGAAGTTGAGTCCCTAGAACTCACCTACTTGTCCCCTTAGGGTTCTAGAAGGTCCTAAGGGATTGGGGTGGTTTGTCTGGTACTGAAGTGCCACCAGTATGTGTCCCCCATTGATTATCAATTTATATTAATTAGTCAGGTATGTGGTAATTAATTAGCATTTACAAAATGTTTTTACTCAGGTGGTATAGTAGGAACATTTGTAGTTTGTTATTTGGTCATTTTCAGTTGTTTCTGTCTCTTCATAACCCCATATGGAGTTTTCTTGACAGAGATACTGGAGTGGTTTGCCATTTCTTTTTCCAGATCATTTCACAGATGAGGAAACTGAGGCAAACAGAGCCAAGTGACTTTGCCAACGTCACACAGCTAGTAGATGTCTGAGGCCAAATTTGAATATAGGAAGTTGAGGCTTCCTGACTTCAGGCTGGGCACTCTCTCCACTGTGCCCTAAAACAATAGGAACAATGAGTATAAAAAATTCCCCCCTCTATAAAAAAAAAGTTGAGGTACATGATCGTCCCAATATAGAGGCCAGGGGAAGGTAGAGTTGCCCTAAGAGCATGTGTATCAAACATTCTGGAGGTCCTTTTTTCCCCTTTTTGTTGCCCTTAGGAAATTCTCATTAGACAAGGTGTAGTTTCATTCTGGACTCCTTAGAGATATCAGAAGTTGCTTTTCCACAGGGTATCTAGTTTACCCTTTGTTCTCAGGGTACATGCTGGTTGGCTGTTCTAGGGACAGTGCTAGGACACTAAGGAGAAAGCCAAATATCTGACCTTGTGAAGGTTACAAGGTCTTCCTTTGGCCAAGTGGGGGAGGAAACAGAAGGGCTCTCCTCCACTCAGCAGTTCCTTCTCAGAAACTCGCCTTGAGGCTCTTCTACTGCTAGCTGAATAGACTCTGGAATATTGCCTGGGTTCCAAATTGGATTGCTATTCAAGGTGATTAGTTTGATTGGTTCATGTGATTGTTTCAATGGAAGAGGCCAGGCCATTAGTTCACACCTCCAACTGAAAGGATAAATTGAGAATTATGGGTGATGCCTTCTCTTACATTGATAACACATCTTTGAGATAGGCAATACAAGTATTGTTGTTTCTATTTCATAAATAAGGAAATTGAATCTCAGTGAAGTAAACCATTGCTGACAAATATCAGAATTAAGAGTTGAACTCAAGTCTCTTGACTCTGAGTTCAGTGGTCTTTCCACATTGCCTTTCATCAGCAATTATACCTTAGGCAGACATTGCAAAGAGCCAGTGAGCTTCACCCAGAGTTGAATAGGAAGAGAGTGGTTTAGATGGCAGTTGGGAAACTGCTCAATTCTTTCAATGCTATTGAACTTCTTTCTGCTATAAAAGTGTATCTCTAACACCAACATTCTCCTGGTGATGCTCAGTGTTTCATGTCTTCCTCAGGGCGTTGACATATGCTGACAATTAGAGCAATCAAGCAGAGTAAGGGGTAGGGAGCAATGCCCTATTATGGAAGGAGGAAGAGGGTCTAAACTGGGATTCCAGTAATGATCAAGCAAATGCCAAGGCAGGAAAGGGCAGGGCAGGATAGGGTTTCTCAGAATGCGATAATCCAAAGGACTGATGGACAAGTATTCAATTCAGAAATTGGAGCAGAGATTGCAAGCCAGAAAGGTCTGCATGGGGTTAGGAGACACAACAGAGAGTGTCAGTGAAATGCCTGTCCGATGTAATTTACCTCCATGATGCTTGGCTTTGGCAGAATATTCATCCCATACCACCCTGTTCTGACAGGTCAGATCCCACTGTGCTTTTTCCTGACTCAGTCACACAAATTATGGAACTCAGAAGGATCAAAATTGACCCCCAAAGGCAGTAAAACTTAAGATAGATATAAGTAGGTAATTGCATATTACCAGTGATGAAAGGCATACAAGAAGTGACTTAAAAGCTATCCTTGAGGACTTGGACTGCAGGGAAAGGAGATAGGCCAGCCATTCAGTGAGAGATAAAGAGCATAATCTTGCACTGCCATTCACAAAATGTTAATAGAAACAGAGGAAAGACATGGGATTTGGGTGGATTCTCTAAGGAGGGTTTGCAGTAGGGCATGGACAAGAACCACACCGGTTGGTAAAGTGAATAGGAACAACAGAATGTACTGGTAGAGAGAATATGATCAGTGAAGACATATATCATAGAGTCACCAAAGCTGGAAAACCTGTTAGGACAAGTCTGTGGTGAACTGCAATGCTTTCAGCATTTTCTGACACAGGAGTCCAACCAAAAGTCATTGGATACTAGAGAAGATCTGTGAGTGTGTGTAATCAGGACAGAAAAATGCAGAATAAAGCCATGATAATACTATAAACCTCAGAAGTTGCCAGCAGTTCTTTTTGCTTATAGGTTTTCCTCACTGCAGCAATGTTCCTACTTTTCCTAAATCAGTTTGTAATTCTATCCCCATTGTGATCCCAATGTCCCAAGAACTCTTAATTCTTCTTGCTTAGACTTACATTTCTTCAGCTTTTTGAACATTCTTCTCTAACACTGTTGATCAGTTAGGGTTCTGATCCAGGTATTATTCAAGACAGGGTCTCTATAAGTAGATCAGAATGTCTGTGAAATTATAGTTCTGCTTTCCCAATCTAATTTGCTCTGAAACACTAAATCCATGAAATATCAAAAAAACAAAGTAAAAAACCAAAACAAAACAAAACAAAAATCCAGCAAGGGTATTATCAGCTCAACAGTATGGCCCTTGTTGAGACTTTCCTTGAGGGATATTAAAAATCTTCTTCCATTCATTTCCTTACCAAATTGCAATAAAATTGTAACACCCCTTCCCTAACTCTGGCAAGTCCAGTCTAATGAATAAGACTTCCTGATGCTGTGGGATCAAAGTGTAGGTGATAAAGGGCAGAAGATTCTGACAACATATTGGTAATGGGTCTAAACTACACCTAAGAACTTTTCTTCTTGATCTTTTACCCCCAAACAGAACAAAGGGATCCAGTGGAGATGGTAGGGGGATGAAAAAACAACATCTTATGTCATGGGATTTCTTTAATAACATAAATGCTTTGAAAACCTTAAAATACTATATAAATACTGGCAGTTTCTTCTCTCTCTCTCTCTCTCTCTCTCTCTCTCTCTCTCTCTCTCTCTCTCTCTTTCTTCCTTCTTTCCTTTCTTTTTTTTTAAGCCCTTACCTTTAAATGCACACTGGCTATGGGGGGGCTTGGGGAGGTGAAGGGAAAAGTAAGAACATGAATCATGTAACCATGGAAAATTTTTCTAAAATGTAAAATAATTTTAAAAAATGGAAAAAAAAATAAAAAACTTTACCTTCCATCTTGGAGTCAATACTGTGTGTTGGCTCCAAGGCAGAAGAGTGATAAGGGCTAGGCAATGGGGGTCAAGTGACTTGCCCAGGGTCACACAGCTTGGAAGTGTCTGAGGCCAGATTTGAACCCAGGACCTCTCATCTCTGGGTCTGGTTCTCAATCCACTGAGCCACCCAGCTGCCCCCTTTAGCTCTTTCTAAGGAAAAGTGGAGGCCTCTAATGACAGGGCTTGAGCCTGTGTAACTTGGTGTATGCCTCACCCAAGGAATGGAGAAATTAAGCCAAGGTGTATGGGGGAAAGAGGAAAGGAACATATGATTAGTAAAATTGGGCAGTATAGCTATATACTATCCTCACTGTAATTTCCACCAGACCTCATCAACTCTCCTTTTCCTTGGAGATTCTAGTGCAGCTCCAGCTGGGACCAGTAAACACAAAGTGTCCTGGGGCTCCTAGCCCCTACTGAGGTGCTAAAGCCCCCTCACCAGGTAGTCCCTTCTCTGGTTAGCTATGCTGCAGCCTTTTTGACTGGTCCCCCATCACCAGCCCTGACTTCCTGCTCCAAAGCAATCTCTCCACATGCTGCCGAATCTCCTTGGTCCTCACCCCATAGATGATGGGATTGAGGGCTCCTGGAAGCAGCAGGTAGATGGCACTGAGCAGGTTCTGCACATCCTGGGACACAGACTTCGCGAACCGAAAGACAATGGATGTGGAGAGGCCAGAGAGGTAGATGGTGAGGATGACCAACAGGTGAGAGCCGCAGGTGTGGAGAGCCTTGGCTCGGGCACTGCCTGAGGAAATCTGGAAGGCAGCGTAGATGATTCGGGTGTAAGAGGCCCCCAGCAAGGACAGATCAAAGGTCACTGTGATCAGCCTCATAGCCAACCCCAGCCTGTTGTTGAAGGTCACGTCCCCGCACGCAATGCTTAGCAGGGCGATGTACTCACAGGCAAAATGGCGGATCATGGCAGTCCGACAGAAGCGGGCCCGGGAAGTCAGCACCACCAGGGGCACCGCCACGGCCAAGCTCCGGATCAGGGCAACCACAGCCAGCAGGCCCAACAAATGGGGGGTCACCAGGTCTGCGTAGCGGAGCGGGTGGCAGATGGCTACATAGCGGTCCAGAGCCATAGCCAGCAAGAGGTTGTAGTCTAGGAGGAGGGTGAAGTAGATGAAGAACATCTGAGCAAGGCACGCCTCCAGGGAGATGGGGTTTGCGTAGTGTATAAAGCCGGACAGCATCTGGGGCACCACGGCACTGGCAGCGCAAATGTTGACGGCCAGCAGCAAAGAAATGAGCGTGTACATGGGCTGGTGCAGGCTTCGATGGATGGCCACAGTGTAGATGACCAAGGCGTTGGCAGACACAATCAATGCATAGAGGAAGGAAAGGGGAAGAAGCAAGAGGGAACGCCATTCCCGTAGCCCAGGAAAGCCGACCAGGAAGAAGTCCGTGTAGGAGATGTTGGAGGTGGTGCTGTTCTCAGGTTCCTCCATTGTCCATAATCTTGGGTAGGCAACAAGAAAGGGAATTGAGTGCTGTTGGAACGGAATAGCATGAACCAATTACTGTCTTGGGATCTGAGCCCAGTTAAGGGATGCCAAGATGGAGCCCCAGGTCTTACTGATAGCTGATATATTGCACTTAAGCTTTGCAAAGGAGATTTCACAGGGTTCTAAGAAAATCTACAGCAACTCATAGACTAAAGTTCTACAGGGGAAGGATATGAACCTTTCAAGAATCAAATTATGAAGACACAAACAAATAATTTCAAGAAGAAAGGAAAAGGAAGCAGTTTACAGAGACTAGTGTGGATACTGAGGAATTCAGACCAACTTCAATTTTTAAGAGACCCAGATTGGAAGCAGTGGCAAGCAATAAAAGAGACACACAAAAGAATGGCCTTGACTACAATTGCTGACACAATTCTAGGGCACTTTCTCTATGGAACAGTGAACATCTAGAACACAAAGCCATGATCACAAAGACATAGTTGGCTTCTTTAAGAACAGGCCACATCAGATGAAGGCCATTTGCTTTGTGGACAGGGTTATTAGAGGGGTGGACCAGGAGAATGTTGTATATGTTTACCTGTATTTTAGCAAAGCAAGTCTTATGTGAGCTTTGAGAGAAGTTTGGGCTAGATGAGAATACAGTTTGTTGGATTCAGAGTTGGATAACTAGACACAAAGACTAGGTGTTAATGGCCTAAAGTCGTCTATCTATTTCTTATGACTCTTGACCCTGTGCTGATGGCACATTGGATAGAGCACTTAGAGTCAGAGGACTTAGAGTCAGAAAGACCCGAGTACAAATCCAGCATCGGACACTAGCTAACTGTGTGACCTTAGGTAAGTCATGTAATTTCTCTGGGTCTTAGTTGTCTCACCTGTAAAATGGGGATAATAATAATATTTACCCTCCCCAGATTATAGTGAGGATTAATAGAGTTACATATGTAAAGCACTTTGCAAACTTTAAAGAACTATGTCAATGGTAGCTATTATTACTGAAAAGCTGTTTAGAGGTTTGCTTATCGGTTTGAAAATGACACCAAAGAGGCAGAATAACTAACACAGTGAATGATGGCAGTCAGTTTCTAAAAATATTTTGATAGACTAGAATGGCAGTTCTCAAACTTTTGGTCTCAGGCCTACTTTATACTCTTCACAAATATCTTTCGTTTATGTGAGTTATTATCTACTGACACATATCCTCTTAGAAACTAAAACCTGCTAGTATGATTGTGAAAAACATTTTGACCTTGTGGTCTAGGATACTGAACCAGATACAATCATATGAAATTTAAGATGTTGACAGTCACCCTTCTTCCATCCTGTGGTACCCACCTGTTCTCTTTAATCTTTCACAAATCTTGGATATAATGCCGCCATCATATCCACAAATCATTTTATTACCCTGGAATACAGTTCAACTGGACCTGTTGACAGACTCATTGAGAGCATGTAGGTGCCTCACTCCTCTTGGGTTCCAACTCTTTCATATCTATTTTTGTTTTGTCTTCTCCAGTCCAAAGAGTTCAATTCTTTGTTGGGAAAATGGAAGCAAAGTAAGAGTGAAGTCATTCGGACTTCTCTCCACTATTAGCATCATCCCATTCTGACTATTCGCATCATCCCATTCGCTCTGAGAGGCAGTTATTTATCCTTATTGATCTTCCTCTGGACCCCAAATAGCTTTTTTTAAAAAGTCTTTTTTGGTACTTAGAATTCATCAGATAAATTTGAGTTTTAGTATTCCAATTCTATTCCAACAAGGCTATTGTTACTCCTAAGAAACAATAATGATAGCTAACCCTTATATATAACACTTTAAAAACTTTAAAGCACTTTACAAATATAATCTCATTCAATCCTCATAACAACTTTGGGAGGTGAGTTTTTTTTAAATTAAAAAAAAATTTTAAATTTATTTTTTATTTTTTAAATTTCTTTTAAAATAAGAATTCTTATTTTACAGAGGAGGAAACTGAGACAGATAGGGGTTAAGTGACTTGGTTAGGATCACATAGATAAGAAGTGTCTGAGATCATATTTGAACTCAGGTCTTCCAGAGTCTAGGTGTAGTGCTCTGTCTATGGTGTTCCCAAGCTGCCTCTTTCATATCTTGCTCCCTGTCGCCTGCCTTAGCTTCTTTCTTTTGTATATGTATTTTTTAAAATCTAAGTGTATCCATGAGTCTTAAGTTGAAATATAGTTGGCAATATGGCTTTCTCTAATCCCTCAAATTCCTTTCTTGGCACATAGTAAGTGTTCAATAAATATTTTTTATTCATTCATTTCTTAATTTACCCCATTCAGTCACACTGTTAGACTTTAAATACCTGCCTTATACATTCTATGGCTAAACTCTAAATTCAGAAATGATTCATGAGGGGAATGCTGTTAGACATATTTATACATAAAGTCTGCCCAGATCTAGATTAGGTGACTTTAAACTATTTTATAAATCCCCTGCTCCAGAAGCAAACTAGCTATATAATACCTATCACTGTATCTGCTTCTCTCTTGACCCTAGAAGAGAATGATATCTTTGCTTCAGAGCACAACTGAGCTGAATTCGGATTTATCCATCAGGATTCTCAGGAGCTCAATGGTTCATTCTTCTCATTCAAGGTTTTCCCTCAGCCAAATGGGAAATGTTTTGATGTTTTAGTGTCTATGTGGTGCTCCCCTAGTAACTATCTGGTTGTCCAACTGTATCTCCTCCCACCAAAGATCATATAAGGAAATACAAACAGGTAATCAGAAAAATTCCTATTACCTTAAGATCAATACAATCCACTCAGCTTTATATTATCATCAAAGTTAAAAAAGATACCTCAACTCTTTAGTATGAGACATAAGATAGGGTGTGCGAGCTGGAAGGAATTTCAGAGATCATCTAGTCCAGAGAGTCTTATCTTTTTATGTGAGATATATATATATATATATATATATATCTGTGGCCTCTAGGCTAAGAATTCGTGATTTAGTTCAACCTTATTTTATAGTTGAGGAAACTGATTCCCAGGGAAGGAAAGTGTCTTGCACCAAATCATAGAGTAAGTAGAAGGGCTGGGGTTAGAACTTGAGTCTTCTGATTTACCACTATGAGTAAATATCCCATTTGGGCATATATTGAATCTAATCCAACAACAAACTTCCATTTAGTTTCTACTGTATCCAAAGTTTTGTGCTTGCTGCTATAGAGGAAAAAGAAGTGTCATGGTCAAAGAACTCATGGCCTAGTTGGAAAGTAAAGCCAAGTGCAGGAAAGGCAGGCATCATAAGTGAGATGCAATGAAGTGTCAGCAAAAGGACAAATTGATCCCAGCAGTGCTAGGACCAATGTGCAGAAGTTCTAGGAAGGTAGATTTCTTACAGTTAGAATTATCCAACAATGTTACAAGCTGCTTTCCAAAGTCAAGAATGCCCTAGTGGAGGCATTAAGAGGATGCTAGCTACCCCCTCACCCCCAGCAGGGATATTATTGAAGAGGTGCCTTCATTTTGAGAAATTAGAATCATAGTTAACAATTTAAAAGGATTTCAAAAATCAATCAGTACCATTTATTCTTGGAGTATGATTCATCCTTTCTTGACAAGTAGTAATCCAGAATCTGCTGGAAGACCACATACAATGGATGGAAATTTACTACCTCTTTAAAAAGTCCATTACATTTTGGGACAGCTCTGATTTTTAGGAAGTTCTTCCTTATATTGAGCCAAAAATCTACTTTTCTCCAACTTCCCATTTCTCCTAGTTCTTTCCTCTAAGATCAAGCAGAAAAAGTTCAATGTCTTTTTTTATTGAATAAACTTCTTAATATTTAAAGAAAGACTTTATAGATCCCCTAAGCCTTCTCTTCACCTGGCTAAATATATCCATTTCCTTTATCTGATAATCCTATGGTATGGTCTCCAGTCTCCCCTTCATATGATTGCCTTCCTCTGCATATACCTCAACATGCTAATGTACTTCTTAAAATGTGACAGCCAGAATAGAAACATTATATATTTCATGTGTCTTTTGATCTGGTAGAGTTACGCATCCCAACTTGTTCTTTCACTCCCTCATCCCCCATCTCACCAAGGAAGCTTTCTTCCTGATCTTCCTCAGCCTGCAAGAAAGAAGAGTCTGAAGTCTGTGCCCAATTCTCTGTGGCTATGAGGAGGTGGGAGGAAGGGCTCATATGGAGTCTAATAGCCTCTGGAGAGGTTCTTTCCAACCTCCTTTACCTCCAGGGAGTCTGTCACAGAAAATCGTCATAAGAAACCCAAGAGTATGCTCCTTCTCCCTATCTCCTCTTCCCCATTCATTTCTTCCATGTTTTCTTCTTTTTCCTCCTTTCCCTTCTCCTTGTTTTCTTCCTCTCTTACCTTCTTTTCCAGAAAGGACACTGGTCTCCGAGTCAGAAAAACCTGGTTCAAATTCCACTTTAGACAATTACTAGCTGCATGACCCTGGGCAAATTGCTTAGCCTCCATCTATGCCTCAGTTTTCTCATTTACAATATCAGTAGGCATGGACTTGATGAGGATGAAAGAGAAAAATATAAAAACTGACTTGAAGCATAACAAAAAAAAAACCCCAAGATATTGACAACCAGTCCCATCACTTCTTGGCAAATAGAGGGAGAAGAAATGGAAACTCAGATTTTATATT